>NC_046286.1:14901952-15208023 GCF_004115265.2 Rhinolophus ferrumequinum | reverse complement strand
TGCTACAACACTGATGAACCTTGAAAATGTTATGCTAAGAAGTGGAGGAAGCTAGACACAAAAGGTCACATATGCCATAATTCCATCTATATGAAATATCCAGGATAGGTAAATCCAGACAGGCAGAGAGCATATTGGTGGTTGCCAGAGTCTGACTTGAGACAGAAGTGTGGTAGTAACTATTTATCGGGTACACGTTTTCCTGTGGGGTGATGAAAATGCTTTGGATCTAGATGGAAGGGATGTTTGGTTCTATTAGTACAACATGGGGAATATACTAAATGCCACTGGATTGTTTATTTCAAAATGGTTAATTTCATGTTATGTGAATTTCACCTCAATTGGAAGGAAGGAAGGAAGGAAGGAAGGAAGGAAGGAAGGAAGGAAGGAAGGAAGGAAGGAAGGAAGGAAGGAAGAAAAGAAGGAAGGAAGGAAGGAAAGAAGGAAGGGGGGAGGGAGGAAAGAAAGGAGAAAATGGGAGAGAGGAAGGGACGGAGGGGAGAGAGAGAGAGACAGAGAGAGAGAGAGAGAGAGAGAGAGAGAGAGAGAGAGAGAGAGAGAGAGGAAAAGGTGGGTTTGGGGACCAGTAGCGTCAGCATCACCTGGGAATTTGTTAACAATGCAAATTCTTGGGCCCCACCCCGGATCTACTGCATCAGAAACTCCAGGAGTGGGGCTTAGCAATCTGTATTTTAGTAAGCTTTCCAGGTTAATTCTGATGCACACTGAAGATTGAGCTCTACTGTTTTATGAATGAAATAAGATAATTGAGCATGTGGTGTCTGGTAAGTAGTCATTAGTAGTAGTACTAGTGTAGCCTGGTTCATTGCTTCATTTGTCACAGGCTAATAGTGACACTGTACCTTAGTGTGCCAATGAGGCACATCAGAAGCCATAATGAATCATGTGTCTTCTTTTCTACTCTGTTTGAAAGGTTCAGACTCCAGAGACAGATGGAGACAAACTGCATTTGGCTCCACCACAGCCCGCCAAACAGTTTCTCATCTCACCCCCTGCCTCTCCGCCCGTGGGCTGGCAGCCCATCAGCGACGCCACGCCAGTCCTCAACTATGACCTCCTCTATGCCGTGGCCAAGCTCGGACCAGGTAAGCTCTGCGGCCCTTTTAAAAATAAACATTTGTCAGCAACCTGGAAAAGCCAAACAAGATGAACGACCTTGAAATCCTGGGTTCATGGTCACGTTTGCATTTCTAATGGATTTATTGCTGTATGTGGACAATGAGAGAATGATGAATGAGAATGCAGAATCACATTTTGTACCGGTTTAAAAGCAATTCAGGAACCAGTACTAAAATGTCAGGCTGTGCAAATTCTGGGTTGCAGTGCGGATATTTTAAGATTGCAAAGAGCTCCCTAATTCTTATGAGATTTCTCTCTGTATCACAAGAAATTTGTTTCCTCAGAACAGGCTAAATGAGCTCTACTAGCTGGCATGAGGCCTCCATGCTGTGCCTCCCTGTTTTACTGCTGTCACAGGTGTGCCCAGGGAACCCTCTGCTACAAGACAATTGGCCTGTCTTGTAAGTGAAGCCTCTAAGTACCCAAGGAGTTGGTCACAGTAGCCTCGAAATTTAGAAGCATCTTGAGATCACTTTGTTCCAATGTTGGTGTATGTATCTCAGACTCGCTCATTTTCACTGCAATATAGTGTTCCGTTGCGTGAATATACCATCACACTTGATTCATCCGCTCTCTGGTTGATGGACATTTAGATTGCTTCCAGCTTCTTGCCATTACAGCCAAAGCTACAGTTAGCATTCTCACACTTATCTCTTATGCACTCGTCCAAAAGTTTCTTTATGTTTTATACTTAGAAGTGATATTGTCCTCAATTTCAGCAGATGTTGCCACATCTGCCACCTTGTATTCCAAAGTATGTTTTCTATAGTATAGCAGGAGGGGAAATGGTGGGAAATGGAGAGTCTGCAACCAGGTGGCAGCTGAGGTTTTAGGTACTGTGGATCCCGAGGGAAATAATGGCCATTGCATCTGCTCCTTCTACTAAAGGTAGTTCTCCTGAGGTGAGAGGGGGCTTTAAAAATAGAATCCCAATGCCCTGACTGTACTCCAAGAGGTTCTAATTTTATTGATTTGGGTAAAGTCCAGGCATCCATGTATTTTAAAAAGCTCCCAGGTAATTCTGATGTGTAGATGAATTCAAGGGCCACTGCTAGCCAAATGTCAAATGTCAGGGGTGATAAATGTGTAAGTTTTTGCCAGTATCCTTTAGTGTGGACAGGAAAACATTTGGACCAGAATCACCCCTCCCAGAAATCTGCAGTTTTAATCATCCCATGTGTTGATTCTTGCATACACTGAAATGTGAGAAACCTGGGAATTAGAGCGACCCACTGTCCTGGTTCATCCAGGACTGAGGGGTTCCTGCGAACTTTCACTGCTAAAACCAGGAAATTCCCAGGCAAAGCAGGGAGAGCTGGTCACCCTCCTGAGTCCTCAGATTAGGGTGAGGCTGACCTGGTTAATAAGCAGAGATAGGAACGATTAATATCCCCATTTAACAGAACATTGAGCTGTAGAGCAGTGAGCAAACTTGCTCCAGGTGACACAGCTGGTTGGTGGCAGAGGCAAATGTCAAAGTTGGCTCCTCTGACCCTCATTCAGCCACTTCTAATGGCCTTCTGTTAAGGACACTGGCTGCCCCAGTGGACTTGAAACCTCCTCTGCTCTAACACAGGCAAAATGTGTATCCTAACCCTGAACTGACAATTATCTCTAACACCACTCTAACTTGAAGAAAGCCTGACCCAGGGTCTGGTAAGTGTGCAAAAAGGAGGCCTGCGTACTACATGTGCACGTGTGAATATGAGGGTTTCCTGCTTTCGAAGAATGACTGATATTTTGTCCCTGGGATACCTGTCTCTCCATCTCTTGACAGTAATTTGAGGCTGTTTCTCTTTATTTATTTACTTATTTGTCCTTTTCCTGTGTCCTTGAAGCTTCTTCACCCCACACAGATGAATGATTTCTATGTAACAATTGAGTTGAAAATATCACAAAGGTCATTTTAGAGGCCTGGGCTTCTGGCAGCTGTTTCAGCTGCAATGATGAGGGAGGGGGGCCACACCCTGCACCCTCCCCAACCACATCTCTACCCACTCCCCAGTGAGGTGCCAAAGCAAGGAGTTGTTCCTGCAGTCTCTTCATGGCACTTTGCACAAATGCTCACTTCTCATTATGGTAATTTTATATTGTTCAACTTCCTGTCTTCCCTACTTTTTGCGAGGAGAAAGCATGTTTTATTTATTTTGGTATCCAGTGCCTAATGGCACCTTGCACATAGTAGATGCTCAATAAATATTGAGTGCATGAATGAGTGACTAGATAGAGCTATTAGCCTGCCTAGAGATAATTTCTTCCCCGGCAAATTGTTCCTTTCTATGGCTTTAGCCATACTGAGCCAGGCAGCACTAAATTAAGCTTTTCTCCAATGAGAGGACTTCTAGCGTTTCCTTTTGAAAAAAAAAAAAAATGATTTAGTAAAATTCATTTTTAATCCTTCAGCAGAATCATTTCAGGAACAAATTATAACTCATTCCATGTGAAGGGATGACCTCAGTTTTGGGAGTGCAGAAACAAATTAGAATGAAAGCAGAGAAAAGCATCTCAAATGATCAAAGGAATGGAGTTTTGCTTTGGAGGAGAGACTGCTAACGCTACATTGGTAGAGCTGGGTGACTAAGAAGAGATGCATAAATTAGAAAATACTGAGAAAAAGTGAGTCTAAGGAAAGAACATCCTGGGGCTAGCGTACAGGGCGAGAAGGTACGCAGGATCAGGTCTGCAAGCAGGCTGGCTTGTGGGAGCTGTGACACATCTCGCTGACCATGGAAGGCAATGACACGCGTTATTAAAACCCTTTCACGGAGGACACCTGTGAGGGTGAGGACGCAGGACTGGGCTTAGACAAACGGGTAAAACAACGCCCCCATTCTCTAAGAAAAGAACACTGGTGACCCTCTTCCAGAACTCCCTGGAACTTCCGGAGAGGCTCTTAAAACAAGCTTGGAGTGAACAGTGCAATTCCAAAGGAACCATGATCAACCCAAACCTGTGGGTTTCCTTTGAAATCCTTAACAGGATGTTACAACACGAGACCAGGGCCACATAATACTGGAGAAGCATCTCTCGGTTCTATTTATCGTAGTGAGAACAAGTTTATATTCTGGAAAACATGAGAACACCATTTCAAACACTCTTTCAAACACTCTTAATCATTGTCCCCATGTCTGTATGTTGTTTTTGATCCACAAAGTAAGTAAAATAGATAAATGGGGGGGGGGGGCTTAAATAGAAACAATGGCTTAAGCTTATACATAGGGCTTACTGTGTGTCTATTATCTCAATTAATGCTCACAACAGTTCTGTGAGACAGGCATTGTCATTCTGCTCATGTATACAGCTGGGGAATATGAGGCACAGAGTGGTTAGGTAACTTGCCCAAGGCTGCACAGCTGGTAAGTTAAAATATGTCCCTCAGCCACTGGCACGAAGCATACTGAGGTGGGGGAGGGGGCAGTTGAGAAACCAGAGAGATCTCTTAAAGAGTAAACTTAATTTCTCCAGAAGAAATTCAAGAGTGTTGCATAAGGAAATTTTAAAAACACAAAACGACTTCCTCGTTTTGTGCCTCCACGTTTTGTTCCTCTGCTTATTGACACGCCTCTAAAACACATCCACTGCACTATCTCTTTAGGACATATTAGGTGCTTTCCTCTTTTGTCCCGAGGGACATGTGGATCAGAATTTGTCTTTCTCTACTCTGTCTAAAGGACAGTCATCATGTCTATAAAAATAGAAGTTTTCTATATGTATATTAGTCTCCCTGGACTTTAGAGAAGCCCATCATTTAACAGTGACCTAGACAAAATAAGGTGGACTTTGACCAGGTAGAGAATTAGCTGAGTATTTATTTTGGTTTATTGTATAATACCCATTGTTCCTGACTCCAGAAACAGTATAGTGCGGTGTTCTTTCGGGTGTAAAACAAAACACAAGAAAACAAAAACCCAGCCCAGCAAAACAGCTTATCTCTACCAATCAGCAAAAATGGCAAAATAGAGATGTAGGACATACTAAATGGGTGGTAAATCAGAGGTGGGATGTGAAATGCCAGCCTTTGTTCTGCTGTCTAGCTGTGGCTCTGGAAGGTCATGTTCATTGTCACTGAAAATGCCTGCAGGGAGTGATATGAAAAGTCATTGTCTATTTCCTTTTTTTTCCGCCCACTATTTTTAGCTTTTGTTAGGGAGATCAATTTTAGTTAACTGCAGAGGAAGGCTTAAAATGGTGCTCGAGTTTCAAGTTGCGTACATCTGCTATATTTAGATTTTTTTCCAAACTCTTCTCCATCAAAACATGCCATACTGAAGCAATTTTGCTGGTTTGCTGCTTGATATATATTCTTTCCTCCAAGAATATATTTCATTAATTCATGTAACTTATAAAGAAGAAACATTTTCTATTCCAAGCTAATTGATTCAAAGGCAGAGAAAATTCCATTTAAAAATATGGATGGACACCTATATTTTGGGTGCATGTGGTATGACTCTTATATAAGACTCAATTCTTGTTCAACAATTGCCATTTTGTGATCACAGATATAAAAAGCAAACAAAACAGCCAATCTCCAGTGTTCCAGTTACTGCAGTCTCTATGTGTCACTCCCCACCCAAGGGATGCAGATTTCTGATCCCGGAACATATGCTCATAATTTTCCATCTCCTTTCAAAGAATTTTCCCTGGAAAAAAGAATTTTAAGAGGCTTTTTTTCTCAGCATATATTCCACAGTTATTTTCAATCATTATTGAGTGGCAATATAAAATACTTCCTTTTCTTATTTCGCAGGTAAAATATGCACATGGTAGAAAAACTAAAAAAACACACAGGACCAAAATACACATGCACTCGCACATCCCCGTAACTATTCCCTTGACCTGGTCCCTCATGTTGGGAAAGGTAGGACAGGGTAGCCTTTCCCAGAAAGGTAAACCTCACGACTCTATGACCAAGTATACAGATAGCTTGGACAAACAGCTCTTTCTTCTCTTCTGTCAGCTACTTTCCTCTTATCCTACCTCACAAGCTTCAGAGAGCCCTTCTTCTCCGCTCTCCTTTGACTTTCCCACCCCTTCTCCCTGTAGGGTTTCCTTAGTCTTTCTCACCCTTTCCTTCCTTCTAGGGCTCCATGTCTTTGTCTCAACCACTAATTCAGGTCCTCAATCAATCAGTTGACTCCATGAAGTACTTTAGGCACTGAGTGACTCAGGAGGAAATAAAGACGGCTCTAATCCAGTCTTAAAAATGCCCAGAAGATAAGCAAACTGTCTTTTATTGACATAGAGCACCTCTTATAACAAAACTACAGAAGTTTCCTCTCTCTCTCTCTCTCTCTCTCTCTTTCTCTCTCTCCCTCCCCCCACCTCTCTTCATCTTCACAAGAACCCCTTCTGTTTTCCCTTGATGTGGATCCGGACTAAGGATGGGGGCGGCGAGGAAGAGGACTCCAATCGCTCACTTCAGTATTTTGTTACTATAGGAAAACCGGTCACTTGACCTATTTTCATACTAGACTTACAGAGGCTGGGAGGTCTGTGGTGTGCAGCCCTGATGTCGTTTCTGCACCAGCCTTATCCCTAAATGTCAGAGGCAATGTAATGGTCAAGCTTTGACCTTCGCAGACTGGGATTGGAGTCCTGGCTCTACTGCTTGTTTGTGGTGACCTTGAGCAATTTACTTCACCCCTCTGCCTCATTTTCCTTTTTAATGGTGTTTATTTGACAACTTGCAAGGTCATCTTGAAGATGGACTAATTAATATACAAGGTGTGATAAAAAATACAGTGAATGTTTAAATAAAAAAAATTATTACAGTAAAAGACACACTGCCATTAATTCCCCTCAAAATATTCCCCCTCACTTTGAACACACTTATCCCATCGTTCTTGCCACTTTCTGAAACAGTTCTGGAAGTCCTCTTTCGTAAGTATCTTTATTTGCACTGTGGTGGCTGCCTCGATGTCCTGAATCGATTCAAAACGTTTACCTTTCATGGTCATTTTGACTTTGGGGAAGAGCCAGAAGTCGCACAGTGCCAGATCTAGTGAATAAGGTAGATAAGGACACAGTGTAATGTTTTTATTTGACAGAAATTGCCGTAGCAGAAATGATGTATGACACGGAGCCTTTCCATTGTGATGACAAAATATGGTGAATGCTGCTGCCGAGTGCCATCCAACAGAAAGGCAGGGATCTTCAATACGGGAAGCTGTGCATTGAACCTTAGTAACAGTGTGTGACAAGTTTTGACGTGTTCGGTGCAGTCAGTTGGGTGTGACCCACGGTTGAAAGAAGGTGTGTTTTAAAGTGTGCCATAAATCATCCTCCATCATGACAAAGCTCCGTGTCACATGTCGCTCCTGGTATATGGCAATTTCTGTCAAATAAAAACATTGCGGTGTGTCCTCACCCACCTTATTCACTGGATCTGGCACCGTGCAAATTCTGGGTCGTCCCCAAAGTCAAAATGATTCAAGACATTGAGGTAGCCATGACAGCACAACTAAAGACACTCACAAAAGAGGACTTCCAGAACTGGTTCAGAAAGTGGCAAGAACGATGGGATAAGTGTGTTCGAAGCAAGTGGGAGTATTTTGAGGGGTATTAATGACAATGTGTCTTTAACTGTAATAATTTTTTTTAATGTAAACATTTACTGTATTGTTTGATTACACCTCATTCGTAAAGCACTTAGCCCAGGGGTTGGCATGTAGAAACTATCAAAGTGATGGTGGTGATCATTCTGCTCTGAGCAATATTGTTTAGCAGGACATCCTCAGACCTGTTTCCTCTGTCATTATATGTATTAAGGTATGTAAAGTACTTGGAATAATGTCTAACAGCCAGTAAGAATGATGTGCATGTTCTTTGTGATGGCGGTGGTTGTTTAAATGAGACTGTTCTCTGAACTTCCAATGAAATTATTTGGGTTGGTCTGTGCTTAGCTTTATACTCTCTGGCACTCAGGCTGAGATGGCATTCTTTGAAAGAAACTGCTACTGCACAAAAGGAAAGGGACAGAGTTGCTATTCAATGATTGATCCCACCCTCATGTCTATATAGCATTTTTTTCCAGGGCCTACCAAAATTAAATATGAGCTCATGGGTACACAAAGGAATCGGAGAGTAAAATATTTTGCAAAGGACTTCCCTCCCTGGGATATTCCTTCCTCCCTGGAATATTTCTTTTAATCCTAAATCCCTCTTTGCACTTCCGCTTAGAAAATAGTTCTTTCTCAGATTGAACTTCTTAATAGGCAGCTACCAAACAGCTGTGGTTTTAAGTCTCCAATAAGTCTCTCTGACCTGGTATACCTCCTCTTTTTTTTTTTTTTTTTTGTAGCTGTAAATGAAGCTCCAACATGAAGAGAGATATTTCTCTTGCTTGAGGAGGATGATTAAAACGCAGGATGTGAGTTTGCATTCAGACTCTACCTTGTAGTAGCTATGTGACCTTCAGGAACTTTCTTAACCTCTCTGTGCCTCAGCTTCCTCATGAGTAAAATCGGATTGTTGTGAGCATCAAATGAGATCATCCATCTACATCCATATGTCCAGCCCTGGACATAGTAAATGCTCAGTGTGTTACCCATTTATTGTCACTTGGTTTTTAAACCATATCTTAGTCTCCTGTTACAGTGTAAATGCCTATGTTAAGCTCTTAGCTCAGTGCTTCTCAATGTGATATTTTGGAACTCACAATCCCACACATTGCAGTACATTTAGCATCTTTGGGCCTCTCCTGCTAAATGCCAGTGTCCACACTCCACCCAGTCCCTATGACAAAAAAAAAAAAAAAATCCCATCGCATTTTCAGACACCACTGAGAGTGTACACACTAATTGCACTTTAGCAGTATTTATCAGATGACTCTCAAATGTGACAGAGTCATAGCAGCAAGGAGTGCCTAGTAAGGAGCCAGAGGTACCAGTGTGGAGCAGACAGAAGACGGGAACAGAGGGGGACAGTGGACAGTACAGAGAAGTGTCACTCCCTCCCCACTTCCCAGACACACACTTACTTTCCTTCCCTTTGGAAAAATAGGGGAAGACGAGCTTGCCAGCAGATAACTTGCAAATACAGATAAAGGGCATATCTGGATGGGAGGGGTGCAGTTTAGGGAAGCTTCCCGATGTTTTTCACTATAACTCAGTCCTTTTCTTGAGGAACACTTTTGGCTGCAAACAAACCAAAGCAAAGCAGCATTAGCCATGCCAGGATTGACGGAGGGTGCAGAGACCTGGTAAGCTCCAGTACTGGCCAAGGCCGGGGTAGAGGGAAGAAAGTACAAGTTCACCCATCTCCTTTCACTCCTCACGC
Source organism: Rhinolophus ferrumequinum (assembly GCF_004115265.2). Lineage (NCBI taxonomy): Eukaryota > Metazoa > Chordata > Mammalia > Chiroptera > Rhinolophidae > Rhinolophus > Rhinolophus ferrumequinum. The sequence continues at coordinate 15,198,606 of NC_046286.1, read as the reverse complement.
CTTCCCTCCTTCTGGCACGTCACTCTCCTTTCCACCTGTCCCCTTTGTCTGAGAGGTAGACCCCTGCCAAGCACCTGCGTCATCTCTACCGTTGACAAGGGAGCAGTAAACGCGCTTGGCAGCCCTGTGGGCTTTCCTCTCCCTGCCAAGTCTGATTCAGTCCTAAACCTAACACTTAAAAGGAAAGGAAATCTAAATGTGGACACCTTACCTTGCAAGCCCCTCTCAAATTATTCTGAACTCTTCCCTCAATCTCTGTGTTCCATCTAACCAACGGGCAGCATGCTCAGTAAAACGAACACACCTAGAAATTTCATTTTACTTATTTTGTAGACCGGGACCACGGCTCCCTACTTCCTCCTGGAAAAAAAAAAAATCACATTTACAGTAAAAATATTGTGGGTAGAGGATTGAAGTGCCTTTTAAACATGAGCAAGCATAAAATGATCTTAATATTGAATTTCCATTCTTCTTCTTCTTAATCAACTATAAAGGGCTCTTAATCTAACCTAATATTTAGTGCTCAGCAAATAGCCCAGCACAGTTCCGTTCAAGGATCCTGCTGGAAGCTTCCTTGGCACTTGCCTTGATAAGCCATCATCGCTTCTTAAAATCCAAGATAGATTAATAACCGACACGTGCTTTTTCCTGTTTGGTTCAGAACTCACTCAGGGTGAGAGAAGAAGTGCAACAGATGAGCTCAATCATGCCAGCTTTGTTTCTGATGAAAGGCTGAGGCTGAGAATGTGGTTTCATCGAGGAACCGCCAGGGATTCCGAATGCTGAAATCCAGAACCACGCAATGTTACTCACCTTGTCACAGAGATGGAAAACGTCAGACTGCCCCCCCCACCCCCCGCCCACAGCAGGTCTTTTCTGCGGGGCTTAGCAGATGGCTCAGAGCAAAACACAGCACAGACCCTTGGCAGGCAGAATGGCTCAAAGAAAAAGGTGGGAGAGGGAAAACTGAGCATTTCCAGGTTTCTCCCCCAAAGTTACCATCAGGTGTTGCTCCTCTTCCACCAGAGAGGCATACGGGAGGGGCCAGAGAGAGGTCCCAGTGGTAAGCTAATAGATCTCCCTCCACTTGCAAAAAACCACTGGAACTGGTGAAGTACCCACTCTAACATAGCCCGTGAGCAGGGGACAAAGAGGGGGGAAAAAGACCATTAAAGAAAATTAATTTCAACTCAATTATCGTGGCTTAGCTTGCTTGTAAATGAAATGAATTCTATGACCCATGCTATGTAACAAACTACCCCAAAGTAAAAGACTTAAAACAACAATCATTTATTTTGCCCACAAATCTGCTATTTGGGCAGGGCTCAGGGGACAGCTCGTCTCTGCTCCGTGCATTGTTGCTGGGGCAGCTCAGCTGCGGATTGGCGAATCACCTTTCCAGGTGGTTGGCTCGTGTGGCTGGAAGGTGGCTGTTGGCTGATAGCTCAGATGGGCTGTGGGCCAAGGACCCTGGTTCCTTCCCAAGTGAGCCTCTTCATGGGCCGCTGGGGCTTCCTGACAACATGGAGGTGAGGCTCGAGGACTGAGCATCCGACAGAGCAAAGTGCAATGCGTGCATTTTTGTGACCTAACTCAGAAGTCACACTGGTTGCCTCTGCCATCCAGTATTAGTAGCAGTCAGAAAGGCCTGCCCAGATTTGAGGAGAGGAAACACACTGGGAACAGTGCTCGATGAAGGAGTAGCAAGATTCCTGAAGAGTAAAAATGTTGGGCAGGAGATATTATGACCATCTTTGCAAAACACAATCAATCTGCTACCACACATAACTTTCCTGTTGAGAATTCAATATGGGAGATAATAAAGTCAAAGCAAGAAGGAAACAGAGAGGATCTTTGTCCAGAGTCCAGAGCTACCCTAAGAGATGTAAATTAACTCAGTCTATAGTTTATAGTCCTTTTCTTTTTATAATGTATTAAACGTTGTCTTTTGAGAAGCTTCATTGTCAAGGAGACCGTGCTTACAAAAACTAGCATTTGGCCAAAACAAAAAGAAACAAGATGCAAAAGGAATAAACAGTCCTTCTTTAGCTCGAGAACCAATATTCATTAAAAACGTGAATTGCCATGCAAATGTATTAAAAGTAAAAGTTAAAACTAGGCTTCCTTCAGTAGAGTCTCATGTAGAAAATAGTGGGAATAATGAGAAGCAGGCCTGACGATTAATTATGAGAACATTCTTTGAAGTCAGACAGGGTTTGATTGAGTTTGATGGAATCCTTGCTCTGCCATTTACTACCTGTGTGATCTCACTTTCCTCCTGTATGATCTAGACATTATATAACCCGTGTTAGAGAACTGCTGTCCCAATTAAATGTCTAACTTATGTGAAGTACTTGAAGCTGTGTCTGGCCTTGGTAAGTACGCAGTAAGTAGTAGTTCTGTTTAAGGCAGATGGCCATTTCTCTGACACCTATTCCTAGCACTGAGAGCATACTTACTGAAAATAAGACAAATGCCTGCCCTTAAGTAGTTTTCAGTTCAGTTGAAAAGCTAAAGTTATACACGTTTAATTATAGGGGACAAATTGATGCACGCATATGTACTGGACGTTATACATGTAGGCCATAAATGGTCAAGCTTGGTGCCTTCATAAATCCATAACACATTTACTGAGCACTTGCACGCACCCTAAGCTGCAGCAATCACAAAAGAAGTTAAAATCCTGGCTTCAGTGGTTTGCAATATAAAGCATCACCAGATAAAATAACCAATGAGTAATACAAAAGGTAATATAATCAAGCATGATAAATATGTAGCCCACACTTTTTCAGAAAAAGAAAATCAGACAGCTCATTAAAAAAGCAACTTAAGATTTTTCCTTCTCATGGGAGTAGAAGTTTGGAAATGGATAGGAGGAGATTAGCAAAAGGAGAAAAACTTACCAATGAGGAGAGAAGGGGGGCACTGGTGAAGCGAAAAAGGACCATTCGAGTTTGAGGATCAGAATTCATGGCACCCCAGTTACTTGAACTGTGGGATCCAGCAGGTCACCATCCCCCCGTTATTGCTGTTTCCAACAGTGACCCCACTGAGTGAAAGCTCCTTGCAATTGTTCAGCTGCTTCATTCTTTAACTATCGTGTAGTGTGACTAGATTAGTTATCACATTGAAAACCAGAAGTTATTGCGGGGTGGGCCGCACTGACCACAACAGCACCTTAAATAATCATATCATGATCTCGGGAGGTCTGCATAAAGTATTTAACACATAATTAATTCATTATTTCGTAGTATGCCAGGGATGTGGTAGTCATTCCCATTTTACTGATGAGGAAAATTGAGGCTTAGAAATGTATAACATTCAGAGTCGCAGCACTAGCAATGATAAGGTGATGTTTCCAAATGTTTTTAGGAAGGTTATTCTGACAGGGAAGATTACTTCCTGTGATGAAGAAACCAGCTGAGAGTGCTCTGGGTGGGAGGAGGTGAACCATGGATAGGTCATTACAAGCAGGGTGTGGGAGGCAACACCTGGAGAAACGTTTCAAAGTGACATGCAGTAACGCTCAGTGACTTAACAACAATGGATGAAAGAAAGAGGATTCAAGAATGATTGACTCTATGGAATTGCATGTAGAAGGCTAGAAGAATGATGGAGTCTCTAAGCGAAATGTGATAGTTGGGAAAGAAACATAGATTGACAAGGAAAATAAATCATTCTCCTTCTCACAGGGACAGGAGTGGGAAGCTCATGTTGTTCCAGAAAAAGAATCTTCTGAGAACAGCAAACAGCCGAGGAATAAAGCAAACCTTTCTGTTTTGTTCATGGCAGTTTCCTTTGCTGTGCAAAAACTTTTTACTTTTGATGTAGTCCCATTTGTTGGTGTGTTTTTTTCCCTTTTGTTTCCCTTGCTCGAGGAGGTCAGAAAAGAACACTACTAAGAGCAATGTCAGAGTTTACTGCCTATATTTTCTTTTAGCAGTTTTATAGTTTCGGTTCCTACATTTAAATCTTTAATCCATTTTGAATTTATTCTTGTATATGCAGCCCTATGTTCATTGCAGTATTATTTACAATAGCCAAGATAGGGAGGCAACCCAAATGCTTGTCAATAGACGATTGGATAAAGAAGATGTGGTACATATATTCAATGGAAAATTACTAGGCCATAAGAACGAATTAAATCTTAACCATTTGAGACAACATGCACGGACCTAGAGGGTATTATGCTCAGTGAAACAAGTCAGGCTGAGAAAGACAAATATCATATGATCTCACTTATATGTGGAATCTAAAGAACAAAATAAATGAACAAACAAAACAGAGGCAAGCTCATAGATACAGAGAACAAGCTGATGGTTGCCAGAGGGGAGAGAGGGTTGGGGAGCTGGGTGAAAAGGGTGAAGGGACTAAGAAATTGATAGTTATAAAATTGGTAGTTATAAAAATCGTCACAGGGATATAGAAGATAGTATACAGAATCTAGTCAATAATGTTGCAATAACTATGTAGAGCGCCAGGTGGGTACTAGACTAATTGGAGGGATCACTGCATAAATTATATAAATGTCGAACCGCTCTGCTGTACACCTGAAACTAATATAAAATAATATTGAATGTCAACTATATAACGGAAAATAATAAATCAATAATTTTTATAAATAAATAAAGCAAGGCTTCACCTTGTGCCAGCTAGACTTTGCTGTATTTGGAAAGCCTCCCCTGCAGGGATTCTATCTATTCCTGGCAGAATCCATTCAAGGACTTGTCCTGGGAGACACTGAAGTTCCCTCCATCACAAACATTTTCTTATTAGGAATCTGAGTCTGCACTGTGCTTCACTCCACGTAAATACAGTTTTATCTATATTATCAGCCCACCCTTAACAAGTCTGCATTATGCTGATTTTTATAAACTGCGCATAATCATACCGATTATTTTAGAATTCAAGAAGGGACCAACTCAGGACCCATATGCAATAGGTGACATGATGGAGAACTTCCAGGGGTCTTGGGTCACAAGTCTGGGATTGGACTAAAAGCACGTGGCCACGTCCCCCAGCCCCCTGGTCAGCACAGGGACCCAACCTCCGCCCTCCTGAGAAAGGAGGCAGCCTGTGGGCATCTCCATTTCCTCCAGACTTGCGGGAATCTGGAAGTTGTCACCAACCTGTCTCCCCCCTCACAGGAAAAGAAGGAAAACAGAACTTTGGCGTCTGTTTTGAGCAGTGGCTAAGCCTACGTCAGTTCCAAAGGTTTGAATGAGAATTTAACGTTTGACCATGTGCCAGAGGATTTTGCCTTTGCGTGGCTGGGAATTTGTTTCACGGGGATAGTTGGAAAACTCTGATCAATGCATTTTCTGAGGGCTTTCGCTCCTTTCTGCTCACAGGAAAGGGCAGTTTGAATACAGACTAGAGGAGAGAGAGTGTGATGGGTGAAACTCTGCTTGTCCTTTACAAGACATGCTGCTCTGTGTGGCCCTGCTCACTGCACTGGGACAGGACCGGACCTACCCTAGTCCTTGACCCCTACTGAGCCTCGTTGGTCCCCATGCAGGGTGACAGCGTTGACGCCAGCCCCCATGGTAGAGGAATAAGCTGAAGCCCAAAGGGAAAGAGATCAAAAAAAGAGAAATTCAATTCAGCAAGACCAAAGCTATTTCTTTTGATTTTGTGGGCTCTCAACAGCTGTTAAGCTTTGCTGGATTTTAATAGCACGAAAGTTTCCAAAAATAGAACAATGAAATGTCAAAGTTAATGGGATCACAGCAATAAAATATCTCTACCAAGCGATATGACTTTGTTAAATCCACGAAAAAGTTGCCCTGCCCCCTCCCCGGTCCTGAGTGGGCCCCCAGCGCACCTAGACTGAGAGGAAAGCATCCACTTTTGAAGAAGTAAAGACATTGCAACCTGACCAGTCTTTAAATGGATGTTCTTTATCCAAGCCAGAGCAACCACATGGTTTAATCAAAAGGCTAGCTTCATTATGTATCTCTTACTACTATTGGGAAAAAAAAAAAAAAGCTAGCTTCTTACCAACAGATGAGGAAAGGGGCAGGGTGTCCCCTAGCCCCTTGGCTGGGGTCCCTGTGTCACCACCTCCCCCACCACCTCACCCCTAGGTACCACAGTCTCCACACTTGCTCTGCTATGGCAGATTCTTTTCTGTTAACCCCACAACAGATGACAAGAGACTGCTGCCTGCATCATCCCTGCGTCACAACCAGCAGAACCATGAATGGGACTATGGCAGCCAGTAGTGTTCCTTCAAAAGGCAGTTCTCCTCCAAACATGCAGAGAGAGCCCTTCGAACAAACCCTGTCGACAAAAACAAGAGCCACCTCGTTTGATCACTCAGAAGTCATTTCTTCCTTTGTCTCTTATGTGAGGGTGTCTCTCATTCAGAATTGCAAAAAGCATGGCCTTACCTCTCTCTGAGATTCCCTAAATCCTGCCTTCCCTCCTGGATCAAAGGCAGATACCACCCAGTCCAGGAACCGTGCCTATTATCCTCCTCCTGGAGTGGAAAGTGCCCTTTCTGGGTGACTAGAGCAAGTACCATCAGTTCCAGATCTGGGGTACTCTTTATGTGCTACTGTGCACATCTTGGTGAAAACAGCAAACTCGTGTGTTAGGTTCTTGTAGGTACAGTGTTGAATTCTGACGTCAGAGAATGAGGAGCATTGATAATGCAATAAGTATCAAAGCTCTTGTAAGTCATGCTGGGAAGAAAGCAAACATTCAGAGTCCGCTGTTGTCATGGGTTGAATCATGGCCCCCCCCAAAAGATGTTGAAGTCCTAATTCCTGTGAATGTGACTTTATTTGGAATTAGGGTCTTTGCAGATGACTAAATTAAAATGAGGCCATGGGGGGGGGGCCTACTTCAAAATGCCTGGTGTCCTTATAAAGAGGGGAAATGTGGGTGCTGGCTCTCATACAGGGAGAACACCATGGGAAGACTGGAGTTATGGCTGCCACAAGCCAAGGAAGTGCCAGAAGCTAGGACAGAGCCCAGGAATCAGTCCTTTACTAGCATCTTCAGAGGGAGCGTGGCGCTCTCAACACCTGGATATCGGACTTCTAATCGCCAAAACTTGAGTCAATCAACTTTGATTGTTTAAGACACTCACTTTTCTTGCTTTTCAGGAGAGAAATATGAGCTCCATGCAGGGACTGAGTCCACCCCAAGTGTCGTCGTGCATGTGTGTGACAGTGACATAGAGGAAGAAGAGGATCCAAAGACTTCCCCAAAGCCAAAAATCATCCAAACCCGGCGTCCCGGCCTGCCACCTTCCGTGTCCAACTGAGCTCACCACTCCGCCTCGATGATAATATCTGTCTCCTCTTTATCATGCTTTTCTCTCCCTTGTTGTTTGTCGAAAAAAAAAAAAAAAGAATTGCCTTTAAATCCCTGGGTGTTTGGTTGTTTGAGATTCCTTCCTTGTAATCAAGCCTCTCGGACAAAAGGGCTAGGAAAAGGTGATATGTTTCCTGATCATATCATACCCATAAAGTATAATCCATTATTTAGAAGGTTCTAGGGGGAAAAAAAGTAGTATTTTCTTATTAAACAATCAGCACGGTCTATATCTTCATTCTCTCCTGGTGATCTAAGCCAGAGGCACCAGTAACAAATAGCACCAGTGTTGTTTGTGAGCCGTTTCAGTCGTCCTGACATGTATGTATTGTTTTTTCTCCTGGCCACTTAAGTAGGACCATTAAGTAACCTTGACTTTGACTGCATGAGATATTCCTACCTGGTCTCACTCAGTCCTCTGCCTCCCAACATTCCCGGGACATGCATGATCACCAGCATTTATTTTCATGATTTGAGGATATCCTATAACTCACAGATGGTCCGCATCCAGCCATGTCCTACCTAGATTAGAAAAATTATCAGCATTGTCCAGCTCAACAAGCCTGGGTATTATTCAGTATTTTGAGTCAATACTTCATAACTCTGTTAAAATTCCTGGAGGCAAAACTGAGCTTGGCCCCAAAGATATTCCTCAGTAGATTTTGAACACCACTTCCGTATAGAACTTTCCCAGCCTCATTGGCGAGGCGTGTCCAGGGTGATAGAGACCGATTTCAGACAAACCTATTTATTACAAAAGTTTCACGGTGTCTGAACGATTGTTTTTTTCTCTTTGTATATTTGTACAAATGTTTCAGCTGTGCTTTTAAAATCTGGATGTTTTTTTATTTAGTGATTGTTCAGCCATTAGCTGCTTAAAAACATAATATATGCATTGCTTATGAATGCATTCATATAATAATACAGATAATCTGATAATATTACACTCTATTATGGATAATGCTGAATTTTGAAAGGGCACAAAACTTCTCATGCCAATATATAAATGATTAGCCAACATCTTTGCTATCAAGACCACTTGTTTTTAAAGTGAAGATGCAAGTGTCAGTAGTAGACAATTTGGATGAAGCTAGATCTCCAGAATGTAGCAGCTGCTGAGCATATTAAGAGGGAAAGGATGAGAGATAAATGTATGCCGATCCTACTCATGAAATGCCCATATTACTCAAAAATGTATTTGTTTTCGATACATGTGATTTTTCTATTTCTCTAGCCCAAAGTGCATTACACAAGATACACCTATAGAACCATTACCTTCTGCTATATATGTGCCGGGCCTCATCTACTCCTGTACATTAATGGATTTCATTAGCTGCAAATGCCAATTACTACGATGGAGTGGGGAAATACTTTCATTACCCAAGCCTCAGAAACACACACAAGAACAATAACCCAGCCAACGGATGGAAGGATGGTTGTGGTTTTTGACTAAGGTGTATGTTAGTTTCATCAGAAACTTAAAACATAGACAGAGCACTCAGAAATCAAAGTCCGTTCTACTGTGAATATAGCAATATAGTACTGGACACAGTACAGGTGAAACTGAGGACAGCGTTGCCTGTAGAATCCTGAGTTTCTGTAAGAAAAATGAAGGCTCCTCTTAAGAATAAAATCTGAGGAGTGTATACTAAGCAAATGCTTTGACTTTCCTTTGCTGTGGAGAATTTTGGTTTTTCATTGGCAAATGAACGACTAGACTTAATAGTGGGGAAGCGTTGCCCTCTAGTGGAAGAGGAAGGTCTCAATAGCCCTCAGGTATTGAGATGAACGGAGAACTGCAGCTGTCAGCCATTTCGTGCTGAATCTTCTCTGTCACCTGCGGGTTGTTGGACTTTTTAAGCTACTCAGAATTTTCAGAATGCAGGTTCTAAAGAAATCTGGATGAGAGAAAATATTTGGAAGTGATTTTTAAATGTTTTAAAACAGATACATCAGACATTTCCAACCAAATTTAGTAAAAGTTGAAATGACCGGTCTGTGTAATCGTAAAATAAAGACTCAGTGGAGTGTGTGACCTAAGTGATTAGACTTGGTGAAATTGATTGCAAACTGTCAATGTTAATCTGTCTCAGATCAAGTAATTCTTTCATTAGGTTGGATTTGGGGAGAGAGGAAGAGGAACTTTCCAGAAGAGTGGTAAGAAGCAGGAAAAACTCCTGGAAGTGTATCAGTGGACGCTCCCAGCACTGTGAAAGTCAGACTTGCCTCAGCATTTCCATGACGCACATTATGCAAACTTCTTTAGCACTATTTTAAGTTTGAAAAGTTTAAATATGGAGGGGAGGGGGGAGATTTCCACCACCTGAATCATTTGTGCACGTGTATAGCTCAACGAGCTTAGATTTCAAATATACCTGGTGAATGACTCTTTGTCCCTGTAGTGTAATTTCTGTGTTGTCTGCCTGAGTTGAATATGTTTGAGTGATAATTGTGGAGGAACGCAATTCAGCCTATAGTCTTTCTAAGAAGTTACCAAGAGATGAAGTTAACCCATCTGAGCTCTTCCTGACATAAGCAGAGGGGGGAAGCTGGTTGGCAGCCATCTCATGAAGGGAGGGGAATTTGAGCAAGGCCTGGAAGGATGGGTTGGGTTGTAATAAGGGGAAGTGGGAGCACCCTTGTCTTATTCTCATGCTTCCCCCATCTTGGTCCTAAAAGACATAACAAGGTACTAGGCCCCTCTTTTAACATCTACCCAACTCTATGCTTTTGTTTGAAACACTATCAGAGACCCAAAGTAGGCAAAAATTTGTTACAGAGAAGACAAAAAACACTATCCTAAAAGATCAGTACATTGTATTTCATTAAAATTAAGAGCATGTGTTCATCAAATTACACTATTAGGAGAGTGAAAAGGAAAACCACAGACTGGGAGAAGATACTTAACAATACATATAGTTGTTAAATAACTCATACGCAAAATGTGAAGAAAAAAAAACAGCCTCCCACAAATCAATTAAGAAAAAGACAATTCATTTGTAAAAAAATGATCAAAATGCTATAAACAGGCACTTCAGAAACATAGGGAATTCATACATACACATAACCTAAAATACCCATAGGGCACATACACTTTAAAAAAAGTATTCAGCATCATTTTGCATCAGGGAAAGGCAACTCAAAATTTCAAAAGCATATACCACACACTTAGCAAAATGGCCAAAATTGAGTATGGGGAAATTCAAAGTGCTGGTGACATACAGAGCAAGGAGCAGTACGTGCTGGTAATGCCACCCTAGAACACTAGTAGTATGTACTAAGGCTAAACGTGTGCCTATCTGGGAGCCAGTCCACTCTAGGACATAGACCCAGCAGATACAAATGCTCACACTTACCAAAGTACTTATACAATAATGTCCCAGCAGCATTGCCTATAATAGCCATTAACTGGATACAAACCAAATGTCCTTCAACTGTAGAATGGATAAATAAGCTATGACATATTTTTTACAGAAGGGAATATTACGAAGCAATAAGAAACAAATTACTGAGACATACAACAACATGGATGGATCTCAAAATCATACTTTGGAGTAGAAAAAGACAGACATGAAACAGTATATGATCTGTGAGTCCATTTCTGATGTTAAGTAGCAGTCAAAACGGACCTATATTGATAGAAATTATAATAGTGGTTACCTTTTGGAGGGTATCGACTGAGAGGGGACCCCTGGGAGCCTTCTGGGGCGCTGTAAACATTCTACATCTCCATCTAGATCTCTATGGAAGTATACATATGTAAAATTCATTTAAAATGTGCGCAATATACTGTATGTAAACTATACCACAACTGAAACAAAACCATTAGGAGAACAGGCGAACAGGAGCCCTTAGTTGCAAAAATAATTCAGAATGTCCCCTCATCCTAAAATACATCCATCTTACATTTGTGAAGCATTTCCATATAGACAAGGCCTTCCTTTAAAACTCTATAAATAAGTATGTGATAAAATAGAAAGCATAGGACTTAAGCTCTGGATGAGACACTATTCATTCAAGTGACAAACATTTACCAAGGACCTACTGTGTACCTGACACTGGTGAGCAAGGTGGTGAGCAAGGTGGAGATTGTCCCGGCCATTTCAAGGAGTAGAGTCAAGTGTGGGAAAGAGACGATAAATGAAAAACAAGCAGAAAAATAATTATTAATTCTGGTAGGTGAGCACAGGGAAGAAAAGCAAGATCGGACTATGAGAATAGAGAATAAAAGGGAAGGATCAGGGTCTGAAGAGGTGCCCTTGAAGCTGAACTGAAGAAGGAAGCCGGCCATTGAAGTGCTAAAAGAGCATTCCAGGCAGCAGGGGTGAAGTCCGTGGATTTGGAAAGGCCTCCTCATACTGGAGGAACCTAAAGGTTCATCAGTAGGGCAGAAGCAGAGAGAACGAGTGTGGCCCCAAAGGAAGCTGGGAAAGGGTGCAGGGTCTAGGCTCTGTAGAGCTTGGTAGGCCAAGCTAGGGGGCTTGGAATTCGTTTTAAGCACAAGGATAAGGGTTTTCAGTGGGGGGATTTGATGACTCAATTTCATCTTGGAAGACATGGCGGAAGCTTCCTACCACACAGCCACAGCCCTAAATGTGGAGATACTCTAGTATGGGGGATTGACCCCCTACTCCCACTTTAGATTTGAAAAGAGAGCTTTGACTAGCTGCATGCATCTCTGCAGTCTTACCTACCAAACAAATTCTCAGCAACCGACGTCAATATGTAGTGTCTTTCACGGTTCTAGAAAATTTGCTTCTTTTTTTTTCTATCCCTTTTCAAATCACTTAGAAGGCCTTGGCACAGGCAAGGGGGTGCAGAGCAGGTGATAAAGAATGATAAGTCAGTGATTCAGGAAAACATTCATTTAGCTGCTGGTACAGAGTGTCCCTGCCAGAAGCCACTGTGCCGAGCGTCACTGAACACTTGGCAGACTTTCCCCTTAAATTTATGCAATCTGAGAAAGGGAAAACTTCAAGCAAAAAGTTTTCTGTCAAACTCATTCCTCTGCTCCTTTTGAAGATAGTCTGGGGAAATGCGATTGGAGTTGATTCAGGAGATTTTCTGTCTCTAAAAGGAAGCCATATCCAAGATTGTGTGTTCCTGGGTGTGTGTGTGTGTGTGTGTGTCCAAGTGCACTTGGTATAAATTAGAAATAAACCCAGAATAGGCTGAAGTGGTTGAAATACTCTGTGCTAAAAGTTTTGTTGCACAATACTTCCTCGGCTCTTTTGCACTATCTTCCATTCTCATCCAATAATCGAGTTTGAAAACTTTCAGGACTGGACAGGACTTGGAGCCTCCTTGATTAGTGACAACCATTAGTGCAATCATTATTGTTCCCCAAACAGACTTTGGATTTGCAGATGGCATCATTTTATTCTTAAGACAAGATTTATAACTGTCTCCATCGTTCTGCCACGCTCAGCAGCCGGTAGGCCGCCTGATACGCTGCAGTGGGTACTGTGGTGTGAGCCCCAGCCTTCCCTTTAGGGTAGAGGCACTCATGCCTCCACAGGCTGGCGTGTTGGTGGCTCATGGCCCTCCACCGAGTGGTACTGCACTCATCTGGAGAGATTGCCACACCCACTCAAGGTCACATACCCCCACCCCAGGGAGAACTTGCATGCAGTGGCTGGTCATGGGGGAGTGGGAAGGCCCAATCAGACAGCTCTGAAGGGCCACCCCAGAGCTACTTGTGGGCTTGGCTGAGGCCTCTGCATCTCAGCTCAACTGTCCCCTCTCCATAAACACACTTCCCTCACTCCCCACAGCTTGGGACACGAAAGGCTCCCCAATAAATCTCTCCCTCTCAGAGTCTGTGTTCCAGAGAAACTATCCTCACACATCCTCAATAGCCTTCTCACTATCACCTGGAGCTCTCTGGAATTGTACAACCCATTTCCATTCATCCCCTGGCCTTTGTATTCCTAATACGTATCAGTGATACCAGGGATTGGTAGCTTTTCCAAAAGCAGCATAGCAAAACTCCATTCCATGCTTTCTTTGGGTTTTACGGCCGAGTGCAGGGTGATGGAGTAGAAATGCTGCTAACAAATCCCACAGTGCTGGAAGGAGGGCTTCTCTCCACACCACTGTGGGCGAGGAGGACAGAGAACACCTGCTGTGCTGTTGTCAGGGGCCCTTATGGAAAAAGAACACAGAGGGGTCTGTGGCCAGGAGGCCAGGACCCAAATTCTGACAAGTGTGTCATCTTTGGCCCATCGTGTATGGGAAAGGGATCTAGATTGTGTACATGACTTTAAGCAAGTTACTAAGGTCCCTGAAAGTTTGTTGCCTTTCTTGTAAAATGGGTATAATACCCCACCTTTGCCATGAGGACTTAATAAGATAATACTAATAACACTAGCAATTATTATTGGTGACTCAGTTCACAAATTTTGGTGCCACATGAGCCCAGCTCTTCTGCTTAGTAAACTTGTGATCGTCTGCAAGTTTCTTAGACTATGTCTGGGTTTACACTTCTGCAAAGAGGCAGGATATTAGTATCTATCGCATAGAGTTAGGAGGGATTAAATGAGAACACACATCAAGTGCTGAGTGCGTAGGAAGTCCATGGCCAGTGCCCCAGGCCCACGGGAAGCACTTGATACTCTTACTCTCACTTAATCTTCATGGTGGTGATTTTGTTACTCCTATTCTCCACAAGTAATAGTCACTGTTTGAGGGCTCACTCTGTGCCAAGACCTCTTCTAAGTTTTTTACATTCTGATTTAAGTCTATCAGTGACCCTATGAGGAAGGTACCGATGTCCCACTTCACAGGTGAGGCGACCAAAGCCCAGGAGAGTTACGTCCTTGGTACTCCGTGTTCCATGCACTGCCTGTATCAGCATCCACACCCCCTGGGAGCTGGCTGGTGATGCAGCCTCAGCCCCACCCCTGATCTAAAGCAGAATCTGCCGTTAACAAGAGCCTCGCTCCCATTATTTCCATGCACAGTACAGTTTAGAGAACACTCAAGTTCAAGGGTTCTATCACACCCCGAGCAGAGCTATGACTGCAGAGCAGATACTTTGAACTACTTCTGTGTATATAGTGGTCATCAAAAAAAAAAAAAAAAATGCTCAAAGCGTACAATTTCCCTTCCCGCAGTAATTATTAGTGTGACCAAGCTGCCTTCTCTGTCTCTATCCTCAGTCCATCCTTTCCATTTTGTTGACCTTGCTGTTTTGAAAAAAATACCCCGGCATTGCTGCCAAGCCTCAGGCTCAGATAAATCTCTGCCAATGGCCATTCCAATGACCTCCAGTAAAAGTGCTCTGAACAAAGCTCTACCGTGATTGCCAGAAAGGTAGTTACCCCAGGAGCACACCAGAGTTCTGAGAACCAGCTACTCCTGACGAGAATACTGAGAATAACAGGATGGTTTCAGGCAAGCAAGCAGTATACACTGAGCTAAAACAAAAATAAAGTCATTTCCTCTTGCTAGACTAAGTGAACAGCCAAGAAAACCACTGTCTTTATTCTTATTCTCAGATACCATGTTAGGAATGTGGGAAACCAAGTTAAGATACTGTTCTCACACTGATGAACCTGGTTGTAGAGTGTTGGCTGTCAACATCAGGACTTCCCCAGGTAAAATCCAAAATTGGTCCCCATACACAGAGGGCAAGGAGAGAGCAAAGAAAGATTTGTGGGGGGCAGTTCAATAAGCAAGGGAACTTTCGTAAGAGGTTTGTCTTGGGTGTCTCTGAACGGAGCAGATCTCTTCACCCCCCTGCCAGCATCTTAAATTATCGTATAGAGGCGTTAAGGGGGTTCAGTCATGTTTTCAGTCCAGACGGCCTCAACAATGCATTGCTTTCTCACGGCTGCCTCCTCCTTCACAGCTCCTAGCATGTGAGTGATGGGCGGAACAGACAATCGAAGGATGAGGGAAGGACTGAGGAGCTTCCGATTGCCTGGGCCCAGATCTCGGGTCAACCGGGGTCACGCTCTCTTGAGGACCTCCTCCAACATAGGAAACATAACAGTTCCAAAAGCCAGAACCTAAGCAAACCCTTCATTATAGTCTTTTGGGGCAGTAGCAGCAGAAGCCCCATTCCAGAAGTTTCTGAAAACTTGGGGAAAAAAGGCAGATGATGAGCTACAAGTAGTAACCAATCCTTCCCTTTACCTTCAACTGTTATTTATGTTCAGTTCACTCCATTTCTGTTACTTTTTGCCATAACTTAGCAGAGGGGTGGGTGGTCCGTATGATTATGATGAACTATATCTTATATTAGCTTTACAAAATTGAGCAAGAGAAGCTTCAAATGACAAAAACATACAAATAAATACGTTAAGTTTTTAGCTGTTTATAAGTTAAAAGACTTTTTTGTCTTCAATATACAATTGCACTGGTTTCAAGAGAGGACCTGGCCGCCCCCCAGTTTGCCCTGTCTGGCAGGCAACTGCCCCTCTCAGAGCCAACACATGTCACCACCACTGCCGGTGTATGAGAGGCCATGGATACTTGAAGAAAAGACGAAAGACTAAGAGGAAAGGAGGGAAGTAGGGAGGAGATTTTAATGTCATTATTTGAACACCTGGATCAAACTATACCTGAAGTTAACATCCTCTGGACTTTGCAGATGCAAGCAACTTCTTTTAGCTTAATCCAGTGTAAATGGGGTTTCTTCACTTTCAACTGAAAGAGTGACCAGCTAAATACTAAATAAAATGTAATAGGCATAAATGTGAAGTCCTGTATTTAGCTGTTTAAAAATATACAAGTATAAGGATGAAACACTGAATCTGAGAAGAGAAACATGATAAATATTTGAGGGCCTCAGTTAAGCAGAAGCTCCATATATGTCAATATGGTGGAAAGGGAAAAATCTCTTTATGAGCCTTTTGTTTAAAATGGTAGATGGAACACACATGTTTACTGCCCAACTGATCCTCTCAATTCTCTTGGAAATTAAAGAAAAAGTCATCAAAAGAAAATATATATAATAGCTGTGAAAGCCAATAAAGGGTATCATCAGTTGTCCACAAAATCTGAGTCATTCCTGGAATACGGAAAGCACATTAACAGAGAAACTAGATCTGCTAAAGCCACAACAGAAAAACCTATACAGGTGAAGGCTACCGTGGCTGTCACAACTATTATTTACAGCTGAGCGTAAGAGAAACTCTGAGCCCAGTGTCAGCAAATACACAGAGGAGTGGGCAGGAAATAAAAGAACCGCTTTTGGAAGACCTGAGGACACCTGAGCCCCTCCCTGCCACAGCTGCAGAACTGCCAGGGCCGCATCCCCAAGACTTGTTTTGTAACAAAGCGAAAGGGCTGCCTGGTGAGTACTCCTAGTGTGATTTGGGGCCCATCAGAGCCTCCTAACCATTCTACTTCCACTGAACCCATGGGTGAAGAAAAAGGTGTGCTCCCTAGTTTTGACATAGGATATTTTCCAGTAACTTCCCTAAGAAGGGAACTCTTTAAAGGTGAAATTTACAAGACCCTGCATGTCTGAAAATGTCATTATTGCACCTTCACACTTGAAAGATAGTTTGTTTTGTTGGAATTCCTTCAGAATTTTGAAGGCATCTCTCCGTTGCTTTTTAGCTTCTAGAAGCCCCATGTCATTCTCATTCCTGATTCTTTTATGTAGGCTTTATTTCCTGCCTGGAAGCTTTTAGGACTGCTTTGTCCCAAACCATTGTGAAATTCCATGTACTAGATACCTCATGGGTCCTTTCAATGTGGAAACGCGGATTGTTACCAGACCAAACCGGGTCCAAATGCTTAGTAGTTGCCAGCCAAAACACAACTCTGGGATGATTTTATGAGAAGGAAATTTATTGCAAGCCAGCAAGCAAGGACACACCAGGAATCGTTCCCAGAGCAGTGTGTCCCCGAACAAAGCATCTAATCCACTTTTATTAGGGGAAATCAGACATAAACATCAAGGTAGTAGGCTTTGTCATTGCATGTATAGGTGGGGATATTCCAGCGCACGTGCAGTCAGGAAACATGGCTACACATATATCACATGTTCAAAAAGGGCGGAAAATCTGCCCCTGGGTGGAGATTTTAGTATTGTGATGAGGGAAGTTCATGAGGTCCCTGGAGGGTCCTTCAGGCTGTTCCAGCTGGTCTCAGGCGGTTTCAGCTGGTTTACCCTCTGGTCCTGCAAAACGTCCTGGGTTTGTTCCTCAGAAACAGGTCTAGCACACATCAGTGTCAGGGATTGTAGGTATGGATAAACATCGGATTAATTCTTGGTCTTTCTGCAACTTTCTGTAACTTTCAGCAAATTACAAGATAACTGCAATGCAGGGACTCGGCTCCTGCTCCCCACACAAGAACGCAGGATATATGGTGAGGCCAAAAAGGAACAACAACGGAGCCATAGATAGGGGAGTCACACCACCACATTCTCAATGGCAGCTGGTTGAGACACAAAAGCAAACATCCGCCAGTACCCAAATGAGGGGTCCCCCTGCACCCCAGTCTCGCAGCGGCCGGGAGAGACACAGGAAGCAGGATCAACACGTCTGCAATCCACAATCCGCTTGCCAACAGCACTTGCTAGCTGCAATCCACACTTGCTAGCGTAGCCAGTAGCCACAGCAGCTGTATATAAAACAATGGTGGCTAATAGTCAACTGGTTACAGCTGATGGCCATCTAATAACGGAGCCAGCACCTTTCCACGTGAGGCCGAGAGCCTGGAAACTGCTCTCCTGGCTCTTTCCCTGCAATAGCATTACACAAACTTTATAAATATTAGAGTGATCTAAGTGCGGTTACAGGTTAATCGAGGCAAAAATATAAACTCTAAACAGAGGTTAATCTATACTAGATTATGTGCTAAACTGCATGTATAGGTTAGGTTACAATATCCTTCAATTATGGACACTTTTCTTGAATGAATTATGTGACATGGTCCTTCTCTATATCTTCTCCGTTCTCTTTTGAAATATTACTTGGATCTTAGATCATCTGAAATTATCCTCTAATTCTTTTTTTTATCCTCTCCCTCTACAATTTTCTATCTCATTGCCTTTTTGTTCTATTTTCTGGGAAATTTCTTAAACTTTCTCTTCCAAATCCTCCATGTAATTTTTTATTTCTGTTGACATGTACTTAATTCTTAAGAGTATTTTTCATTCTTGGGATGTTTTTTCTCTATTGCCTTCTGTTCTTGTTTTAAACAATATTTTCTCTTATCACTCTGGAGAGGTTTTGCTTGTTGTTTTTTCTTTGTCCTATTTCTTTCTTCTTATTGCACATTTTCTTTCTTCTTACTTCTTGGTTTTTGTTTATTTGATCTTCTCTCTCTCTCTCTCTCTTTCTCTCTCTCTCTCTCTCTCTCTCTCTCTCTCTCTCTCTCTCTCTCTCTCTCACAGTGGTTGTCAATAGGAGAGATTTTGCCCTCAGGAACTATTGGTCATGTCTGAAAACATTTTTGGTCATCACAACTGAAGACATGTGCTATTGGCATCTGACAGGTAGAGATCAAGGATGCCACTAAACATCTTACATTGTACAGCGCAGCCCCCACAACAATGAATTATCTGACCCCAAATATCAATAGTACTAATGTTGAGAAACCAAAACCGTGTGTTAGAAGTTTTCTCCAATGTCTTGTGATTCTTGGTGCTTTAGTCACAGTTTAGGTGAAACGCTGAAAATATGATTGAATTGATTATGTGGTTATGAGTAGAGCTCATTGACTGTGAACTTTATTGTAAATTGATCTCCATATCAGTTTGATTGTAGGACTTCAAACTCTCTGCATCTTTTTTTGTGTGTAGTTTAAGAATAATTTAAGTACACATTTATGAAGTTTGATACAACATTATAGACATTCTTCTTAATAGACTTTATTTTTCAGAATGGTTTTAGATTTACAGAAAAGTTGTGAAGCTAGGACAGAGAGTTGCTGTATGTTCTGTATCCACCTTCCCCAAATACCAATTGCTGACATTGGCAAGGTACATTTGTTAGAATCAATGAACCAATATTAATATGTTATCATTAACTAAAGTTCATCTCAAATCAGTTTATCCAGAGAAGAGCTGTCCAATCTCCTCTCTGGAGGGTTGAAGTCTGGCAATTGTAACCATACATGAACTTCAGGTCTCTAGCATGCTTTCTGCTTTAACCCCAGCCAGCTTGGTGTAGCCGGATAGAGCTATGACTCACTTGCATTCTTTCCCCAGACCCTCCTAGCTGTGCATATACTGTACTATACGTCCACTCCTTTTAATCATTAAGCCCTTGGGACATTAGGTTCTAGTCAGTGCCAGCTTTAAGAATAAAGCTTCAGGTCCATCAACAATGACCAAGACACAATAACCAAACCTCAAACTACAATAAGATTTTAGTCAAACAAAGTTAACACCCTCGCCTCCGTTATGTTTTGGCTCCGACTCATGAGAGTGGAACAGCCCCACAGACCGCATCCCCTGGGAACCAGACCAAACAATACCATGACTGACGCCAGGACCTGGTGCTATAATCGATGGCTCCCTGCCGTAGCCCTGACCAATCAGTAAAACCCTCAGCCCCAACTCCCATAGCAACCACGAGTCATGATTTCCCCTTATATAATCTAGTCACTGGAGGCCTTCTGGAAGCCAGGCTTTTGAGGGCACAGGCTCACCTGTGTCTCCAGGTTTGGCACCAGTTCCTGAAATACTTGGCTTGGATACGTGCAGGCAAGAGCGCCCTTTGAGTCTATGGTAACACAACCAGTATTCTAGGAGGTGACAGAGAGGCAGCCATTCAGGCCGTAGTCTGTCTACAAGGGCTCACACCCACCACCACCCACCCCAGCTGTACCCACTACCCCTGATACCCAAGTCTTTCTAGTTCAGTCTCCCCAGGGGGTCTGGCCTCTAGTCTAGGGAGTCTGGAAAAGGAGCAGCCACAACAGAAAACAAGTTATGTCACCATGGGAACAAGGAATCATTACAGCAGAAAATAACCATGGTCTATCATATGAAACCCTAGGCCTGACTGGGCAGGGAGGCTGAGCGGGGGTTCCAATTGCCCCTTATTCACTGTTTCAGATAATCTTCCTATTTTTAAGCCCAATACCACCCCACTTTCAGAGCTACCATGTTTCCCCGAAAATAAGACCTAACCGGAAAATAAGCCCTACCATGATTTTTCAGGAGGACGTCCCCTGAACATAACCACTCATGCGTCTTTTGGAGCAAAACTTAATATAAGACCTGGTCTTATTTTCAGGGAAACACAGTATCTGGTGCTTAATATTTCTGAGGTTCCTCCCCATGCACTAGCCTCCTACCTGCCTCCAGCGCCTGCTGAGATTAGCTTCTCTAATCTGTAAGTCACCTTGTTTTCTTCAGCTCTCTAGCTTCCAAAATGTTCCTGCTAGTCTCTTTTCCTATTTTCCTCGTCCTGTGTGCTTATACCTTTCTTTTTCTTTCCACTGAGATTTGAAAAGAATAAAAATAAACTCATGTGTTTCATTCACCAGGTGTAGCCAGATTTCGGAGTGACTTTCTTTCCCAGACAACTTCTTGACAAAAACACATTGTTGAACTTCCTTAGACCGCCCAAGGGCGCTTGAAAGGAACATTCTGCTTCATGACCAATCACATGCTCTCACTTCTTCAGAATTACAGAATTCCTGAAAATGGAACTTGAGGTTCTTCTCGCTATTAGATGTGTCGCAATAAGAAATGTGTCACCAAGTCACCTGGGTGAAGCCAGGGAAGAGACAAGCAAATGTAGACTTTTAAACCTCCATCAGTCTCTCACAACGGTAACAGTGCTGGACCAATGTTTTCTCCCAACCTGGGCTTTTCTCAAGGTGTCGCTTGTGACATCCGTTAGGGCCATGACCTCCCCGAGCCTACAGAAGTACATTATCTTTTTTGGTTGTTTCGTTACAATTCCTAATCATTAGATATACTTCATTCTGGCCTTAACTAGACTATTGCACTCTAGGTGATAGTGTTAACTCAATGTGTTGAAAAGATCTCGTAAAGGACAAGAGACCCAAGAAAAGTTAGCATGCAGCTCTCTTCCCTGGAGGAATGATAACTAACATCTGCTGAATACTTTGTTCCCAGTACTGTCCTTTACCTGAATTTTTTCTCATTTAATCCTTATGACAATCTATAAAGTTGATTCTTATTCTTATTCCTCCATTTTGCAGATGAGAAAGCCTAGATTAACCAAAGTTTAGCCCAAAGTGCTGGGCCTTGAGCTGAGGCAGTTTGAGTCCAGAGCCTACAGTTTTAAATAAGAAACTGCACTACCCGCCCAAAGTGGGGGTGGGGGTGGTCGGAGTGATGGTATAGTGATAGCAGAGGCAGCTAAATCTATACTTTATCATTGGACCTTAGGGTTTATGAAATACTGTCACATGTGCTATATTATTTGAACTCATTTAACGCCAATGAGAAACTAGTTGATGACAAAGGTGGAATAATCTACTCTGAATAGCTCGGCAGAGACAATACAAAGTGTGGAATCTCTAGAGAGAGAGCCGCAGGAATGCTTCAGGGTTACCATTTACTCCTGTCCTTGGATTTACTCAGCCTCAGCTCCATGATTTCCAGCAGAGCATGCCATCTTGGTTTGTGTCTAACATTGTTTCTGGTCCCAGAAGAGTAGGCAGACCTGTCCAGGAGTGATATGCTCAGGTAAGAAGAACACGTATCCTTGTTAGTTCTCCTTGTGCTTTCTCTCTGGAATTGGGCAATGGAAGTTGGCATTGGGTCCCTTGAGTCATAGATCCATGAACAGAAAGAAACATGAGAAAGAATGGGGTTCAGTCTCCTATGCTTAGAAGAGACAGGACTGTCTGATCTATTCAGAACCCAGTTCATGTGTTGAAACCCTAACACCCGATGTGACTGTATAACGAGATAGGGACTTTAGGGAGATAACTAATAATAAATGAGGTCATAAAAATTGGGCCCTAATCTGATAGGACTTATATGTCCTTATAAGAAGAGGAAAAGACACCAGAGATCTGGCACACCCACACACAGGGAAGGTCATATGAGGACACAGTGAGAAGATGGTCATTTATTAGGTTGGTGAAAAAGTAATTGGGGTTTAAAAGGTTAAAAATAATTGCAAAAACCGCAATTACTTTTGCACCAACCTAATAAAAGCCAGGAAGAGAGTTCTCACCAGAATTCAACCCTGATAGCGCCTTGATCGCGGACTTCCACTTTTCATAATGACAAAATAAATGTCTGTTGTTTAAGCCACCCAACCTGTGATATTTCGTTATGGCAGCCTGAGCAGACTAATACATCAGTGGTTGCCCTAAGAAGATAGGAGAGGCAAAAAGAAAAAAGAGGAAATTATTCACAGAAAAAGAACAGTGAATGATTTTGATCATCAATTAAGATTCTTGTCATTTATTTAGCAAGTTACAATCACACTAATTTTTTATGGATTCCAGTAAAGGAGAATCTACAACTTCCCTTGATACTTCCCTTGATGGTTAGTTGGCTTTCTTAACCCTCTTTAAAGCCTTTTGTTATATGGTTATGTTTAATGTTTACCTCCTGGGGTTCATAGCCTACTCCCATAACAAGTCTCAGCCTCGTTCATATGCCAGCTTCTGCTGCTCAGTGTCTGGTCTAAATAAAGCCACATCCCTCTCAGGGTTTCCTCATTTCTCCAGTGAAACAAATTCTTTGATTCTCAGTTCCAGTTTTAACTGGCGAACTGGGTAATTTTTTTCTATTAATAAGTAATCTCTCTGAAGTATTTCTGAATCACCAAGACAGTCTGCCCTCCCTTGGCTCTTGGAATTAGGTGAACAGGTACCGCAGCTAACTGCTACATGGTCCCTGCTCCCACTAAATTTGAAATGTTTGTATTTGTTATCTATTGTCATTTAATAATTTACCACAGAGTTAGTGGTTGAAACAAAACACATTTATTCTCTTCCTTTCTGTGGGTCAGGAATCCAGCTAAGCTGGGTCCTCTACTTCAGGGTCTCAACCAGTTCAAGTTCAAAGTCTCATCTACTGAAATGCTGCATCAAATTGTTCACAAGGCTGTGATCTCATCTGAAAGCTTGATTAAAAAAGGGTCCACTTTCAAGCTCACTCAGGTTATTGGTGGAATTCTGTTCCTCAAGGGCTGCTGGACTGAGAGTCTCAGTGCCTTGCTGGCTGTTTTCAAGTAAGTTGTAAAATGGTACAATTACTTTGGAAAAGAGTTATTTTCAGTTGAAAGCACTCCTAACAGATATATGTTTCAATAGTGTGAAACTCAAATATCTGAAATTTTAGGTCAGACATTTAGGCCAAGGTCACAACCTCTATCAATCCAATATTTGAAATTCTCTCTTTTTTCACATTGGGTAACTTCTTGTAGATGGTATAAATGCAGGGAAATTGTGGGAACTTTATAAGATGTTCCCATTGTTCTTTCTTATTATTAAGTTATTACATTTAGTTAAAAATTATACTCCTGACAATGAAAAGAACTCCACATATTCAAGTCTCCAATATTATCTCAAAGAAGCAGCAAAGAGAATAGGAAAGTTATGAGTTGGAAAAAAAGGCAGAACCTCTGAAAGAAAACAAACAGAAAAGGAAGGAGCAAACCATATAGATATAATCATATGCAACATCGGCCCTTAATTTCTAACTTCTTACAGTATTGACCTTAGACTTTGCCTACAAGAGTATAAGACTTTTCTCCTCAATCTGTCTCTTCCTAAAAATTCCCAAGACTTATTTTAGGATCATAAGAGACATATATGGTCATCAGATGGGCAACATGCCAAGAAGACATATGCCTTCTTTGTGCCTTCTAGCCAGTGTAAGTGAAGGGCCCAGTAAAGACTTACCTGCTACAAAAATATCTTGTCTGCAGTCTTACCGACAAATGCCAATATCTGGCTGAAAATGCAGTCTTGAGAATTACCAAAGTACAGATGATATGGTAAAAAACTGACTCTAGAACTGCAATGAGCTACCTGTGACGATGGAGTTCTTGAAATGTGGACAGTGCCATATGGTTGAAATGAAAATTTTTTGTATATATTGGGCTAAAATAAAATATATCTCTACAATTAAGTTTACCTGTTTTTTTAAAATTTATTTTTATATGGTCACTAGAAATTTTTGAGTCATACTTATAGCTCTCACTATATTTTTATTTGAAAATACTGCTTTAGAACGCTTTAGTTACTAAAGTTTACTACTTTAGTAACAAGTATTAAGAGCACTGTGGCCCAATTTTATTTACTATATCAAAAGACTTGAACTTTAAACAGACTAGCCACAGGATGTGGACACTTCTGTGTGGAGGACAGAAAGGTTGAAAAGGAGAGGTCAAAACAGAAAGTTGGTGTAATTCTGAGAAATGGAGAGCATGCTTCCTTAGTTTTAGATGAGGCTGAAGGGAATAGAGGCAAAGGGGAAATCCTTAAAGAGGACGGTTTGCTCCAAAGTCATGTTTAGGTTATGGTACCATCCGACCTGGTGCCCATTGCATCCACCTTCTCGAGTCGTTCTGTGCTTCCTATATTCTTTGTCTACCTCAGTCACCACAGGGACTCTCAGTATCCATGAGCTATTTTACAATTCTAGTTGCAAGGTGAGCAAATGGAACCAAAGTGACAAATGTTTTTCTACACAGCAGAGACCAAGACAGTTAACTCAGACACACAACGGCTGAACTATTCTTGAAATGAGCTGCAGGCGGAGAATCTCATCCATCTTCTGCCTAAAGTCCTCAAGGTCTCCATCCCCTGTGATATATAGTCAGTTTCCATTAAGAGTCTGGAGTCCCCTAGCACTTTCTCTCTGAAGAGCATGGCTGTGCTAGAGCAACCCGTTAAATGAACGGGTCAGCAGAGCTTTAATAAACAATCAGATTAATGGCCCGATAGGAGAGTTACAATCCCATAAGTAATAGATTTAAAACCCCACTCGGCCCCAGTTGTGGGTCAGCAGAAGCATTTGCCACCAAATGTTTTGGGGCAAAGAGCCATTACTTGGTGGTCTGTCACAGTGCCTATTTCCAGTTGTCTCAAAAATTCATCTAATGCCCCAACTCTGAGAATAACACGATAGAAGTTCCCCTACATTCTAAAGCAAGGTATGAGGCATATTCCTCTTGGGATTTAGTTACAAAATAGCCAAACTAAGCCTATAATCTCTACCCCATCACCCAACCCAGGCTATAAAAGAGAAGACTACAGTCTTGGGCTACATAGTCATGTTTCCATCAATGATGGACCACATATATGATGGTGGTCCCATAAGATTATAATAGAGCATAATTTCTGTAAGAAATAGAAAGAGATGTGGTTTCGGAGGAATATTTTTTCTCTGATGAAGCGATATCTGTGGGGCTTGGCAGTGGATTCCCTCTCGCTCGCAGCATCTCCATTGGGAGTGCACAGATTACTTCCCAGTCAATCGTCCCCTGACATGTTTCAGCACAGAGGAGCCTGTCTCCACAGGCTACATATTCATAGGGCACTATAGCCCTCCCAGATCTAGCCTGATGGTCTTCAATGTACCCAGCTGCAAATCCTTTGTTGAGCACCTAAGATCCTGCACAAAGACACAGATCCACAGGAGCTCCCTTAACAAGTATTAAGTTAAGCCACTGCTGCTTTAGTACAAGCTTCCTGTGTGGAGCCAACCTGTCCCTGTACTTTGGAAATATTTTCAGGTTGTAATGATGAAAAGCATAGTTGAGTTTTATGTCTTCCATCAATTCAATGCCAGAGAGAGCCCTTTGTGCCAAATTGAGTCAATGGAACCACAAACAAATGTCCAAAGTCAAATTGTTGAGTCCTCAGTTCTACATCCTCTCCATATTAAACACCCTCTTTTTAAAATAAATACCGCAAATTTCCATAATCTGACCACTGCCCCAACATGCAATAACCAAAACCACATTGCCATGACAATACCCTCTGTTCCTTTATCTCTCCATCGTGATTCCTTTTTCCTACTGATCCTCAGGCCATCATTTACTCCCTCCTGACAGTCCCCGTTACAATGAACTATGCCTCACCTAGCCAGTTCTCCCTTGACATTTCCAATCAATCCAGCCCACACCACTGTGCGTCAGCAGCATTGACAGCTTTGACATTCTATTTCTGACCCTATTGGAAGGAAGAGGAGAAGGCTTTGTGGGACAGTGTTTATAAAGTCTGCGGGAGGGTACGGTATGTCCTAGGCCTGCATATTCATTCCCCGCTCACTCACTGACTCACTCAGAACAACTTCCCACCCTGCAAACTCCATTCCTGATAAGTGCCCCACACAGGTGTACCATTTTTATCTTTTATACCTTTTTAAAATAACTTATAGTATTTTTACTGTACTTTTTCTGTGTTTAGATATGTTTATAAGTGTATATATACATATATATGTATATATATGTATATATGTACATATACATATATATTTATATATATATATATATACACATACACATTTACCATTGTATTACAATTGCCTACGGTATTCAGTACAAAAACATGCTGTACAGGTTTGTAGCCTAGGAGCAATGGGCTATACCATACAGCCTACGTGTGTAGTAGGCTATACCACCTAGGTTTGGGTAAATGCACTCTTTGATGTTTGCACAATGGTGAAATGGCCTAATGATACATTTCTCAGAACATATTCCCATCATTAAGCAACATATGACCGTATATATTTCAAGGTAGGCTTGGTAGAAGGCTGCTAGCCTAGTAAGGAAGTCTGATGCATTTTCTTCTTTGTCCCGCCGTGTTTTTATTGGGACCCATCATTGAAAATGTACTTTACATTGAGACTGAGTACACAAATACATATATGCATGTTTGGGGTATGTGTGTGTGTAAACGGAAAGGTTTCATAAAATAATACCTATCCGTGTTACATGTGAGGCACTCGGATATTTCCTATCCTGATCCATTGTATTCTATTTCATTACTTTTAAAATGTTGTCACCAACCACTAAATGAATTTGACAGCCAGTGAATCATGAACCCCAGGTTGAAAAGCACTCTCAGAGATATACCTATAGAATTTGGGGCAACTAACAAAATGGCAGCCAGCATCTTAGTTCATCCTGTATATGTATGTTCAGAATCTCAGCTTTGACTATGGAATCTCAATCCAGAGAAGCCAGGGGGCCAAAGTGAATCAAGCTGAATTGATTTCAGGGCTCACTACTGGGTCAAACCCAAAGAATGCAAAACAATAACAAAACCCAGGTTCATTCTTAGACTTCATTTGGATTGCCAATTCCCGGATAGTGTTGGGGAAACAAGAGCCGGTAAACTTCTCCCTGACAGAGCCAGTGAACTCTTGTGACACAATTTTTCACAATATTCTCTTCTTCCTTCTTTTCTCCAATGGGTGTGGTGATTCTGAAATCCAGGATATGCAAATAAAAAGAAAATTTGTTCAAAGTGTATATATTTGGCAACTGGAGAAGAAATGGCTCTCCAATTCCCAGTTGAAGACAGTAACAATGAATGTTCTATTGGGAAGGAAAATGTTTTGCTTTGCTTAAGGAGAAGTGACTCCATTCCAAGGCCTGGCTAGACACTGTGTGACAGACTGCCTGAGAATGTGCATGTGTGTGAATGCAAACACCTTTTATCACTATCTTCCAGAGAAGGAAGACCTTTCTCCTTATTTCCTGAGAAACCACAACGTAGAGAATATTTTTTAAAATCTAAAAGTCCTAATAATGAGAATGGAGTGATATTGTAAGCATACCTTTTAACTTCTGTTGAGAAAAATAGCAGTCTATGTAAAATCAGAAAAATAATTTCCATAATTCCAGCTGCATAACACAGAGCTGTTTTCCTATCTCTTCAGAAACAAAGACTCTAATAACTCATTTCTTAACCTTCTCTAACTCCTTCCACTCAGGCTGCCACAGTGAGAGCCAGGCATTAACAGAAGTTGTAGAATCTCATTTTTAAAAAAACAAATACATTTTAGTTCATGCTGAATGATTTAAGCTAGAAAATAGGAACAGGATAGAGAAATAATGTAACTGTGTCTATGTATGGCAGAACCAGCCTTACCCAAACAAGAGCATTTGACTCCAGAATCAAGATGGAAAAAGAAGTTAGCCAGAGAGCCGGGGCTAAAACAACCTGAAGGCACATGTGCCTACAATTGGCTCAGAGACCACCCTGTGGTCCAAATCCTTACAACAAGTGTTATGGGACTGTCCCTCCCTCCTTCCCCACAAACCCCTCGGGTCATACACTACATGATTCCTTTATTCCCTCAAAGCCACCAACCAGTTCCCTTAGACTGGGAACTGGTAGGTACTGGATACAGAAAAGAACACAATGTAACTTTCCCTGGATTAATGCCTCCAAGAATTGTTCTGTGCCTTCCCCAGCAATGCAGATTGATAGTGTTTGGAAGGGGGAGTGACAAACGCACAAATAGAACTACCCCAAAAGGCACACAGAGTTAGCTGCACAATGTCCCTCAAAGTGCCTGGAAAACATGTTAACCAGTAGCCACTTCTAACACCCCCAATGAAGTTCAACTTTCTGCTAAAGTGGGGAAAATAATTTTTAAAAATATAACTAATATATTCCTTTATTATTGAACTTCATGACAGCACGAGGAGAAAAGCAAGGAAAAGATCATGGAAAATTTCCCATTGTACAGATAGATGAGCCAACCCAGAGAAGTAGCGATTTGCTCAATAATACTCATCTAGGAAAGCGGCAGTGCCAGGAGGCAAGCCAGTTAAAACTCTAAGGTTAATGTTCTTTCGTTGGGTTTGTTGGATGAGGAAGCGTCAGATTGCATCTTGGAGAGAAGCAACGAGGTAAAGTGTGTTTCAGAGCACTCGGTACAAGGCCTAGATGCCATTTCGGCGTTCCTTCTAGTGCTGAGGTTCTGGTATTCTAGAAAATATTTTATTTCTGGTGAAGAGAAAATCATATTAGCTCTGTATTGCATTTGATTAAATGATATTTACCTATAAAACTGTATTTAGGATATAGTAATTTACAGAACAATTTTGTGATTGTGTGATTTAATCCTAAAGGCCTTTACAGGATATTTTTTTGTGGCTTTGAGAAAGAATGTGCAGTCCATGTCCTCTCTAGAGTCATTTGAATTAACTTTATGAATGCAGAGTATTCTGACATCAGAATCCAGTGAGGGCTTGGACACTGTTTCATGCAGGTGGAATGGCAGCCCTCTCTTGTGTGGGAAAATTGTGTGTGGTTTACGTAATCTTCCCCCTTAGAGCTCGGAAGATTTTAATTGACTGTTTTTTATTGACTTGCTTAAAAAACATTAAGCTGAGTGCTGCCTGGTGGGTGTTAGGGACACACTGGTCTCTGCTCTTACAGACAAGTGGAGAAGGCCAAGATACACACAGGGCCTGAGAATATAAGAGTGGGTGGTTCAGAGCACACACGTTGGAAAGTAACAGACCCATGTGTGGATCCCAGCTTCAGGGCTCCTGGCTCTGTGACCTTGGGCAAGATGTTAACCTTGCGAAGTCCATTTTCTCATTTATAAAAGAAAGAATAATAAGGTCTGCCACACAGATTTCTTGAGGATTAAACAAGGAAGTACCTGTAAAAAGCTGGGTATCACCTAGAACACGGTAAGAGCTCGGAATATATCAGTAGTCCTTAGCATGAAATGTTGCAGAATCACAGAGCACTTGACTAAGTCTTAACAGAATCAGGAAAGTCTTGTGAGAAAATGGGACACCAGACCAAGGAGAGGCAGAATAATGAGCAGTGGTTCCCAACCAGGGAGATGGTTTTTGACCCCCAGGGGACAATTTGGCAATGTCTGGAGACATTTTTGGTTGTCACAACTGAGGGAGAGGGTGGATGCTCCTGGCATCTTGTGGGTAGAGGCCGGTTGCTGCTAACATCACACAATGCACAGGACAGCCTCCCACAACAACGAAATTTCCAGTCTCAAATTTCAACGTGCTGAGGTCGAGAAACCCTGATTTAGCGTACGGATTCCATAACCAGAATGCCTGTATTTCGTAGGCAAGGAAAAGCTTGTTCATCTATTCTGTTAGGCTTAATGACTGGAGACTGCCAATTAAACTGACAAAAGACAGATTAACAGGAGAAAACGGCATATTCATATGCACACCTGGGGCCTACTAAACAAAGTCAGGGGCGAATTAAAAAGTTAGACTTATGTACTGAACTTAGAGTAAAGGGAAGGGGGAGAAAGGCGTTCTGTGGGAAGAACCAATAGGTTTCTTTAGGAAAAACAAATGGGTTTTTAGAAAAATACACAGGGTATAAAGCTCCTGATAATATTTGTCAGTAATGTCTGAGTGGTCTTTTCGTCTTTTTCAGGATCACAAAACTCTCCCAGAGAGGGGATTTATGATGTGTAGGTTTACTCTTGGTCTCTCTCGGGAGTAGAAGTTGGCCCTAAGAGGGAATTTATGGCAGTCCTCATTTCTCAGAAGTTGATGCTTTGGGTCAGACAAGGGAAGCTCTGAGAAGCCTTCTTTCTTGCATCTGTTGAATCTCAAAGACCTACAGCTTAAAATAAATTTTAAAGCAACTCTGACGTTCCAAGTGGGTCCTCACAGTTTTAATTCCGACTATGTCACTTACTAGCCATGTGACTTTGGACAAGTTACTAAACTTTTCTGTACCTCACTTACCTCATTTGTAAATGAAAAAATCCAGAAAACTTAGTAATGAGTTAACATTGATAAATACCCAGATTATAATGTAAAAAGATAAACTGAGGCATATTAAAATGTTTAAGTTTAATTCAGCAAAAATCTATTCTAATTGGGTGGTGCCAAACTAGAAGTGGTTAGTAGTGCTTCATTGACAGGGGCTCTGGTAAAGAAATTATTGATTGGCTATAGCGCAAAGCCTAGATGGCTGTGATTGGTTGGTTGTCTTTAAGTTTTGATTTCATAACCTTGAGGCATTTACAGGCGTAGATCTTAGTTTGCTTACATAGGCAGCCACAGCGTTTCAGCCACCAGTCTAATGGCCTCCTTGTTTAATTTAACAATGGTAAGAACTGTTGACAGAAAACAGGTTCTTGGTGAACATCACAGGAAAGAATTCAAGGACACACCGAATAAGCCAAGCAAGCAGAGGATTTATAAAAAGAAACGAAGAGAGTATACTCCCAAAATAGTGGGAGTGGGCAGGCCAGGAGAATAGCAACTGCACCAAAGAACAAAGAGGCTTAGGATTTTATTAGAATGAGGGCAAGAAATATTCAAGATTTAGGGGTGGCGTTATAGGTGTTCCCAAGGTGGGTCCTCGTGGAATACTCCTTCCCGTGGAGAAGTGGGATTCCCTTGTCCTTATTTGGTCCTTGTCGGAACTGTCATGGCAACACTGGATGGAGGTATTTTTCTGCCCTTGATGCTAATAGTATTATAATCTATTACAATTAGCTAAAATTCACCTTGAGGAGCAAGATGGCGTCCTGTGTCTGTTTTCAGTCACCAAAATCTAGTTCTGGGCGGTCTGGTAGCTGCACCTTTTCTAAGAATGAATGATCTCATCTCCTCTCTTTTTGGTCTCCCCTTACTTCCTTCTTCCTTTGCTACCCTTGTCTCCCCGTGGTCCTATTCTTTCTGCCTACGGTAATAGTATTATGTTTATACTTAAATAAATAAATTCCAATGTTTAAGTAAGTCTTAAAAGATATTTCCCCCAAAATCAGGAGGAAAGGCCTACTAAAATTTCACTCTTTCTATGTCCTCTATAGCTTAAAGAAAAATCACTCTTCTTTACATGGAGTTCTAGCAGTTATTTCCTTTGGACTCTATATCTTTAGCCAAGTCAGCCTGGTTTACCTGGCTCAGTCAATCCAGTGTGATTTAAAATTCACACATAAGATGTACAACATAGGAGAACGGGGCATTCTGGGAAACTGCTGGAGAAAGGGTGGGATGGGGCAGAGTGGAGGCAGAGCTAGAGAGAACCATGTACTCACATTCTCTTTTGCAATTTCTGCTTTTATTATTTTATGTTTTCTTTTGGTTTTTCCTTTCTATTCAAGACTTATCTCTCCAATACCCACCAAAACAATTCTCTGCTATTTTTCTTAAGAGCTTTAATGATACAGATTTATAACTTCTTATGCTTAAAGGGCATTTTAGAATAATAATCTGTGCTTGGATAGTTGAAGAGTACATGAGAAATCAGATCTTGTATTTCTTTATGATTTATCTCTTAACTGAGCAGGAGACTGGCTGGATCATTGGTGTATTTACACAAACACATGCATGTGAGCCGGCCTTTAAAAGGAAAAGTTTAGAATCACCAACCTATATGATAAGTGAGTTTAGATGGAGTGTGTTTTAAATAAGATGATTTTTCCCCCCTCTGAATATTTCTCCTCCATTTTTTTCTTCTATGTACTTTGTGATTATCAAAGTGTGTCCTGCAGGCTGTATGCTTTCAGGAATTTCATCTGTTTTCCTCTCAAAACTTTTCAAACCTGGACAAGAATCCAGTGAGGGTTTTGAAACTTGAATTCATTCTGGGGCACTGTCACCTCTCTCCCTTGAAGATGGTATTCTGCCTTCTTCTAGATCATTTCATTGCATTGTTCCTCATTTGTTTCAGTCTTTAGGCCAGAGAAACTTCAAAATATCAACATCCCCTAAAGAGTCAACCAAATCAAGAAACTGTATTTAGGATATTCCATAATTTAGGATATTCCATAATAGGATAAGGGGAAGGGACCAGCTCCATAATACATTTGAGACATAGCATATCAAGTTGTTTATTGATTTTTTCATAGCAGCCAATCCAAGAAGCGGTATCAAGGTCATTAGCAAAAGTACTTCTCTCTTGCCCACAGCATCTTCCAAAAAGTTGAGGTCAGTGAACCCACCTTTTTATTAAAAGGCTATGCCTTGCTCTGTAGGGTCAGCCCCTGCACAACAACTCCTCCACTGTTGTCACAGCCAGCCCTCACAACCAATTAACCTAGGGTCAATCCCTCCCATTGATGTGCCAAAAGCAATCAAGGCTACAACAGGAGGGCACACACAACCCACTCAAGGAATGTACCTACAGCCCCTGGTTCAGATGACTGAGGGACAGTGCCACTGGGCCTGACCAGACACCTACAACATAAAGCTACTCTACCAAGACCAGAAGATATAGTAGCTTTATCTATTACATAGAAATAAACACAAGGAGGCAGACAAAACGAGGGACAAGGAAACATGTCCCAAATGAATAAACAGAACAAAACTCCAGAAAAAGAACCAAACAAAATAGAGACAAAAAGTCTACCAGATGCAGAGTTCAAAACATTGCTTATAAGGATGCTCAGTGATCTCAGTAAGAACTTTCAGTGAAGAGATAAGAAACATAAATGGAGATAGAAAACATTAAAAAGAACCAGTCAGAAATGGAAAATACATTGGAGGGACTCACTAGTAGGTTAGATGAAGCAGAAGATCAAATCAATGATTTAGAAGATAAGGTAGCAGAAAACACCCAATCAGAACAGCAAAATGAAAAAAGAATCCAAAAAAATTAGGAGAGTTTAAGGGGTCTCTGGGACAACATCAAGCATCCCAACATTCACATCACAGGGGTATCAGAAGGAGAAGAGAGAGAGCAAGGAATTGAAAACCTATTTGAATAAATAATGACAGAAAAATCCCCTAACCTGGAGAAGGAAATAGACGTACAAACCCAAGAAGCACAGGGACTACCAAACAAGATGAATCCAAAGAGGCCCACAGCAAGACACATCATAATTAAAATGCCAAATCTTAAGGACAAAGAGAGAATGTTAAAAACAGCAAGAGAAAAGCAGTTAGTTACCTACAAGGGAGCTCCCATAAAACTGCCAGCTGATTTCTCAAATAAAACTTTACAGGCCAGAAGGGCAGAAAATATTCAAAGTGATGAAAAGCAAGGACCTACAAACCTACAAGATTACTCTACCCAGCAAAGCTATCATTTAGAATCAATGGACAGACTGATAAAGAGTTTCCCGGACAAGAAAAAGTTAAAGGAGTTCATCACCACCAAACCAGTATTACAGGGACTGTTAAAGGGAGTTCTTTAAGAAGAAGAAGAAAACAATATAAAAAATAAGAATAATAAAATGGCTATAATTACATATCTATCAACAATTATGTTCAATGTAAATGGATTAAATGCTCTAATCAAAAGATAGGGTAGCTGAATGGATAAAAAAACAAGACCTATAAGAAACTCACGTCAGATCAAAAGACTGAAAGTGAAGAGATGGAAAAAGATATTTCATTAAAAAAAAATTAAAAAGCTTGGGTAGCAATATTTATATCACTTATACCAGACAAAATAGACTTTAAACAAAGGCTGTAACAAAAGACAAAAAAAGGACCCAGTAATTTCACTTTGGATATTTAGCCAAAGAAATCCTAAGTGTCCATCAATAGATGAGGAAGAAATGGAACATTACTCAGCCATAAGAAAGAATGAAATCTTACCATCTGCAACAACATAGATGGACCTAGAGGTCATTATGCTAAGTGAAATAAGTCAGACAGAGAAAGACAAATACCATATGTTTTCACTTGGAAGTAGAATCTAAAAAACAGAATAAATGAACAAACAAAACAGAAACAAACTCATAGATACAGAGGACATTTTGATATTTGCCAGATGGGAGGGGTGATAAGAGGATGGGTGAAGCAGGGGAGGGATTAAGAAGTACAAATTGGTAGTTACAAAATAGTCATGGGGATGTAAAGCATAGCACAGGGATTATAGTCAATAATATTGTAATAACTGTGTATGGTATCAGATGGGTACTAGATTTAACAAGCCAGGCACTGAGATATTACTTAGGGTAAACTAAACTGTGGTCACCAATAAAACCCCAAATCCAGGGGTTCAAAGATACATTTCAAACAGATAATAGATTTATTTAATCTTTTTACAAACTCTCTTATAGTACATATGTATTCTTGTTATTTTATAAATCAAAAGTCTTCTGTGGTTTCAATTTGCCAACAGACCAGAATATAAACTACTGATCCTGGCTGGCTATTAGAGCTTTCCACAATTGTTGTGTGGTTTTGTTGGTTTCTTTTTAACTCCTTTTTTTTTTTTAAATTAAAAAAATTAATCACAGTGACATACAATATTAATTTCAGGTGTACAACATAGTGATTAGACATTTATATATAACTTACGAAGTCATCACCCCAGTAAGTCTAGTACCCATCTGACACCAAACATAGTTATTATAATATTGACTGTAGTCACTAATATAGTCCACAATTGTCTTTTTAATCTCATTTCCTCACATGGACTCTATACAGGATTAGCGGGGCTGTCCATTATCACCCAAACATAAGTTGTTCCTTGCTATAGTCATTCTATAAGCATGCCAATCTCTCATCCTGGAAACACTCCAGATAGTGCCACTAAAAATAAAGTGAGTTGGTAGAAAAGCTGTTGAGAATATGCAGCTGCCAGCTGTAGCAAACCGTTTGTAGTTAAGCCTTGTTTAACTTGATGAACTGTTTCTTCCTCAAATATTAAAGAACAGGAAATTCAGAACATTGAACAAGACTAACGTGTCAGGATCGGTGCTGTGAATGAAGCAGAATCCTTGTTCTCAAAAGACACCAAAGTTTAGAACCCAACAGGATCACTTAATTCTGCATCTCTCCACACTTTCTCCTCCTCCCCTTCACTCATCCATTCATTCAGTAAAATTTTCCTGAGCAGTTATCAGTCACACATGATTTATCAGGCCCAGTCTCGGCCACCTGGTATATTAGCCAACAGTTGTAAGTGTAATGGCTGAAGTATGCAGGGCACTCTGGGAGCATGGAGGAGAGGAACATAACCAGGCAGGGCTGAGAGAGGGAGGTTTCCTAGAGGAAGTCGCTTCTTGAGTTTGGTCTTTAAAAATTTGAAGGAGGGAGCCTGGCAAAGAGTAGACAAAGAAGTGTCCACATTAGATTTCTCTCCTCAGCTATGCCATCTATAGCTGTGAATACTATTGCTTTCCGTGAGCACCAGCCTTGCCCAAGAATGGAGGGAAATGTTATTCGTAGAAGAGGTTGAGGTTCTTTTTTCTTGATTTTTCTTTTCACTAGATTGTATGGCTTGACAAAAGAAAATGTATCTTGCTCTTTTGTTTATTAGTTTTTTGCCATAAGTAGTAACTCCAACTTAAACATGTACCAGTGGGACAGTGAGATTTTGAAATTCATTCCCACAGTATTGCTAAGTTGAGAACTAATCATTTCAAGAAAGAAAAAAAGAAAGAAATCCAACTGTAAATAGACTTAAAAGAAATGCCAGAGTGGTGGCTTGAAGATGCAAACTAATGAATTGCTTTAAAATTACTGTTGTGCTATTAGCATCAGAAGTTAGATTGGAGACAGGATACTGTTCAAAGTGTATACTTTAGAGCCAAACTTCCTAGGTTCAAATCCCAGCTCTGACAAATCCTAGCTGGGTACACTCGGCAAGTTGTTGAATATCTCTGGGTCAGTGTCCTGATATCCAACATGGGGAATAACAATAGTGCCCATTTCACTGGGCCATCGTGAGAACTAAAGAAATTAATAGGAGGAAGCTGATTAAGTGGTTGATACAGATTTTCTATCATTATTGAATCAATGAGGAGCTTCCTCCAGTGGGGATTTTGTCAAATCCCATTGCAAGTGATGTTTTCTGGGTCCTCAAATGCTCTCAATGTGAAGGAGGAACGGAATGCAGTCACGGGATCACATCCAGTCTCTCTGGAAATTCCCCATGGCCCCTTACCGAGTTTATGTTGCAGTTGTACGTTTCTTTACAACAGGCATGTTCATAGTCTGCCCAAGAGCTGAAGCAGTAAAGAAAGTATACGACATGTAACACGTATATTATAATATACATATAGTATAGGATAGTAGCAATCCACTCTTCCCCACATCATGTTCAATTCTAATACCCGCATTCATCTTTGCCAGTCTCTTCACTTCTTGTCAGATAATATCCATGGAGTTTCCTATATTTTATTAAGCCAGTGACTGCCCTGATTCAGTCATCATTTTCTGTGTGAGCATTACTTCCCTCCTGATTTCATGTCTACCTTCCTCCAGGCATAGATTCCTTCCCTTTCTAACTCTGATGTGATGAACATTAGACAGTGAATCTAAGGTACAGGACCTCGAATTTCTCAGGAAAATTGTGAACAAATGAATAGAAGATAGGAGAATCCTGAGATAAGTTTGGTCCTGCTTATTTTGTTTTCCTTCCCATTTTAATATAGAGGAAGATACTTCATCATTTGAGTATAAACAGTGCTCCTAACAGAGTTACAGAGCCATTATCTAGAATGCAAGAAGATTCATCTAACATCATTTATAAAAAAGAAATTTTGATGGCCAGCTCTGGGGTACTAAACACATCAGGATGTTCTACCTGATAACGCTAAGATCCCACAGAGGAAATTAAATGTTATAAAATGCCTTTAATCGTGGAAGTTGTCAAAATTGTTCTTCACAGAAGGCACAGCAGCTTGGGCATCACTTAGGGAAAAAGAAGAACACATAAAAGGTATAGTACAGGGTCAGAGCTCTGGTAGGACTTTTAGAAGTGATGTGTGTCTCCAGCGCTGAACTGTTCTGAGAGAGAGAGAGAGGGAGAGAGAGAGAGAGAGAGAGAGAGAGAGAGAGAGAGAGAGAGAGAGAGAGAGAGAGATAAAGATTTTGTTTGGCCTGTCCCTCTACTAGAAAAGGGGTTATTACACAAATCAAGGAAATTCTCAAAAGGATATTCTTTGCTTCAAATTTTGGCAGTCTGTCTGTCCTCGTTTTCTTCACCTGCTTTGCCAGGAGCTCATATTTTGGAGCATCATCCTAGGTGGTCCATAGGGCACAGCTGGTGGGAGAATGGTGGAAAAATGGAATTGCCTGGTAATAAAGCCACTGGAAAAGGGAGATGGTAAGGTCAGTGTTGGTGTGTCAAATGTGCCACTTGTGTGCCTTACACAGAGAACTGGGGTGATTAGGGGAATATGCCCTCCCAGATACCATAAAAGACTTCTAAAATTTAGGCAAGGGATCGTTGGAAAACCAGGAAAATAAATACTATAAATATCAATATCCTCCTACGAGTATATATGAGGTTAGACAATTAAGTTTGTCAAAAAGTGCTACATCCCTCGTTGCTGAATATCACTACGGTCACCTTCGAAGCTACAGTCACCTTGGGAAGCTATGCACTGATGACAGTGCCTAGTCCACCCTTCAAAGCAATTTGGGAACTCTTTTTCTGGAATGGCCATCAGAGCTGTCGTCGTTTTACCTTTGATGTCCTGAGTGTCATCAAAATGCCTTCCTTTCAATATATCCTTCATCTTCAGGTGAAGAAAGGAGTCATTGGGGGCCAGATCAGGTGAGTAGGGAGGGTGTTCCAATACAGTTATTTGTTTACTGGCTAAAAACTCCCTCACAGACAGTGACGTGTGAGCTGGTGTGTTGTCGTGATGCAAGAAACATGAATTGTTGGTGAAAAGTTCAGATCGTCTAACTTTTTCATGCAGACTTTTCAGCACTTCCAAATAGTAAACTTGGTTAATTGTTTGTCCACTAGGTACAAGTTCATAATGAATAATCCCTCTAATATCATAAAAGGTTAGCAACATAGTTGCAACAAGTTTGTGAACTTAATTGTCAGATCTCATATA
The DNA here is from genome assembly GCF_004115265.2 of Rhinolophus ferrumequinum. Taxonomy (NCBI): domain Eukaryota; kingdom Metazoa; phylum Chordata; class Mammalia; order Chiroptera; family Rhinolophidae; genus Rhinolophus; species Rhinolophus ferrumequinum. Next base: position 15,159,653 of record NC_046286.1, on the reverse strand, counting down.
CAGTTTTATATCCTGCTTTTCTCTTTTAACACTTTATCATAAGAATTTCCCCTTATTATTAAGTATTCTTTGAAAATGTGCATTTTTAATGGCTGACTAGGGGCCATGATATGAAAAAGTTAAAATGTTCTTAATCATTTCTATTTGTGAGACACTTACGTTGTTTCTCATTGAGGAGTATTAGTAATAAGACTTTGGAATATTGTCATATCAAAATCTTTGTCTCCATCTCTGACAGAATAAGTTCTAAAAAGTAAAATTGCTAGGTCAGACTTTATATGCTTTCCTAAAATTACTTAATTATCACAACAAGCATTACTGGCCAAAAAAAAAAAAAAAAAATGATACTGGAAAAAACATAACTGGCTCTTGATAAGCCTACAATTCACCAGGCAGCAGCATAAATATTCGATGGAAATAGAGCAGCCAACGAAGTTTAGAATGCCATGGGTAGCAGTCAATATGATTTGCAGAGGGATCGAAGAGTGTAGGCCATTCTGATGAGTCAGTTCAGTGTAAATAAATTAAGAGAGTTTCTGCTGCTTTAGGTTTATCACCCTGGCAAGTCCCCTAGTCCCTCTAAACCTGTTTGCTCATTTGAAAATTGGGGATGTTTACCACATTCATGTGTTGGAATACTTAATATTGTTAACTTCAATATTCTCCTTAAATTGATCTAAATATTTAACATAATCCCAATTACAACCTAGACCTGCATTTTTATAGAAATGGACAAGCCAATCTTAAAATTTATATGAAAAGGCAAAGGACATAGATTAGCCAAAGCAATCTTGAAAAAGAACAATGTTGGAGGACTCGCGTTACTTCAAGATGCACCATAAAGCTTTGGAAGTCAAGTCAGTGTTGTTTTGGCAGAAGGAGAGACAGATAGAAAAATGGGCCAGAATAGAGAGTCCAGAAATAGACCCATGCTTATAAGGTGGATTGTTTTGACAAAGGAACCAAAGAAATTCAAAGACAAATGAAATGCTTTTCAACAAATGGTGCTGGAACAACTGGCTAGCCACATGAAAAAACAACAACAAAAAACTTGGATCCCTATTTCACTCCATACACAAAAAATGATTCTACATGGTACAAAGATCTATGAATAGACGTTTAACAACCTTGAAGTATAGTTTATAGAAGAAAGCATCAGCCCACAGGCCCAGACCATCTCCTGTCCTTAAATGCATCAAGATTGACTTAGTCTAGGCGAGGGCCTGGCCTTTGGTCCTTCCCCACACCTTATTAATATACTTACAGAGAAACCTAAATTCAAAGTTCAAAATCATCATGTCTCTAAGGAGTACAATTACCTCAAACTCAAAAGAAGGACAGACATCTTTAAGCTGTTCCATCTGAAGTAAAAGTATTGAGGTAGATCAAGCATTTTATGTAAACATACCGTATTTTGCTGTGTACAATGCATTTCCATGTATAATGCATACCCACGTTTTTGGTACAAACTTCCAGGGAAAAAGAACTTTCATTTTAATTTTTTAATTCAATTTTTTATTTGTTTACATTTAGGTACTTGTTTTTTGTATTATAAAGGAATTTTAGTATTTAGTTTTTAACATATTATGGTGCAAGAAATTTTATGTAACAAATAATTACAAAACACAAGAACAGATACAAGGTATAACAAATTTAATGTACCAGTAACAAATTTACAATATTTTCACATCACAGAAGGGCAAGAACTCTTCATCATTGTTAGTTTGTTGTAAGTTCAACAAAACTCATTATCGTATTCCAGGGCATTATTTTGCATACGGATATCGTTACTGATTTCTAGAGTTACACTTTTAACTCATAAGCATAAATAAAAGAATTAAAAACATTTATATAGATGCAAAATTAGTATTACCCACATATAATGTGCATTATATATGGCAAAATACTGTAATATTCTTTATATTTGCTTTATACATGGCAAAATACTGTAATATTCTTTATATTTGCTTTATACATGGCAAAATTTGCTGTATACATGGCAAAGTACGGTACCATTCTTAAAGAGATAAAGCATGATATAAGCCAGATGAACAATAAGAAATCATTAAAAATGACAATATATGAAGCATAATAGCTGAAAAAAATTACACAAAAAATGGAACAAAGAACAGGATAGAAACAGATAAAGAATGAATTAGTGAATTGGAAAATGAGACATGAAGGAAATCTCTCAGCAATCAGAAGGACAAAGAAATAGAAAATAGAAAAGCTAAGCATACTGCTGCTTGGCCCTATTATATAGTACCAACCCTTCCCCATGAAGAGAATTACGGTCAATTATCCCGCCATTACTATGACTCCCTTCTCATCCACTGGCATGAAAGCCCAAAGTGGCCAGGTGGTAGACACAGATTCAAATTCACAGAGCCCTATCTTTGTCTGCTGGTGTAGATAGATTCCTTCCTGGGAACTAGGGCCTGTAACTTACCAGAGCCTGAAGTTATGGGATAGAAAGAACAAATTCCACAAATGGGTCGCTGGGAGCAGTGGTATAGGGACCGCTCCTACTTCCATACCTTGGTTCCCAGACATGTGCATTCCAACTGTTGGGGATATAGCACCATATATTGCCCTTTTTTTTAGTGCATATTCTCCAAAATGGAGTATTAAACTCTAACCCTTAGGGTGTGTTCTTTGCTGCACCATACAACTAGACCAGCTGCCTCTGGCCAATGGAATTCATGGTGAAACCAGTGAATCCTGATGTGGGGACAGAGTCCCAGAGAGCAGTTTCCAGGCTTTCGGCCTCACGTGGAAAGGTGCTGGCTCGGGTAGTAGATAGCCATCAGCTGTGACCAGTTAGCCATTAGTCACTAATATAACTGCCGTGACTACGCTAGGCGGTTGGTTGGTTGGCAGAGAAGTGGATGGTGGATTGTGGATCATGTGGATCCTACTTCCTGTGTGTGTCTCGCCCGGTCACCAGCGAGACTGGGGTGGAGGAAGACCTTCTTGTTGGGGTACTGGCGGATGTTTGCTCCCTGTGTCTCCAACCCAGCCGCCAGCGAGAATATAGTGGTATGACTCCCCTATCTATGGCTCCATTGGTGTTCCTTTTTGTCCTCACCATATCCTGCGTTCTTGTGTAGGGAGTAGGACCACAGATCCCACAGGACCTCCTGCGTGATATCTGGTATTATTGTTATACCTCCTTTGCAGTAAAATCAATCCTTTGTCTGAAGAAATGTTGTAGGATACCATATTGTTAGATTAGGCATTCCAATGCCTTTTGATAGAGATATTACAGTAGTACCTTGGTTTTTGAACGTCTCCATTGACGAACATTTCGGTTTACGAACGCTGCAAACCCAGAAGTAAATGCTTCGGTTTTCCAACACGCCTTGGAAGTCGAACATGTCATGTGGCTTCCGCTGAGTGCAAGATCCTGAGGCCTAGCTCTCGGCTGTTTTCCAATGTTTCAGAACTCGAAAGGTCTTCTGGAATGGACTATGTTCGAAAACCAAGGTACCACTGTAGATATAAATTTCAGTAAAGACAAATTACTGCTCTTTTCTTCAAATGAGAGCTTACCGTCAGTATCTGATGCTGATTCAGGAGTGGCTAGATAAGCCTTGGTGAGCTGAATCCCACTCAATTAGGTGCCATCACGCTTCCATCTTTGCCACCATGAATGTTCATGGGCCCATTGCACTAGTACTGAAATGACCGAGAAGAAGGGTTGGCTGACATTCGTAGGCTTAGTCATCCCATCCCCCAGATGGTTGAGATCCCCTTCTGTAAGAGGAGCTTTGTGGACAAGAGATGGAAAAATCTGCATGCGTGGTGCCCACACCCGTAGGTCCCACGTATCTCTTTCCCTCATGGCCTTATCCTCACACTTCCAGTCTTGGTCCTTCCAGGGCCCTGTTAAATTAGCCAAGTCATTCACCATTATTCTGTTTCCATAATGAAAGCAACTTCTCCTTCTACACAAAATAGAACTATCAAGTGTGCTGCTCAAAGCTCTGCCCATCTTATATAGAGATCTGACAAGTGATGAAGAAGATTATGGGAGGTAGCCTAAAAACCTCCCTAGACACTCTTTGGAACCATCACTGTTCCACTCTAAAGCCACTGCTTCACAGCAGTCATTAGTAGTGAAATTCCTTAAAAGAAAAGAACCCATAGCAGTTTAAGGGGAAGTGAGAATGCAGTGAGCACTTACGTTAGCATTTAGGCACTGGGAAAATAATACCTCTCCAAAAAAAAAAAAAAAATGGTCTAAACCCCTGAGAACTTGAAAAAGTATCAATTTAGAGTTTGATTAAGTACAACTTTGTATTGTTTATGATGCTTTCATGTACTTTTGTGTCATCTCTCTAATTCGCATTTTCATCCCTTTCGAGGCAGGAGTGTATCTTCTGCCTCCCTGTGTTCAACTCCCCCAACACCCATCTCAGGGCTAGGATCACAGCAGCTACTCACGTTAGTAGTTTTAAATTGACTGATCGATCCAGACTTATGCCATCCTGGGGCTCTTTATTTTCAATTCTGCCATGATTACTTTGCCATCATCATTGATGCCCACGCTTCCTCCTGTAAACTCGCCATCAAGGTTTTCAAACCCCTACTCTTTCTACCTTTTATTTCAATATACAGTGGCCATGCTTAACCCAATGTCACTTCAGTTCTAAGGAGGGCCCTTCTCTGGATGACCGTGCCAGTCCCATTTGCTCACCTCTCGCCGTGTCTGTGTGTTGGCTGTTGAAAGAAGAGATTGTGAGACCTCCCCATCTCTGCATCACCTGATAAGGGAACTGAGTTATTCAACGGCTGGCAAAATACCAAATCCTCCTTTCATGGATGTAGTACTGGGCTCAGGCACTCTGCCTCTGTGCTCTCCACCCCTCAGACTCACGCCATTGAGGACCTCCAGGCTGAGAAGTACAACCAGAATCTCCAGCTGTGGTATGAAATCCACAGACCCCTTTTCAGAAAATACATGAGCTTGGTTCATACAGAGCTAAGGTCTGGTCTGTCTGAGGATCAAATCTATCCCCAGAATGTCTCTCTTATATCTACACTTTGGGATCTTTGTGAACTGAATTAACAGCCTGGTTCTTCCACTTAGTAGTTGTGTGATCTTAAATGAGTTACTTATTCTCTCTGAGATCTACTTTCCTGAGCTGGCATAGGAAAAGACCCATTTGTATTGCACCAGGCTGTGTGTTGCTTGGCACAGGACCTGGTATCTGGTTGCCGCTAAACAATAAGCGTTGTTAGTATAATTATACTAATATTGTTATTTACTCTATTTCATGCCCACTTCCCGTCCAATGCAGGTGACCCTTATTCTAGCTTTATAATTGTCCTTTTGGAACTATCTCTTCAATGCTCTTTCTACTCCTACATACACTGCCTAGTGATTTGTTCTATTTTTCAGTGAAACTACAGTACCCATTCTGGAAAGTTTGAAAATGCCCTTCCTACTTTTCCCCTTGCTTTGCAGACTATAACTTTTTCTATTAATAAAAACGTACAAACTTGCAGCGTATGACAACGAGGTGACCTCCATAAAGGACGGGAAATTATACATGCATTTATACTGATATGCTTATTTCTTCTGATTCACAAGGCTAAGATTTGATGACAGGTTCATATTCTAAAACCGGGTGGCACTGAAAACACAGGACATGATGACACGTGCCACACAATGTACTAGGAATAGACCAACACATGTTACCAAAAAAGAAAACAAGAAAACAAGAAAACAAAAGCATACCAATTCTCAATGTGCATTACAGAAAAAGCCAAAGTTCTTTAAGTTTTTCAGTAAAAAAGTCAAAAGAACGGGTGAGCCTGGCCTATGGCATGAGAACTGGCAATTCCTGCCAAATTGAGTTAAAGAAGTAATGTTGACATCAAAATCAATTAAACATTGACATTAATTCACTGTCAACGTGCTGGACCACTAAGCCACCTGGCACCACTGGCGATTCAAAATGATCTCCACTGCTCTAGTCGCAATGTGCCCTTCCTCAAAAACCTTCCACTGCCCGTCCCACCACTGCCCACATAGACGACTCCCAATGCCCAGCCCCGTTTTTGATGCCCTCCACTACGTCTCTATTCACTACTCCCAACTGGATCTTGGACCCCATGCTTTCGCCGACAGCCATCTCACTCAGTTCCATCTACTCTGTTGAAATCCCACCCATCTTTTAAGGCCGTGCTTCCATACTAGCCTTTCCACGATCCACTCTCTCTGCCTACTACTGCCGTGAAATCCCAATGTCTTCTTCAGTCAGACCTAGTTTCTCAGTCCGATGTTTTTCTGTATCCCTTTCGTTTGTTTCTCTCCTGTGGGAAGTATTATATTTTGCCCTGAATTCAAATGTTTAGCTCAACAAGGTCGGACCATTAAGTTTGTGAATTCATCCTAGAAAAAGTGCTGCATACCTAGGCTCATAGCAAGGGGTGGGGGGATGACGTCCTTTGTGGAATCAGACAGCAGGTGACAACAGGTGTGGATGAATAAAGATGAAAGCGACTTCAAGAATGGCAAAGCTCTCAAGGATTTTACATCAGTACATTCACGAGATGTTGATTTTTTCACGAATTTCAACATTTCCTATGAAGTTTTTAGACCAAAGGCTATTTTAAAAAATTAAGGAAAAACTTGGAGTGCCTTTGAAGGCAAGTGTCCTCTTTGTCATGTATAACCTTGTGGCTCCCTTCAGTGATCCACTGCTTAATGACTGTCAAAGAACAGAGCTGAGTTTAAGCAACTTACAACAGATGTTGGCTTTGGATCTGTTCTCTTTACTTCCTTTCTCTGTTTTCATTTTCCTCTAGGGTACCCAGTCTACTTAGTCACCTCTCAAAAGAAAATGCCCAACTGACTGAAAATGCCCAACCATCTCTCTCCCCAACAAATTCTGCTACTCTGAGTGAATCATATAGACTAAGTCACACACACATGTGAGTAAAAGGCCAATGGAGGTGGATCTGTCATCACTCTGCAAGAAACGCCTTAAGGTAAAGAGCTGAATTTCCAAATTATGAAATTGCAGCCATCCAGGAGTGGAGTGAGGAATACCCACCCATTATTTTCCCCAGCCTCCATGCCAAGAAAGCCATAAAGACATAAAGCAATTGTTACCTGCTTGGCTCATGCATAAAGTGTAATATTTACCAAAGAAGCCAGTGCACCCTCACACAACGTAATAGTTGCAAAGGATGTTTAGATTTACATTTATAGTGGGAAATCTGTCTTTTTGATCTGGGAGTAGGACCATATTTTTTTTAGGTCCTCCCACACTCGTAGTAAATTTTCAGAATTACAATATTCATGATAAGCAAATACTTTTCAAAATAAATGGTGACGTTAAACTAAGTACTCTGAAGCTTCTAAGGCATACATGTTCTTTACAAAGAACTGAGAATGTGGTTTTGGCCCAGTGTTTCCACCCCATATACCACAAATGCATGGGCAGTATTGTACTTGGCTTCTTCTGAGAATATGTCTTTCAAAGTAGGCCTTGAACCAGATACCAAAAGACAACTGTCCCTTCTGCCTGCACTAGCACATCCTAGACTGATCTAGTTATTCAACAAATGGCATTCAGCTCTAGCTTAGAAAGTAATTGTTTCTCTGCTATGTAGTTTCCAGACTTCACTTACGAGGTGAAAGAGCATGAAAACCAGCAGAGGGTCTGTCCTGCAGACTGAACAAATATGCTCTGCTATACACAGCAAATTGACTAGTAGAAGTCAAACACCACTAAGCCTCATTCATGAACTTTGGGGAGAAATGATCACACAGTAGGGCTTATTTTTTGTTGCTGTTGTTAATTGAGGTATATAATTTACAAATGGTACATTTGAATATTTTCAGGTGTATAGTTCTCTACGTTTGACAAACTTACACGGTCATGTAATCACCATCACAATCAAAATTCCCTCACCTCAGAAAGTTCCTTGTGCCCCATTGTAGCCAATCTCCTCCCTTCCGCCCCAGCCCTTGGAAACCATCGACTGATTTCTGTCCCACCATTTTGCCTTTTCTAGGATGTCATGCAAATGGCATCATACAGTACGTAGCCGTTTTTATCTGGCTTCTCTCACTTAGCAAAATCCTTCTGAGACGTGTCCAGGTCGTTGCCTGTATCAGTACTCAATTCCTTCTTATTGCTGTATAGTGTTCCATTTATGGATAGACCACAATTTATCTATTCACAGTCACAGGACATTAGCTTTTAATGATTATGAATAACACTGCTACTAAAATTTGCTTAGACCTTTTTGAAAGGATATCTTCTTCATTTCTCTTGGCTAAATACCTAGGAATGGAATTTCTGGGTTGTATGGTAAATGCATATTTAGCTTTATAAGAAACTTCCAGACTGTCTTCCAAATTGGCTATTCCATTCCCACCAGTAATGCATGATAGTTGCTGTTGCTATACATTCTTGTCAGCACTAGATGTTATCGGTTCCTTTGATTTGAGCCATTTTAATAATAATTAATGAACGTTTGGTCTAGGCTGGGCTATAAAACGGAAGCTTCTATTGGCTACGTGTACTGAATTGACTACAATAGTGTCCTTCTAACATTCACATTCACCTGGAACCTCAGAATGTGACCGCATTTGGAAATAGGATCTTTACTGATGATTTAGGTAAGTTTAGATGAGGTCTTACTGGATTAAAGTGGACCTTAATTCCAGTGACTGATAGAAGGCTCCGTGAAGACACAGAGACAGAGAGGAGAACATGTGACAATGGAGGCAATGATTAGAGCTATGTTACAATAAGCCAAGGAACACCAGAAACTACCAGAAGCTAGAAGAGACGGGAAGCATTCTTCTTTAGAGCCTCTGGAGGGAGTGTGGCCCTGCCCACACTGGCTTCTCTCACTTAGCAAAATGCTTTTGATTACACAACTGTGTAACTTTGCCAAACTTAGGGAGCTATACACTTGAAAATATTTAAATTTACCATTTTTAAATTATATACCTCAACTAACAACAGTAACAAAAAAATAAGCCCTGCTGTGTGATCATTTCTCCCCAAAGTTCATGAATTAGGCCTAGTAGTGTTTGACTTCTACTAGTCAGTTTTCTGTGTATAGCAGAGCATATTCGTTCAGTCTGCAGGACAGACCCGTGGGGCCCCTGCTCTGCTGGTTTTCATGCTCTTTCACCTTGTAAAGTGAAGTCTGGAATCTTGATTTTAGATTTCTAGCCTCCAAAACTGTAAGGGGATCAATTTCTCTTGTGGTACAAGTAAGTCACCCAGTTTGTGGTAATTTGTTATAGTAGCCCTAGGAAAATAATGCACTCCGAATACAATTTACAAAATATAATAATACAAAGAAGTTTATAAGGTTATATTTGACTTATATAAAGCTTTCAGAGGATAAAAGTATAATTGTGTGAAAATATAGTTCTAATTAGTACCAATATTTCATTAGAAGCCTAAATTACTAATAGACATAAACATACTTGGACTAAGTCTTTGAATAATCTATAATTCACCTTTGTACTCATTGGGCTGAACTTCTGCTAATGAGTCCAAATCAGTGAAAACATACTATTTATCAAGAATTAAGGTCAGTACAGTACCAGAGTCCCATTGGTTCCTAACCCATGGCTTTTGAATATGTGAGACCCACATTTTGCTGAATGTTCTATAAAGGATGAAGAAATAGACTTTCTTTTAATTTAGTCATTTGTGCAACCTTACAGATTTTTTAAATTGCAAAATCATGTGTTCATTTTTCCTACCATGGGGTATAGACCAGTTTTGAAAACAAAACTTCTGTGGCAGAGCCAGTCTTGGCTTTTTCATAAAGAATAGATCAAATTTCAGTTTTAGCACAAACTGCATCCAACTCATCGAGAAGAAAATAATCCAGTCTTCAAACCCCTATCAGATTTCCTTAAGGAGGCAGAGGGAATCCCATCTCCACCCCAAAATCCATGAAAAAAGTTGATACTTCTGTCACTCCATTATTCATAAAAATATTACTAGCTCAATGATAACTATATTAATTCAATAATATAAAATAAAGGAATAGCTACAGTCAATATCAGGTTGTGGTTTCTACCTCCATAATTTTGTTGAGTAGTTATTGCAGTTGGACAGAATTGAGGCAACAGACCTGACAGGAGGGCTGTCACAGATGTGTAAGCAGGATTCCATGTTTTTACAATCATTTCTCTATCTATACAATTTAAGCGCCATTTTCTTCCCATTTAATAAGCCTCCCAGTTGAACACTAGATATCATTATATGGAGATCTGGGAAGTGTGCCTGGCACTCACTGAGGCGTTCATGAGTTGTTTTCCCAGTTTGTGTTGTGGTTAACAGCTGTACCATGCCTAGTTCACAGAGGTAGCTGGAGAATACAATTGTGCCTTCCATAAAGGCAGGGTGTCATCTGAACAGAGTCCAGCAATGTTCAATGACCCACATAAACGGCCCGTTTTCCCCTACCTCTGCTCTCTAATCAGCATAAGCTGTTCTTTGAGTGTTTGGGGAGGACACAGGATTGGCCTATTTGGGGGGAACAAGGACTTATAATATTAGACTACCCGTTCCAAGTTTGGGCAATTTCAAAGGACAGGGCTTTGGAGACTTGGAACATCCTGTACAACTGCACTGTCACCGGGTCAGGCTAAACACAGAAATCAGTCTCCCTTTTAATCCCCATCCCACGTGTAGAAAACCATAAATTCAAGTTACTACAAATAAAAGGCCCCCAGAAAGTGCCCCCGTGCCCTTTGGGATGATATGACACAATCAGAAGGGAACAATTGGGGTAGGGACTGTCCCCTCTATGAGAAATTGAGAGAGAGGAAATACCATGACCAAAATGTTTGTCTTGTTTAATTAAATATCAACAGGAATGTCTATGCATTTTACAGCTCCAGTATACCAGACAGGGAACATAAACTCCAGACCGAGCCAAAGCCACAGTTTTAGACTCTGTTTTATGGGCTAATTATATGTTAAAACTTGTGACAACCAAGCAGATATCACTGCCCATTGCAGAGTGGTCAGAATTAGTCCCAAGAATTGTGTAGATGTACAAAATCTTTCAGGGGAGCTCCAAGTCAGTACTATAATATATGGTAATTATAGTTGACATCAAATTGGCAAACTGCACCCCCCACCACACTCCCGCCAACCTAAAAATACCATTGATTACAAAAATACTTGAAAAAATTAATTCTCTACAGTAAGGGAACAGAAGAAACAGGGCCAAAGAAGACTTTCTGAAAGAGAAATCAAACCTGAAGTTCAAAGCATTGCAGGATAGTATTTGGAAACAAAGCTAGAAACAAAGTCTGCAGCCTAGATGCAACTATCAGAGTAGCTGTTCAGCCTCTTTCCCTGTGCAAATTAACCTAATCCTGAAACTGACTTGGTTTAATTTATTTATTTATTCTCACGTGCCACACTATTGCAGATCCCTGAGACCGTATATTGCAAAGACCTGGACAATAAACATTGGGGTTGGGAGCTGACTAAATTAAATCTTTTTAAATTATTTTTTTGTGTGAGGTAAAGCAGGTACCAACACCAACTAATAAAGAAAAAGAATTAAAGAAAATTTCATCGTCGTATCGACATCCTGCGGTGTTCCTTAGAACAAAGTCACCAATTTGTGATAAGAAAAAACACAAACAAAAAACTTGAGAGACCAGGGAATAAAAGTAGCTTTTAACAAAAACTGAGTATTAGAGCACACAGACCACTGGGATAGCGTGTTATAATCTCTCTGCGTCTCGGATTTCAGCACTGCCCGTCTAGAAAAGGCTCACTGCGGAAAGGTTTGGTGACTAGGCAGAGAGAGGAGATTCGCGAGCACCTAGCATCAGGTGTCTTTGACTCCTTTCCCCTCCTGCCTCCCTGCTGGGTCCGCGCCGGCCCTTTGCTCACGTGGGATGCTGCCGCCTCCATCCTCCAAACCCAGGCAGCGGCCGCCCCGCTTCCCCTGATTGACGGGCGGTGCGGCGACTCCCAGGAGCACGCCATCAGTAACGATCTCTACTGTAGCCAATAAGAGCCAAGAGGCGGGGCCTGCGGTGGGGAGGCGGTGCTGGTCAGGTGCTCTGCGCCGAGGTTGCGTGCAGGTGAGCGGCTGCGGGTTCAAGGGGCGCCGGTCGCTCTCGCCAGCTCCCCGCTATAGCCCCTGGCTTGCGGAGGGATCCCCCTCCAGATTCTCCTTCCCATCGCCCCCATCCAGTGCGGTCTGACCGGATTGCTGCGAAGGTAAGAGTCCAGGGGAGTGGGCGACTTGCCTCCAGCGGACATACACGGCTCCTGTGGGCTCCTGCAAACTACCCCCCAGTTCCACTGCGCGCGCGTACACACACTCCACATTGAGGCCTCTGCCGACCTCGGTGGGCGTACCCTAGCCTCGAACCTTCTGCTTGAGCTGGGTTGGAATGCCTGTGGAGAAGATGGGGCGATGCATCACCCTTTTCTGACGTCTGTTCGCACTACACACACACACCTCCTCCTGCTCCACTTTCCCTCTTCTTCGCGTTTCTTGGCGCCTCTTCCCTCCAGATTTCCAAGGCTGTCGGGGGGGAAGGGTTGGAGGAGGAATTGGGAAGCAGCCCACTGAATTTTGGACCCAGAGCTAGGAATTCCGCAGCGTTTTTTGTGTATGAAAAAGAAAAATTCATCCTACCCCCATCTCTCTGTTTATTGCTTTATGACATCGATGTGATATTGTTGGTTCTGCTTAGCAAACATCCCTAAGCTTTAGACAACACTTAGCCTTTGTTTGTTTTCCTTTGTCCCAGGAAATCAGTTCTTACCACAGTACCTGAATGAATTTACTTGGAGGAAAATCAGGTGTTTCACGTAGTTGATTTTTTTTTTTAGCCTTAAATTATGTTTGTTTCATATTAGCCTTCCTTTTGTTGGGAAGATGAAGGAGATGGGACAAAGAGGAAGGAACCACCATGCTCATCCTCATAAGTTAACAAATATATTTGCAGTTCCCTTTTGGAACTGATGTTTAGTGTTCCTTCCAGAATTGGAAGCATTATTGCCATTTGAGAAATAGTTTTTAAATTTAAATTTGAACTATTGTCTGGAGACCAGTACCGAAAACAACTTCTGTTTAAGTAATGTTCTATGTGTGGTCAAATCATGATTTAAAAACAAACAAAACCTAATTATTGCATCATCTGAAAGCAAAGCCAGCATGCCAAGCAGTTTTTATTTACCTATAGCTATAATAGCAAGGCAAGGTGGTCTATTTTTGAGATTTAAAAATGTCCTCAGCATCTTCAAATGAGGAAGATATCAAAAGCTGAATTCCTGAGATTTCTTGGCACAAAGTACAGTTAATTCCAAGTTTTGGTGGGCTTATAAATACCTTCATGCAAGAATGGACAGGAAAAGGAGAAAACAAAAGACCCTTGCTAGATTTGCAAGCTCCATGAGAACTGAAAACATTTACATATGTATTTATCCATGTTGCCTTTCATTAGTTTCTTGAATAGAATAAAAACTTTTTATAAATATATGCAGATTAAAAAAAAAAAAGAAAAAGAAAAACAGGTAACCTTGTTACAAAGAGATTATTTAACCTGGGAAATGTCTTTTCTACATATATCACTGATAAGATTAAATGTTACCAATTTTGACATTAAGAAGGTCAACATCAACTTCCAAAATTATGTTTCTCTTTCTTCTTAGTTCAGAATCTAATTGTTTAGAGAAGATGCTCTAAACAATTAGATTCCATTTATCATTAATCAAATCATGTGATTTGATTAATGATAAATGGATGGAGATCACTTCAAGAAACCAAGTTCCTCTATTTTCTCCTCTCTAGTAACATCTCTAACCATAATTCTAACCATAATGAACCAAACATAAACCTTGCTTTGAAAAATAGAGGTATATATATCATATATCATATATATATGTGTGTGTGTATATATATATATATATAGGCGTTATTATTTGATTTGCTAATAGTACTTCCTTGTTGCTAGGTTCCTATAGTTGGTTTAACCACAATGAGAAATATGTTCACAGGTATTTGACTGTCAGAAGTCTGGGTCAACCTAAACTTTTTTTCTGAAATGCCGTATGTCAATTATATTTTTTAAATGATATTTGGGAACTTATTTATATAATTCCTTTAAGGAATATTTTGATTTTTGATAAATTCTTGGAAAGTAAAACAGTTTCTAATGCAACTAAACTTCTTAGCTTTGTTATACAGGTGGCCCCAGGTCTGTTGTTTAAGATGAAGGTCTACAATATAATCCTTCCAGGCTGTGATTTATGGTATAATTGGGATTACTAAGCACCATCACTTTCAGTTTTGGGTAAAGTATACAAAGCAAAATTACTGCTATTAACTTCTCTATGTTTTTTTATACAGATCATCTTACACTAAACTGATCAAGTACTTTGAAAATGACTTCAAAACTCCTCTGGGTGGCTTTCATACTTGCTGCATTAACACTGTCAATTACATTTTCTCTCCAACCAGACCAGCAAAAGGTTCTTCTAATTTCATTTGATGGATTCCGTTGGGATTACTTATATAGAGTTCCAACACCCCATTTTCATTATGTTATGAAATACGGTGTTCATGTGAAACAAGTTACTAATATTTTTATTACGAAGACGTACCCTAACCATTATACTTTGGTAACCGGCCTCTTTGCAGAGAATCATGGGATTGTCGCAAATGACATGTTTGATCCGATTCTGAACAAATCTTTCTCCTTGGATAACATGAATATTTATGATTCTGAGTTTTGGGAAGAAGCAACTCCAATATGGATCACAAATCAGAGGGCAGGACATACTAGTGGTGCAGCCATGTGGCCCGGAACTGATGTAAAAATACATAAGAGCTTTCCTACTCACTACATGCTTTACAATGAATCCGTTTCGTTTGAAGATAGAGTTGCCAAAATTATTGAATGGTTCACATCAGAAGAGCCCATAAATCTTGGCCTTCTCTATTGGGAAGACCCTGATGACATGGGCCACCATTTGGGACCTGACAGTCCGCTCATGGGGCCTGTCATTTCCGATATCGACAACAAGTTAGGATATCTTATACAAATGCTGAAAAAGGCAAAGCTGTGGGACACTCTGAACCTTATTATCACAAGCGATCATGGAATGACCCAGTGTTCTGAGGAAAGGGTAATAGAACTTGACCAGTATCTGGATAAAGACCACTACGTCCTGATTGACCGATCCCCAGTAGCAGCCATCTTGCCAAAAGAAGGTAAGTCTGACTGAGTGGTGCTCCGAGACTTGGTCTGCGCGTGCCCAGTTCGACTCAGTGGGGAATTTTTGATTCTGTGCCTTTGAAGTATGCTTGCCTGTGTCATGGTAGTGTTCTGGAATTTAACCCTTAGACGCTGAAAAAACAAACAAACTCTTTTGTTGTTGTTGTTGTTGTTGTTGTTGCTGAACTGAATTTGGTTTGTTCTTGGTGAACAAGGAACCAGACATTACACCAAGAGTTGTTGCCACACAAAGCGAAATTTATGTGCAGTACATAAAGAACACGCAAGGAATAATTTCCAAAGCCGTGGCTCCCAGAACTAGGGAGCCTCTATGTTTTTACCCGTCAAATGAATGCATATTCATGGTGGAAATTTTTGTCATAGCCTGTAAGGAGTGGTGTCGGCTTGGCACGTAGCAGTTCATGCGTCACATATTCAGAAAATGGTGCCCAAACTCTTCCCATTAGGTGGGGATTTTACTATTCTAATGAGCTCTTACGTTCGTAATAGATGCCTGAACCAGATTGAACTGGTTCTTTTCTGGCCTCCTTTAGTGGTGTCTGCAGGTGCTTCTCTGGAGGCCCCACCTACTCTCTGAAAAATAGGCTAACAGAATATTGTGTTATTTCCTCAAACCAACCTGACGCTATCACTTGGAGTATTATACTTTTTCACTTTTTCCTAGACTGTTGGAATTGATGCTCTCTATGTATTTATGAGAGTTGGATTTAACCACTTTGGTATCATCGAATATGCGTACAAAATTTGCATGCAATTCTAGTGATTTCTGGGCCCAAAAGCCTTCTATAGATCATTAGTTAGGACCTGCTGACTAGGAAAGCAGTGTAGTGTAGGCAGGAGAAAGCTTGGATTAACCTAAGATTCTTTTTTCTTCTCTATGAGTAGGGGAAGTACTAACAATACCTTGAACTATTTTTAAACCTCTCTAAGCCTCATACCAACCAGGTCACCTACATGTTCCATCTCCAGATCACAATGTAAGTGCACAGCAAGACTCAGGCCTGCTCTTCTGACTTCTATTTTCTCACCTCCTAGGGTCCGTCTAGGTATCAAAGGAGAGAACAGATTCTGAAAAGCTGAATACCTCTCAGCTGAGAGTTCTATCCCTCCCAGAAGGATAGGTTAAGAGGATCGTAGGAAACAGTGAATGTTAAAATACACATGTGTGCCTACACACAAACTTTTCAACAAATTCAATGTAAAATAGCAGGTGTGGTGGTGTTGTTTAAGACAATCACATTAACCCTTCCATTTTCCGTACAAAAATCGGTATGGTGTGGCCTTGTTGGGGTGTGGGAGGCAGGGAGGAACCCCCACCAAACGGGTTTGAAAACAAGAAAAGGAGTGAAAATAGTGTGAGGTTTACTGCATATGAAGTTACAGGGAGACTCTTGCAACACCTCAGGGTGTTAAAGGACATTTCCATTTTACAGTCTGCTTTCCACCCTTTTCCAACCCTCACCTTCCAGTTACCATATTTTCTTATTTAGAGAATCTCTATCTCTGCAAAATAACTAGGAACTTTGTTTTTGTGTGGGTATTGCAGTGCCCTAAACATTTTACCTAGCACCACTAATTAGTGTGTGTGTGTGTGTGTGTAAGTTATTAAAACATCTCAAATTAGACATTTCTGGTGGTATAAAAAATGTTCTCTTAATTCCATGAGGTGAGTTGACTTACAACAGAAGATTCATTATTTCTCAGTTTCCCCCCTCCAGCTTGTTCCCTGTAAGAGGATGGGAGTTGTCAAGTGTCTGGCTGTACTCTGTTCTGTGCAGCTTGCTGGCTTTTTCCCTCAGTGGGGTGTCAGCATTGACTCACTTCTGTTGCCAGTAGTTTCTTTGATTGCAGCAGTGAGTGTCTTCCAAGTGCCCTCCCCTCTACTTTCTCTTTTAGGTAAATTTGATGAAGTCTATGAAGCACTAGCTCATGCTCATCCTAATCTTACTGTTTACAAAAAAGAAGAGATTCCAGAAAGATGGCGTTACAAATACAATAATCGGATTCAACCAATTATAGCGGTGGCTGACGAAGGGTGGTATATTTTACAGAATAAGTCGGATGACTTTCTGTGTGAGTATGTTACAGTATTTCTTCTCATTCTGCATCATTGCTTGCTAACGTGGACATGGTGGACAATACAGCAATTCATTTACCAATTAAATAACTCACTAGTATCATATGTTAATAGCAAAATTAAGATCCTTGGGGCTTTAAAAAGAATTAATCTCTTAGAAGTGAAACATTTACTTTCCTGAAGCCATCAGACCAAAAATATGCAGTGACCTATACTGCTAATTATAACCATTATGTTCCTGAGAAAAACGTAACTGAAATTTATAAATTGAATTATTTTCTGTATCTGGTTTATATTCTGATTTCATAAGAATTTAATCTCTATTTTTATTTGCCGTTGTTTTCTAGTTTTTTGTGGGGGGCCTTCTGGCTGCACCCGCTTTGCATTACACCTTGGAAACATTTCTAAAAAGACGTGGCTATGTCATAGAAAATAATATATCAAGACGTGTTTTCCTAGTGCCTAGTGATATAATTTTGGAGAAGATAATGGAATTTCCATTTAAAATTCAAACATGAAGAATAAGATGCTCACTGCCATCCTTAATGTGCAATTTTATCTTCTTATATAGCTTTTAACAAGTTAGTCAAATGGAAAAGTCATCCACAGGATTTTATTCATCTTTATTGTGTCTGTCATTTGCATATTTGCTCCCAAACTCCCTGCCCTTTCCATACTCTGCTTTGTGTCACCAGTGACTGATCCCTACAGACTAAATTCCCCAGACTCCTTTGCAAACTGATTTCTGGTTAGGTTTGGCCTATAGAAGACCCTAGCTGGAGTGTGGAAGCCAGGAGGAGGGGAGAAACCAGGGTATTTGTCCCCTACTCTCTCTCTCTCTCTGCCTCAATCTGTGTCTCTAACAATGGCTTCATTTCCTCTGTGATCCCAACTCCTTTTGGACTACGTCTTTTTTTTTTTTTAAGGAGGGCACAACTCACAGTGGCCCATGCAGGGATTGAACCGGCAACCTTGGTGTTATTAGCACCACATTCTAACCAACTGAGCTAACCAGCCACCCCTGGACTACGTCTTTCTCTATGGCCTCAGCTCCTACTAAGTAGCCCTGTCTTTGGGCTCTGGTAACACCACTCTTCCTTCTCTCCCTCCAGCCCTAGGGGCTGTAGAAGGTTTCCACTGTTCCTAAACACTGAATAACCTCACCACCCTATGTCTGCTTCTCAGTTCTTCAGCCCCTTTATAACTAGTCCTACATTAAATTCCCTCTACTAGACTCTTTCCTGATTGATTTAGGTAATAACATGTACTACTGATCAGTTCAGTGGACTTTGTTTCTATCCCCTTTCTTGAATGTTGAAGGAACCACATTGTGTCAAACTATCTAGAAATGCTTTTTTTGGGGCATTGGTCCTTGATATATATAAAAAATGTATAAAAATGTACCTTTAGGTAGAATTGGGCTCCTATCATGTTTATTGAGGAAAAGAAAAGCAGTTGCCTAACAGTGGTACTTGTAATGTATACAAGAGTCATAGTGACGGATTATGTGTCATTATATAATTAGTACAGGTACATGGTTTCTGGTTCTTAAAACTGGTTCTACATACAGATACTGATCTGTAAAACAATAGTTAATCACACCTGGGGAACTGTTTTAAGAAGGCCTTGCAAAATAATTTCTTTGGTCGTGAGAATAATTGCCACCTTTATATGTTCAAATTTTCGTGTATTGTGTTATATTAGTGGGGTTGCTCAAAATTTTACGGTTAACATGTTTTTAAGGGCTCTCTTGAAATTTGGTTTGGTGAACTACAATTATGCAATAGATTGGTCACACCTATTTTTGATAGGAAACCTTAACGTTCCCATTTATATTACATTATGTTCATTTATTTAAGAAAATATTGACCACCATGGTCCTCCTCATCCTGAGTTCCACAAGAGATGAAGCCCTGATGTCCAAAAACATTGGTTCTTAAAGTGTGTTCCCTGGACCAACAGCATTCAAAATCACCTGGGAACTTGTGAGAAATGTAAATTCTTTTGCCCAACCCAAACCTACTGAATTAGAACCTGTGAGGGTAGAGGACAGCAGTCTGTGTTTTTTGCATGCCCCACCCCCAAGGAGTCTCAGACTCATTGAACTTTGAGAACCATTGCCCTTAGGCATCCGTTATTAAATGTTGTCTGCTGGATCAAGCATTTATGATAGGGACTGTCACCAAAAACGAAGTCTCCCTACTCATGGGAAAGGTTTTCATTTCATAAGTCCAATGAGTTCATTTCAAACCTGATTTTCAAGTAATCAGTTTGATACGAGAGAATTATCTTTGCCTTCATGACTAAGAGTCTAAGTCCCAACTTCTTCTACAAATGAACATAAACACCATCAATCAATTACAAATTATATAATGGCATCAATCCCAATGTTAATGTTACCAGTTAATTAAAGGGACTAGCACTGTACTCTGTCACATCATTACAAGAGTTCATAAGTCCAGCATTATTTTTACTTGAATAAACTCAAAAGAATCATGGCATTTAGAAAGACTTCTTTAGATGTGTTTGACCAGGCAGATTTGGAATTACTTTGAGGAGATGACTAGCGGTCAGTTCATGACTTTCAGAGAAATTGAGTTAGGATTTTTTTTTAATGTTGTGTTCCCATTGCATATTTCCGTGTAGTAATGTGGGTACTAGAGACTGATTTGCTAGTCATTGTCCTCACCGTCTTTAAAATAAAGCCTGTCAATTTTCATAGGCTGCCGTCTTGTCAGCAGTAGTTCCTTCACTTTTGCACCTTAAGTTCCCTGCCCTTTTCATGCTCTGCTTTGTGTCACTAGTGACTGACCCCTGCAGATTAAAATCCCCAGACTCCTTTGCAAACTGACTTCTGGTTAGGTACTATGCTAGGAACACATGCCTTTGAAACGCAGCTTTTATGATGCAGGAGTTTTCATCCTTTGATTTTGTATCACTGGTTGTGTCCGGAGACTCCTCAAGTTTTCCCTTTATTTGTACCCATGCTAAAGCACACGATGCTAAGTTGGATGGTCATCTGAACCACCAAAGTCAAGATTTTCCCGGCAAGTCCTGACCTTTATTGTTCAGTAGTGGATTGGAGCTGTAACTAGAGGTTTCATTTTTGTGATGTCTTTTTGTTTTTCTTTATTGTTTTTCCCCTTTGGTTAGTAATTATGAATTTACTGCCTTCACAAGAAGAGCACTTTTATCTATAGAGCAATACTTGGAACATAGTAGGCACCTAACAAGTATTTGCTGAATACTAGTTTACCTGCCACCAAAAGATAAATAAATAAATAAAAGTTTTATTTTCCCCTGACTTGGCTCAACTTTGCTCTTTACCCTTCCTTCCCCTAAGGTAGTGTTGGCCTTGGAGAAAGATCTGTGATCATTTGACCTCTCACTTCCTGAAGTGAATTGTGATGTTGACAACAGCAAAGGTTGTTGGTACAAGATTATTTTCTGTTAAAAGTCAAATTGGATAAAATTTGCATTTAACTTGTTCAGACTTTGACAATACAAAGTGATTGCCATTTTAATGCCTTCTGGTTGGTTAACTTATTCATGCATTTTATCTTTCCAGTAGGCAACCATGGGTATGATAATGCATTAGCAGAAATGCATCCAATATTTTTAGCCCACGGTCCTGCCTTCAGAAAGAATTTCACAAAAGAAGCCATGAACTCCACAGATCTGTACCCACTGATCTGCCACCTGCTCAATATTACTGCCATGCCACATAACGGATCACTCAGGAATGTCCAGGGTCTGCTCAGTTCAACAGCTCCAAGAGCGATTCCTTACACGCAGAGCACTACCCACCTCCATGGTAGTGCCAAACCAAGAGAAAATGAGCAAGAGGAGTCGTATGCTTATTTCCTAGGGGTCTCTCTCGGTAGCATTATAGTTATTGTATTTTTTATAATTTTCATTAAACATTTAATTCGCAGTCAAATGCCTACCTTACCAGATATGCAGGCTGAAATAACTCAACCATTATTACAAGCCTAATGATACTTTAAGTGAAGATTGCCTAATTATGGCAGTGTTTAAAGATTTCAAATTCTAGGAAACCACTCTCAGACTTTTGCACAGACTATTAAGCAATTATGTACTGTATAGGCATAGTGTCTCTCTCTCTCTCTCTCTCTCTCTCTCTCTCTCTCTCTCTCTCTCTCTCTCTCTCTCTCTCTCTCTCTCTCTCTCTCTCTCTCTCTTTCTCTCATGCACACACATTGATGGACCAAAATACACATACTTGCAAAAGATTAAAAATGTGGAAGTATGTTTCCATTGTTTTGTCTGGCATTTGGATAGACAAAATACTGCTTTATTTGGACTTGGCACATAAAATATATATATTTAGCCACTTTGCACTATTTAAAGTACCTTGTATATTGCACTTTAAATTAGTCTCTTAATGGGTACTTTTATGTGAAATGCACTTTATTAACAATTATGTCTTATAACTTTGTTGAAAAATATAATTTTTGCACCCATGTCACAGAATACTTGCTATTTGTTTTTCAAACTGAATGAAATTTCTAATCATTACCAAACAATGTAGAAATCTATCTTCTTAAATTGGGAGAGCAAGAAGAAAGTGAAAACTGTTGAAAATCCAATGTGACAACCTTTGTACATTGAATTTTGGAGAGATGCGTTTCTTACAGCAGGATACATCTGCGGGCATTCCTTGTCATATGTCTTTCCAAAGGACATAGGTTTTTATTTTCTTTTCCCAAAAAGGTTCAATTACTGATAGATTCATTCTAAACATATTGTTTCTGTCATAAAATTCATATTGCTATTCCCTAATTGGTCATTTTACTCTGATTTTTATAACACCATGAATATACATTTCTTTCTTCTGTAGTCCAACACTGGCCTGAATTTTAGAGACCAGGCATCATCTTGGCAATATTTTCTCTTACTCTGTAATTATTTGTTTCTTTGCAAACTAAATCACTATTAATCACATTAAAATCAAATTAGATAAAACAATGTTTTCTTTCTGGTAATACGTAGTACCAAGTACAAGCATCTTTTAGATTTGAATGTTTGAAGATCCAGAATTGCAAGAGAGCATAACCTCTATTAGGTATTAATACAGTGTAGGCCATTCAGTCCTTTAAAACAGCTGCATGGATCTTGGGGGAAAAATTAGGCAGGACCATTTTTCAGTGTACCCATCACAGTGCTAAAGGCGGCCTGATAGCAAAAACTAGCAAAATAACTTTTAGAAATAACAAGTGTTGAAACAAGAGGCACTGAAATTATAGCATTGTTTCATGAAATATTTGAATACCTGCTCCCTACATGCTCAGTGGAATCAAAGGTGAATCCAAGTCCACAAATAGACTTTACCTCCTGGGTAGATACTCACCTGCCTGGTCATCTCTGCTTCCATTCCATCCACCAAGAGCTGTGCTTTGGATCTTTTAAGTAGTCGGATTGAAGAGAGGGAGGCATTACCTATGGTTACTTAGAGGAAAGAGGAAGCCCTGGAAAGAACAGCTTTCCTTGAAAACAGAAACTAGTTTATAGACACATGGCCCCTAGAAAATATTGTGATTTCATGTATATGCACTGACTGGCTAATTAGGTAAAATGGTAAATGTATTTTAGGAAGAAAGGATAAATCAGATGTAAAAAATAAAAGTGGCATGATTAAAAATACAATTGAATGTAAGTGCTTCCTACAACAAGGTGGGTGAATTGCTTTTAGAATGATACCAATAAAAAATGTTAGCACCTAGTTCTCATTTCATTATACAACCTCTTCATAGGATAGAATGGAATCACTGGAAATGTTACTGTGGATTAAAAAGCTGAGAAGTTAGACGGTAGGTGGCGAACTCCTGAAAAAGTCTGAACTCTGGATTAGACACTCGAGAATATCTGACCATATTCTGTTGGTCATGTTGGCTTGTTTTGTAGCTATGAACTTTATCTGCCTTCTGGAGATGGCAGTATAACAACGGAAAGAGGAAATTCATCTATTTAAAACCGTTACTATTCAAGTGCTATCTGTACGTTTAAACTAATTGTTTCATTCAATTCATTTCAGATTTTAGAAAGTGCTGTTCCTTAGCAGTAAGAAGAAAGTAAATTCTGTAACTTTGATGAAATCATTAAAATTGTGATATGAAGATTTGATTATTGAATGGTTTCTTTTATTTACAGACACTTATTTTCCTGTAAAATATCAGCAGGAGAGTTTACCTGAAAGAAAATAAAATTTTAAACTTTGCTGGGAAAAATCTAGTCACATCATCCTTTGATAGCTTTTTGTTGTTGTTTTGGTTTTACCTGCATGAATTCAAGGTCACACTTTGTATGCAGTGAACAAAAATTTGCACCTAGAAATAAAATTTAGACTCACTAATCTTACTAATTGTAAATAAGAATTCTAAAAAGGTCAGAGGAATGGAGATTCCCCCTCCCCACCATTTTTGCTCAGTATCCTCTATCATCAATTTTGTACCATTAATCACTTGATAAGATTTTTTCTTATTTAGTATATGTTTTGCAGTTTCTCCCTTTGCTAGCTGCCATTTAAATTTAAAGTTGCTAAAAAGAAATAAATGTAAAATTGCTTTTCAAAATGCTTTCTGACCTCTTAAGGTAAAACTACCCTGTTTTCCCGAAAATGAGACCTAGCCGGACCATCAGCTCTAATGCATCTTTTGGAGCAAAAATTGACCGGGTCTCATTAATTTTTGCTCCAAAAGATGCATTAGAGCTGATGGTTCGGCTAGGTTTTATTTTTGGGGAAACACAGTAGGATCCTATTTCAGTTTCTTATAAGAACCTATTTCTAGAAAATCTAATCAAGATCCTAGCTCTTCTGGTCCCAGGTTTTTTTCCCCAGCTATTTGTTAAGGGTGACAAACTCAAGAAGCTTAGGGCCAGGAGATATCTAAGGGACCATTCAACCTCCTGGTTCAACAAGGGCCCTGGAAAGCTGTGGAATGACTTGCGTGCTGTATGAGCGCCAGCTAGAAGCTGGACCCAGGTATCCTGATCCAGCTAGGGGCTTAGGACTTCAACATGGTGAACTTTGAGGGGACACAATTCACTCCGTAATGTGCAGGGAATGCAAAACAAAAAGCTGGACAAATGAGCAGCTGTACATGAAAATGTATTGATATCTCCAACTTGATAATCCAGTGACATCTAGAAAGGTGGTCAGGGTTGCTAGAGTAGTCTTAAACCAGTTTCTTTCTCTTTCTCCCCATCTCCCTTCCATTTTACACTTAACTATCCAAGGACACTCCACTTGTCAGTTAGGGGGTCTCTGTCACAGTGAAGGCTCATATATGTTTTTTTTTATTTTAGTAAATTCTCATAGTTTAGTATATATTTTCCTTTAATCCATTTTCTGTTGGTCACTTTTGGCACTCATATTAGTTGGATGTTGAACCTTTTGAATTGGTTGATTGTTCAGCTCAGTATTTTCCAACTCTTTGTTACACCATTTGAGATATTTCATCTTCCGAGCCTTAGCCCTTTTATTTTTATACACATTGAAAGTCTTGTTTTGGTTTCCAAAGTTCTTTCTTGCTCTGTGTGTTTGCAATATGTATTATTTATTTTAACTTTTTTATTGAAGTCAAACATTTAAAAAATGTGCAAATAATAAATGTAGCCAATTCTCACTAAGTGAAAAAAAATTCATGTACCCTTACTTTAGAAAAGAAGGAGAATGTTACGAGCACTCCAGAAAGACCCTCTTCAGACTCTCCCGAGTCGCTGCTTCTTGCCTCCTGCCCAAAGGTATCTCAACCCTAGGTAGGAACACGATAGAACAGTTTCCCCTATTTTTAGATTTTATCTAAATGGAATCACACAATACATATTCATTTAGCTTTGGCTTTTTTCAATCAAGATTATGAGAGCCATTTTCTCCGTGTAGCAGTAATTTGTTTTTATTCATGAAATTACATTAATATACTACAATTTATGCATTGTTTTTGGATATTTAGCTCATTTCCGGTTGGATGTTCCTATGAGTAATACTGCTATGAGCATTCTTTACATGTCCTTTGGTGAGTACATGTACACATTTTTTGTTGTAGATGTTGTATAGATCCACGATGTAGCCTGGGTTTTCCCAAAAGCAGAGCCTGAGACAAAGGCTTGTTATGCAGGCTGTTGATTTGTGAAGTGATCCTAAGAACCAAGAGTGATGGACAGGGATTGACAGAGACGCAGAGAAAGCCTACCCAAGCGCAGGTTAGAACTGGCAGCTGTAAATGGGTGTCTGGTGCTCATTTCCACAGGGCTTTCAAAGGAACCTTATGAAATGTATTCGGAACTGACTGCCTGAGGAATAGAAAAGGGAAGCAAAACATTTATCCACCAGTTTCCAACTCTACTGGTTAAGAGTGGCCACATGTATGTTAATCCCAAGGACTTCTGGGTAGTACATGCACAAGTGCCAAGGGATCTCAGGCATCCAATGCCATAGTGTCTGGGCCAGAAAGAGGCTAATCATTGTTAGGCTGCATCTGTGGAAGCTGGTCTAAGCCAGGATGAAACTGGAGTAAGGAGTGGGTTGAATGGATTTGAGGCGGTACGCAAGATATGCCTAACACACCCACATTGTATGGATGTATCATTTTACCAAAGGTCATCAATTCTGTTCATCTACTTGTCTATTCTTATGTACAATACCATACTGTTTTAATTCTTATAACTTTGTGATAGTTCTTGATATCTAGTAGAGTAACTCCTATTATTTTTCTCGAGATTGTCTTGACCCTTTACCTTTCTACAAAATTTTGAGTCTGCTTATACAATTCCATGAAAAATAAAGCTGGAATTGCTTAGATACCATGATCAATTTGAGGAGAATTGCCATCTTTACAATGTTGAATCTCCTGAACTATAAACATGATATAGCCTGTTATTTTAGTCTTCCTTAATTCTTCTCAATGTTATAATTTCCTGTGCAAAAATTCTGCATGTGTTTTGTTAGACTTCTTTCTACAGATTTCATGCTTTTTGATACCAATGTAAATAATACCAGTTTTAAATTTTTATTTTCTGTTTTCTGCTGATACATAGAAATACACTTGCTTTTCACATATCGACCTTATATCCAGCATTTGTTAAAAGTCCACTTCTAGTTTATCTGATTCCTTTGGAATTCCTATGTATGCAATCGTGTCATCTGTGGATATGAGGATTTTACTTTTCAATTCTTATTGATTTTCTTTATTGCGCTTGCTAGGACTTCCAATGCAATGTTAAGTAGAAGCGATTAGAGTAGACATCCTTGCCTTGTTCCTGATTTTAGGAGAAAAAACATTTAACATTTCACCATTCTGTCTATTAGATGTAGGTTTATGATATTATGATGTTATAATTCAGTATGATATTAGCTTTAGATTTGTAGTGTGTGTGTGTGTGTGTGTATTAGGTTGGTGCAAAAGTTTTTGCAGTTATTTTTAATCTTTTAAACTGCAATTATTTTGCACCAACCTAATAATTCTCAGCTTGAAGTTCCCTTCTAGTTTAAATTTGGTGAGTTGTTTTGGTTTTTTTTCGTTGTTTTTTTTTGAATAATAAATAGGTGTTGAATTTGACCAAAAGCCTTTTTCCACATTTATTAACACAATCATGTTTTTCTTTTTTTCACCTATTAATATGGTGGATAACATTGATTGATTTTCAAATATCAAATGTGTTGCACTCCTGGGATAAATTCCACTTGTTCAAGTGTATTATCCTTTTGAAATACTGATGAGTTCAATTGGGTAATATTTTGTTAAGGAATTTTTGTTCATAGGCATATTGGGCTATGATTTTCTTCTAATATCCTTGTCAGATTTTGGTACTAGTGTTATATAGCCTCATAAAACCAGTTAGGATGTGTTTTCTTTTCCTCTATTTTCTGTAAAAGTTTGTTTAAAATCATTTCTTTCTTAAATATGATATAGAATTAATCAGTGAAACCACCTGAACTTGGAGTTTTCTCTGTGGGGATGTTTTTGATAACAAATTCATTTTTGTGATAGACATAAGACTTTTAAAAATACCTTATGATTTTGTATCCATTTTGATAAGTTGTATTTTTCAAGGAATTTGTCATTTTATCTAAATTGTCAACTTTTTTGGCATAATATACCCTTAATATCCTTTTGAAATATATAGGGTCTATAGTGATGATCCCTCTTTTATTACTGATATTGCTAGTTTGTGCTACCCCCCCTTTTTAATCAATCTTGTTAGAGGCTTATCAATTTTACTAATACTAAAAAAACACAAATTTTAGTTTTTTAAATGTTCTCTATTTCTCTTTTCTATTTCATTGATTCTAATTTTATCTTTACTATTTCCTTCCTTCTACTCACTTTGGATGATTTTCTCCATCTTTTTCTAAGCATCCTAAAGAGGAAGCTTAAATCACTGATTTGGAACCTTTTGTCCTCTCAAAGACAGGCATTCAAGGGTATAAATTTCTCTCTAAGTACTTAAGTACTGCCTTAGCTGCATACTACGGAATTTGGTATGATATAAATTCCTTAACATTCAGTTCAATATATTTTCTCATTTGCCTTATGATTTCTATTTAGAAGTGCATGGTTTAACTTCACATATTTAAGGTTTTTCTAAATCTTGTATCTAATTCCATTGCAATCAGAAAACATACTTTGTAAGACTGAAATTTTTTGAGCTCACTGAGACCTATTTTATGGTCCTGAATATGATCTATCTTGGTGATAATTCCATGTTCTCTTGAAAAGAATATGTCTTCTGCAGTTTGGGGCTGTAATTGTCTCTAAATGTCATTTAAGTCAATCTGTTTGATACCAAGAGGATCCAAGATGGTGGAGTAGATAAACACCCTGCTTGCCTCCTCCAGTGACCATATTAAAATTACAACTAAATTATAGAACAACCAACCTGGAGAACCATCTGAAATCTTGCTGAACATAAGTTTTATAATTAAGGATATAAAGAAGAAGCCTCATCAAGACTGGTAGTAGGGATGTTGACATGGACCGGGCTGGCCCCACACCTCCGAGTGGTGGTTGACAATTGGGAGAGATATCTAGGCTGAAGAGTTTCCTTTTCCCTGAGGAGTGAGGGATCCCAGCCCCACACCAGGCTCCGTAGCCCAGAGTACTGGTGCCAGGAAGAGGAGCCCCCACAAAAATTGGCTGTGAAAAACAGTGGGGATTCTGACTATCTAGGTGGGACAGAGGCAGCAGGAAACCCAGACATCCTCTTAAACTGCCCATTCACCCTGGTCTCTGGCAGAGGGCAATGATTCAGGAGTTCTCAGACATATGGGGAGAGACTGAGTTCTGTGGCTTCAAAGTGAGGACTAGAGAGACAGTTGCCATCTTCCTTATGTAGACTCTTTCTCCCCTGCAGTCAACAGGTGGGTGCCATCTGTCCTGTGTGGAGCCTTCCCCCACAAGGCCAAATCTGAATCTGAATTGGCCAGGTGAGCTCCATTTGCTCTATACTGGTGACTCCCTGGGACCCCACCCCACCAAACTCATGCAATGCCAGAGGCAATTTCTCAGTGAGTAGCCATCCCTGCCCATATTGCACTCTTTCTTGGATAACTCTCAGGGGTCTGTGAGCCCCAGGTGGGCAGTAGCTATCCTTGGTGTGCCCTGAAACTTTTGCTGAGTAGCTCCAGGCTAAGCCCTGGAACCAAACCAAAATCTAAACTAGTGAACACCACTTGGGAGTCCCACCCTGGTGACTCCCTGAGACCCCAATTCACCCAACTTACGTACCTCATGAGGTTCCATCAGTGGCTGAGACTTACAAAAGCTGGCAGGCAAAAGGGTGTCCTGGGCTTTTTGTGGAGCTGCCCTAGGCCTCGTACTGTTGGCAGTCATCCTTGGTACACAGCGTGGGCTCTCCCACATACCTCCTGGTCTAGCAAAGGCAGCGACCAACCACAGATCCATTTATACCTCCTATCAGGTAGTCCCTGGCAAGTTACAGGCAGTGACTGACCTGAGCTTATACCAGAGATCTTCCTGAGAGGCTCCAGAACCAATATACATGGAAGTCGGCTTGAGATCACAGCAGAGCACCACCTAATTAACCCCACAAGGGATACACCCAAAAGGAAATCTCAACAGGCACCAGAACCTGTTGGGGTGAATCCTGATCCATGGAGTAAGTCCCCTGCACAGAAGCTCATAAGCTGTGGACATGATCAAACCCCATAGCCAGTCAGCGTAAGGGACAATCCCACCCACTGATGTGCCAATAGCAACCAAGTGTCAACTATGACAGAAGGGCACACACAATCCACACAAGGGACACTACTAGAGCACTTGGCATAGGTGACAAAGGAGATCGTGCCACTGGTTCCCACAGGACACCTACTACATAAGGTCACCTGGCCAAGACTGGGAGATGTAGCAGCTCTACCTAATACATAGAAACACAGAGAGGCAGCCAAAATGAGGAAACAAAAAATACATTCCAAATGAAAGAATATGAGAAAACTCCAGAAAAAGAACTAAATGAAATGGAGGCAAACAACCTACCAGATACAGAGTTTAAAACAATGGTTATAAGGATGCTCAAGGAACTTAGGGGAAGAATAGATAAACTCAGTGAGCATTTCAACAAAGATATAGCAAGCTTAAAAAAAGAACATAAAAACCATAAAAAAGAACCAGCTAGAAATGAAGAATACAATAACTGAAATGAAGAATGCACTAGAAGGAATCACCAGCAGACTAGATGAAGTATGGGATTGAATCAGGGATTTGGAAGACAAAGTAGCAGAAAACACCCAATCAGAATAGCAAAAAGAAAAAAGAATAATAAAAAAATAAGGATAGTTTAAGAGACTTCTGGGACATCAGGTGTACCAATATTCACATCATAGGGGTACCAGAAAGAGAAGAGAGAAAGCAAGGTGTGGGGACAGAGCCAGGAGTGCAGTTTCCAGGCTCTCAGCCTCACGTGGAAAGGTGCTCACTTGGGTAGTAAATGGCTATCAATTGATTGGATGGCCATCAGCTGTGGCTAGTTGGCTGTCAGCTGTAACCAGTGAGCGACTGGCCACTAATATAACTGCTGTGGCTAAGCTAGCAAGCACGGATTGTGGGCTGTGGGTTGCAGAGAGGCGGATTGCAGTTAGCAAGTGAGGTTGGTTGGCAGAGAAGTGGACGGCAGGTTGCAAATCGTGTGGCTCCTGCTTCCTGTGTCTCCAACCCAGCGGTCAGCGAGACTACAGTGGTATGACTCC
Organism: Rhinolophus ferrumequinum; assembly: GCF_004115265.2. NCBI lineage: Eukaryota > Metazoa > Chordata > Mammalia > Chiroptera > Rhinolophidae > Rhinolophus > Rhinolophus ferrumequinum. The sequence goes on along the minus strand of NC_046286.1, from coordinate 15,129,080 downwards.
CCTATCTGTGGCTCCGTGGCTGTTCCCCTTTGGCCTCACCATGTCCTGTGTTCTTATGTGGGGTGCGGGACCAGAGACCCCACATGACCTTGCATGACACAAGGGATTGAGAACCTATTTGACGAAATAATGACTGAACACTTTCCTAACCTGATGAATGAAATAGATACACAAGCCTGGAAGCACAAAGTCCCAAATAAGATAAACCCAAACAGGCCCACACCTGGACACATTATAATTAAAACGACAAAGGTTAAAGACAGAATCCTAAAAGCAGCAAAAGAAAGGCAAGTATGTATAATGCCAGGTGGGTACTAGACCAGTTGGGGGAGTCACTGCATAAATTATACAAATATCTAACCAGTATGCTGTACACCTGAAACTAATACAAATAATATTGAATGTCAACAATAACTGAAAAAAGTAATTTAGAAAATAAACAGAAAAAACTAAAACTAATTCAAACCCAGGAATTGGTGCTGACTCTCACAAAAGCAAAGGTCTGAATGAATTGGAGAAGGGAAAGAAAAGAGGGAAAGACTTGTCAGAAGTGTCAGGAACAGGGTTCGCTTTTGTCCTGCCCATGATGGCAAAGTTCTTAATGGAAGACGATGCTAAGCAATAGAGCCAGACAGCTGATTTATACAATGGAATCAAGCTGAGGTAGTGGTCTTCCTCTGCAGAGCGATGTGAAGCCGGAAAAGGTTGCTAGACTGGAATAACCAGAGGACTCCACAAGTATACCTGCCGGTCGTCCCGTCCCCCATCAACAAACCACCGGAGTGCTCCAGACAGCAGCCTGCTTGAGCCTGGATGCTGAACAGTGACGGTGGAGCCAGTGCCGCTGCTGTATTTTGCAGCTGCCGGTGCCACTGAGCAGATACCGCAGCGAGGGCTCTGACAGCGAGGCTGGGTCTGGCTGGGAGGGAGGTGGGCCTGACTCAGCAAGGGCTGCAAACCCAAACAAACAATCTAGGAAGCAAAAGGAGAGAACAGGTGAACTTAAGCCAAGATATCAGGCAAAGTGGAACTGGAGGAAATATCATTGGTAGGGAGGACTTCACGAAGAAGCTGTGTAAGCCACTCTCGCAGAATCTGTACGAGTTTATTGAAATAGAGTTCTCATTCCAGGGCAGGTATTACCCTTGCGTGTCCGGTAACCTGTTCTTTCTGTTATCATTTTTAAACATAAATAGCCTCAAGATGCTTGGGTGATAGAGGGATTTTTTTTGTATTTATTTACCTGTATAATAACAGCACAGGTATCTTCCTGTCATAGAACTTAACTAGGCCAAGTTTAAGAATGTGGATTGTACAGAATTTTTCTAAGTGCTGAAATGGAAGACAGCAAAGAGTATTGTATTAAGAATATTTTGACTTATTGTTCAGAAATGAAACTGGGTATTTACTTTTCCTGATTTGATTCTCTTGTCTCCAATCTTTTATTTAACTCACTTTCATGGCATACTGTTTTACTGTGGAATAACTCATTTTAAAAACTTTAACAGAGCTCTCTGTACATTTTTAAATACATTGGAGAATTGAGTTATACAGCTCCATTTCCAACTAGTCTGAACAACTAGGAAAGAAAAAAGACCTTAAATTTTCTTCCAAGGGCTTATTTTGAATAGAGAAATGATCTTTTAAAAATTCTCTCTTGTAGGACGTATGCTCACAGAAATAATACTTTAATGGTAGGAATTAGTTCATGAAGGTGAAGCTTGAAGGTTAAGGGAATGGAATGTTCTCTAAGCTATTTAACTAAAAATAAAGATTTTCCCCTCATGGTATTAAAATTCATGAAAATTCTTCAAAGGTAGAAATGCGATTTTGCACTTAATTTGCCTCACCTGTAATTTTTGTGCTGAATTTAGACAGAAATGCTTGGGCCATTATTGAATTTAATATACAGCACCCCCCTGTCCCAATCCATGCCTTTTAATACACTTTTCAGGGGTTTAGGAAGAAAGGGCTTAGAAACGCTTAGTGCTCATTGTGGACTTTTCTTTGCAGGCACACACCTCAGCATTTTCAGAAACAACTTGTTATTAATTCCCTTCCTGATCATTGGCTTAGAAGAACTTTCTAAAGGTGTCAGAGGGAGTACTGTAAGGGAAGTAAAATGTCTTTAGAGAGTGCTAAGAATTCTTTTAACTAAATTCTATCATTCCTGATAAGTATAATATTCACTCAATAATACAGTGGTATATATCTAACACTTTACCTAGCATATTTTGCTATATAAATACAAAGCGTGGAGACTTGGCATTTCAGTAAGGGAAAAAGGTTAATCAGACCAGGAAAACGAAAGAATTCAAAGTATGACAAAAAGTCAAATGAAACATTTTTAGAAACTGTATTGTATCTTAACCATCAAATCGTAAATTATTTTGACTTATTAGAGATGCTTATTCCAGCATTAACGTTTAATAATTCTATACCTATTGTGGTCCTACTTTATAGAGCTAATTACTCATCGTGCAGCATTAGCATACAAGTATTTTTTTAAAAAAACAACTTATAAAAAATAAAATAATCACAATAATATAAAAATCTGGTTGATACCATCACTCAGAGGTTTTTTATATCCTTACTGATTTTTCTTTTCTTGGTCTGGTTGTTATATTACATAAGAGAGGAGTGCTAAATTCTTCACTTGTGTTTATGGATTCTCTCTTTCCTTAGTTACATCACTTTTTGATCCACAAACTTTTAAACTGTTTGTTTTTGATTTTTTTTTTTTTAGGTGTGACCATTTATAATTGTTGTCTTCAATATTTATTGGTTCTTTTATCATTGTGAAATGTTTCTCTATCTCTGGGAAGTCTTATCTTGAAGACTACTTTATCTGATATTAATATAGGTACTCCAGCTTTCTGAGTTAGTTTGCTAGGTATATAATTTTCTGTTTGCTTTCAATTTGCCTTTCTATTTAAAGTGTATCTCTTGTAGACTACATTTGGATTTTGCTTTTTCATCCCATCTGACAATCTCTGCCATTTAATTGGAAAGCTCAATCTATTTACATTTAGCTATTGATGTGGTTGGATTTGATTTCCATTTTGCTTTCCCCCCCACCTTCATTTGAGATTGGTCTGTAGTTTCCTTTCTTTGGTGCTATTTTTATCAGGTTTGATATCAATGTTATAGTCACTTCAAAAACTCATGTATTTCTTTTTCTAAAACACTAATTTTATGAAGCAACTATAACATTAATAATCAAACCTGATAAAGAGGTACTAAAAAAGATTATTGTCTTTTAGGCCTGATACATTTTTGTACAATAGTTTATAACTTTCCCCATCTTTAATACAGAAATTGGTTTTAGTTTTCTCTCTCTACTGGAATCAATTTTGTTCAATATTTTTTCTAGGAAATTATCCATTTCATCTGTATTTTCAAAATTATTTGTGCCAAACAGTGTAAAGTAGGCTCTTATGATTTTTAAATGTTCTGTTTCTCTTTGTCTTCTTTGCATCTTGTTTTCTCTCCTCCCACACCAACCCCTCTTCCCTTTTTTTAATTAGATTAGCTTTTCAGCCTCTCAGCTTCCTCTTCCAGAATTCACAGATTCCATTAGGGGCTCACGTTTACAGGTTTCTTCCTTCTTCTGAATCTTGGCCTTTTGATTCTCCACTTTCTTGGTTAATTCCTCAGTGTCACAGCACCGTCCTTTCATACGGAGGGTGCTAAAAAAATGTATATACATTTTAAGAAAGGAAAAATCTATTAAAATTGTAATAATATACACCGATTAACAAAAGATGAATACAAGTCACTTTTGACTTCTGCAATGACAAGAGGTGCTCAAAGTGGTTACCATGAGCGTCTAGACACTTCTGATTACTGGCAACTACTGCTTGAACAACGTTGACCAAAGTGTCCATTTGTATACATTTTTTTGCCACCCCCAGTATTTTGTCCAAAATTCTAGCAAGAAGGTTTGAATTACACTCTGTTATTTTACTGGAAGCAGAACTCCTATGTCTTTTCACAATAAAAAACAAGAGTTCACAGAAATTTTGTGTAAAAAAAAAACATGTCCAGTCTCCTCAGTGGACAATTCAAACAATGTGTAAATCAATACTACTGGGTTTAGGTCTGACCTATTGGAACCCTTTTATAAAAATGTGTATTTGTATCATAGGGGTTGCCTAGAATTATTTTGCGGTTAATTTCTATTGATCTTTTTCACCACCTCTGTGAAAGTGAAGATATGATATGAAAAGAACGCTGATTGGGTCACTGGTAATTTGGATCTTTAACACAGGAGGGAGGTCTGAACCCGAGGCACGTATTTATCTGTTAACCATCATTATGGAGCTATCAGTGGATGAACTCACTAGAGTCAGTTTATTGACTGTTGAAATCAGATTTCAGAGGTCTTAGAGGTAGAAGATATGTGGAAAGGTAGGTCTGCACAGCAGTTTCGCTTGCTCTTTGGGTAAGACTCTGCCTTTGCCAGGTAATTCTGGTGGAGACATGAGTCATAGGTCCTACCAGTTTCAACACTAACCATCACACACACACACACACACACACACACACACACACACACACACACACGATATAGAACTACAAAGGGTGCCAAAAAAAAAAGTGTACACATTTTAAGAAGGGAAGAAAACTATTAAAATCACACTGATGGTAACCACTTTGAGCATCTCTTGTAATTGCAGAAGTCAAATGTGACTAGCATTCATCTTTTGTTATCGGTATATATTGAGTATTACAATTTTAATACAGTTTTTTCCTTTCTTAAAATGTGTATACATTTTTTTGGCATGCTCTGTATATGTTCTGATCAGCGTGTTTATGTTACAGGACTCCAGGACCCAAAAGACCCGTCTGGATTCTCACATATGCTCTGAAGCACTTTGTATGTGAGGAGGACTAGAACGATGCCTAAGCACAGGCACCAAGAAGGCTGGGGGTGGGGGAAAGACGTGAACCTGGCATCCAAACTTGAGGCAGCACAGGGCCTGGAAAATGGTTCCGGAGCCAAGCATCTCTTCAGCAAGAGCTGAACCATGAATAGACATAAGTAATCTGTAGGTATCAAGTTTTAAACCACTTTTGAAATGCTACTGAACTCTCTTCCAGAGTACAGGAAGTACCTTTTATTCATTTGTTTTCCCACAGCTCCTAGCAGCGGTCACTGTCTGTGAGAGTAGGAAATGAATTAATCACTGCTCTACCAGAGAGAACTTTGTTGAATCTATACTCATTTAGACAAGACATTAAATACTTAAGGCTATGTGTAAAACAAAGTTTAAATACTATAATCCCCCCTGACCCCGAGTGTTTTCTAATCAACTTTTTCAAAGTTCTTCCTTTCTACTGTAATCCAATAAATTATAATTCTGGAAGCTCTGCAAAATTTATACTGGCTTTCTTTCAAATGATGTTGTTATGCTGGATTGTATATTTATACACTGTTTTAAAATTTTAGTTAAATGCTATACACTTAATCCTTATTTTTAAAAAATCTGTAGTGGATGCTTATGTGGAATTTTGCAGTATTACTAAATCATGTCAAAATCTGTCACACTATATATATTGTGCAACGTGACAAATTTTAAAAATCATCAATGATGTTTCATTCTATATTTAATAATACAGCAAAGATGTTTTGGGAGATTTTATTCACATAAATGTTTAAATCATAAACAAAGTCATGAATTCAAACAATATTAAAATATATTTTACTTTAAGGCACTACATACAATTTTTTTAAAGCACACTCATTTCATTTTAATTACACACTATTTTAAGAATCGACAATAAATACACACTTTCCATCTCGTCCTTGTCCTTCATTTGTAGCTTTATGTATTCACAGTGAAGTAAAACCCTCCAAACAAAAGGAATTAAATGCAATTATCTTTAAAGCTTAACAGATATGGGCAAGAGAGGAAGAAATCCAAGAACAATGCTAAGGCACTTTTAATCTTTTAATGTTCCAACAATTTATTTTTAAATTCTTATACCAAGCTTAACGGAACAATAACACAAAGCCTATAGTACAGAGCCTTGAAAAAATTTTTATTCTATTGCTGTTTACCACAAGAAATTGTATATTAATGACAGCAGCAGAACTTTATAAGTAAATGTAGTAATTCTGAATTCACTCAATGAATAAAAAACTCAATAAGAAGTTTACCTATTACCTTTGAGTATTGCTGTCATAAACAGTTCAATGTTTCCTGGAACCAAACTTTCTAGCCCCCAGAAAACACAGCAGCATATTAATCAATTATTTAACAAAATACACCAAAACCTTAATGTAAAAGGCAAGCTTTACTAAAAGATATTCTGTGTAGTACAGGAGTCATTGGCTTTAACAGTGATAATGTTTTAAAGATACAAATGAATTAACACAAAGTTCAATATAATAACATATAAATGTCTCTTTGATTAAATAAATACTGTTCTTGTCCCATTAACATATATATATATAATATAATTTACAATTTTAATTAAAGTTAATGTTTTGAGAATGACATGAAAGGCAAGACAAAAAGGTAAATGTCTTTTGTTCAGAGTTCAGACACTGACATCCTATTCCTATTCCATCCTATATAAAATCTACTCACAGGCTGGATGCCATGTACAGATTTCTGAAACTCGTAACTGCCAGTCAAGCTAATGCAGTCACTAAAACTCACACCACTCCCAAGGACCAAACTCTACTCAACTAGTATAAAATATCCTATTATTTTTAAAATGTTCACAGCTTTAAATGTGACTGTTCTACTCTTTGTTGTTGTTTTTCAATGGAAATTGAAGTAGAAAGAAATTTTTCTGATTTCATTCAGATCAACTATTAACCTTGAGGATTACTTTTATGTGAGAAAAAAGATCAGAAATAAAATTTGTCAAAAAGCAAAATTGGTCCTATTAGTTTGCTGTTCTTAATACAGTCAACGGTGACCAATAATAGCATGAGCTATTTATGCAGGACGTGGAAGACTTCTCAAGAACCCCAAATACAATAGGCACTAAATACCGGATCAGGAAATCAGCAGTGACCAAGTAGGCTGAATTATATATTTGATGCTGAGTACCACAGTTCTTAACCTTCACAGATAATTAACATTTAACTGGACTGCCTATTTACTGTAGATTAATTTTGTATCTGCAAAACAGTTTATTTTATATGGTCAAAACTTTAAAGATCACATTAATATCAATTGCTTGCCTCAGGTCCTACGTAATGAATGGTTCTTGAACCCAATTTTTCCTCTAACAGATACAATCTAGTCAGCCACACCTCAGTTTCTTCATATTAATTTTGATTATTAGAAGGTACCACCTAGCACTCAGGCTATGGGATGTTAGGCAATGCTGATAGCTTATTCTACCACTTAACAAATGAATAATGTAAAATATCAAAAGATGCGAAATTCCATTTTAAATTTAACTACTCTATTGTCTAAAAAGTAAGGCGTAAGAGCCCCAAAGGTGAACATAAAAATCTCTCTTCCTCTTTCTGACTCAATCAAAACCAGATTTATAACCAGGTTATAAATATTTCTGCCGCACTGGGAAACCTCTGCTTACAATAAACAAGAGAAAGTTAAAGAGTAACAAAAATTTACAAATTTTAAAAATTGTAATTTTATCTTGTGAGTTAGAAGAAAGCAAACAAATATGAACTGCAAATATAACCCTTCCTGACTAAGAGTTGTGTTCCATGGGGACGTGGAATCCTGCCTATGGTCCAGTCTACCTCTGACCGCCTTCCAGAAGTCACATAAAGTCTGCACGTCCATACACGCAAACATATATGCACACACACAACTAAATGACTTACACAAAGGCATTAAGCACAAATAGAAAAATGCACTTTTCTCTATTCTGTTAATTTCTTATTAGCAATGACCTTCAAAAGATAAAGCTTTCGAGACTTCAACAGCTTAAGGGTCTTAACAAAAACAATGGTGCAGACAGAGGCTTTGTACCACATTGTCTTTGTTGGTTTTTTGATTTTATGATAGCTTTTCCTAAAATAGTATCTTCATATGCTAGCTCTTTTCTGCCTGGGTAACTAATTTTATTAACCATCACAGAGAATTTCCTAAGTCAAGGGTTTACTTGGAATACAAACTCTATTAAATGTAAATATAAAAATATAGGTAACTTTTCCTCTCTGATACACAAAAATCCACTAATTGCATAAAGATTCCATTGTTTCATTTACAAATATAAAAATTTATTAGAAAGGCATGCTTACTAAATTGTGGCATATTTTCATCTAGAGATGTGTTAAATCTTCATTGCAAAAAGAAAAAAAGACAGGCAGTATTTTTCTTAAAAAATGTTTCTAGGTAGAGAAATAGTTGGTGTTGACTAATGATTTACTAGCAATTTTTACTATAGTCAGGGTGTTTTTTTTCCTTCTTCGTTTTTGTATTACCTAACAATGCACCAAAACAAAACGCAAGGAAAAACAAAACAATAATTTTAGCATGCTTGGTATAAAGTCTTTGTCATTCAAAGTATCCTTTTTCACAGTTATCACACCTTGGGTATATCCTTGGTTTTGTGACTAAGCAAAGATACTTTGTATAAACCCCCGCATGTGTTAGTCAATTAAAGGATCGTCATCATCTTGTAGCTGAAGTCGAGAAAATGGTTGTGGTGCAGACAGTCTGTTCTGCGTGATTATCATGAGGCACGTTAGAATGGTTAAGACTAAGAGTGCACCGATAACAATGCCAATGGCTTCTGGCAGTTTAATGCACCATTGGTCAACTAACAAACACTTAGTATGACCAAAGGTTCCATTATTGGGATGTGGTTTTAATCCCAGGATGTGGCACATCATTGGATAAATATCCACATTGTTAATCGTGTTGTGCTTGTAGCCTTTGTGAAATGCAGGACCGTGGGCAGCCAGAAATGGATGCATACTAGGCAAAGAATTATCATAGCCATGGTCACCTACTGAAAAAGAACAAGATAATGTTAGTAAATGAGATCAGTCTATTACAAAATAACTTGCTTTAAGTGTAAACATACTAGAGTCTTGCCAGTGTAATTCCCATCATTAGAATTCTGATTAGTTGGACCAGTCAGGGCTCAGAAATAAAATTTTCTATTTCCTTCGACTCAGCCATGTGCCCTATTTCATACACATCCCCCTTTTCCTGGTTGGTCACAGCTTCAGATTTTAAAACTATTTTTCAATCTGATATAATTATCTTTCAGTCCTAGCCCCACCTATTTCAGCTGTTAATCTCCAGCACTGTTTGCAAAAACCCACTGCAAACAGCACCAGTGATAAAAAGAGTGGTCTGGCTGAGAGTCCCGACTACTGGGGAGAGCGGAAGTGAGTAAACCTGTGAATGGCGGAGAAGTGAATCTGCAGACTTACCTATGTCGTTGCTCCTGTGACAAGAATAACATACTACTGCCTGCTTTATTGACAGTCAATGAGCATCTCAGTATCTGCAGGGCTGGGTGACTGAGAAAGTTACAGACGGGATTCCTGTATTGAGTCTAACCAGATGCTCCAACTTGTAACACCAGTAAAAGTGTAACTCAAAGAAAAACGTGATGGTCCCAGGTAGAATTCCAATACCAGGTACTCAAATTTTAGCTTTATTTTAACAAATATTGCCTTTTAATGTACACCATCTGCACTTAATAAGCTCCCACTGTCATGTAAAGTGCAGGGACTGAGTGATGAGTGTATCAGTGTTTGTTGTATCATTCTTCAATTGTATGTTTAAAATATTTCATAATAAAAATAATACACATGATCAATATAATAAAAAGCAGAATATAACACTGTATATAGATATGATTTCAATAATATAAAAACATGCAAGTATATGTAATAGAAAAAAGATTAGAAGGGGAAAGACCTCCGACAATTAATTAACATTTGTCTGTACCTCTATATTTATAGTTTTTGTTCTCTTTTCTCAACTTTTGTTCTCTTTTCTCAACTTTTCCACAACAGGCATGTAACATAAATATAAATAATGCATAATTCCATTAACCCTCAGTCTTATTCTTGCCTGATGTTTCTGAATTGCTCCAGATCAGGGATCTGCAGACTACAGCCCCTGGGTAAAACCAGCCCCCCACCTGCTTTTGTAAACAAGCTTCATCAGAAAACCCTGCGTCGGTTTGCTTACATATTGTCTCAGGCCGTTTCCCCCACTATAAAGGCAGACTTGAGTGGCTGAGACAGAGACCAGCTGGCCCACAAAGCCTAAAATATTTACTACCTGGCCTTTTACAGAAAGTTTTTGGACCACTGCTAATGATTACAAAATAAGGTTTTTTAAAAAAAGTATTCAAAATGAATGTAACATACAGATAAATAAGCTGGTTTCAAGGAAGACCTGCAACTCTCCCCTGTACATTTCCTTAGAAGAGCCTTTGATACATCTATTTTGTATACACTAGACATTTGTTTGCTTACTTTCTGGTTCTTGCCAAATATTCTAAATAGCTGTAGCACTCAGGTAAATGATTTCATCATTGGGGAAAGACTCAGGGTTACTTGGACAATTTTTTTTTTTAACATAAAACAATAAAGAGAAATTTGAACTAGTTAATCTCTCCTCTTTCACTGTGTTTCTTTACCTCTCTCTCTTTTATTTGTTTCCTTACTTCTCTTTCATTCTCTACAAATCAAGAGAACCGGTCTTGAAAGTGACTGAGTGTAACTGCAGCTTTGGTAAGAAAGTGAAACTACACCTTCAGCCTCAATGTCACCCAACCTTCTAATCTAAGGGCAAAATTGTGGCTCCTGTAAATCGCTATCAAATGAAAGCCTGAGAATGGAATGAAGACCTGACAATCATTAGTTCAACTGGAAATGGAACTAACTGTACTGTGTCAACATCTGTCAATCAAAGTACCTTCTTAACAGAGCAATATCACAATGCATGATTTATCCCTAGGGCACATCAAAACTCTCCTAATACTTACATTTTGATGATGATTTATTTAGCACAATTGTCCAGCCTTCATCTGCAACCAGAACAACAGGCTGAATTCGATCATTATGTTGGTAATAAAATCTGGCAGGAATATCCTCTTTGAGATAAACATTCATGTGAGAGCTACAGTTTTTCAGTTTGTTATAAACCTCTGTTTTATCTGGGAGAAAAAGGAAATAATAAAGGGAAAAAGTCATGGTTAACTGATAATGAAAAAAATACTTCTAACTAGAATAACTGGGAAAAAGTCCTGAACAGTATCATCTATCTATTAAATCGCTTTAAATTCTTTAAAAAAAAGAAAGGAAAAAAAAGAGCAATAATAATCATGTGACAGTGTTGGGAGATAAATCCCCCCCACACACACACACTCTTTTTCAAAGCATTCACATGTCTCTTTTTTCATTTTGTTATTCCTGGTGAACTTTTTATACAAAGGGGATAGTTTTCACATCTAGCTTCCTAAACAAAAATAAACTAATTATACATCACTACTAATTACTAATTCTAAGATCAGTAGACAAAAGGTACATCTCACACAAAAATCTAAGAAGTTTTATAAGGATAAAAATTTCCTTTTTCTATTAGTATGAATAATTACAAAATATATCAAAAAGCAAAGAAATAAACACTTTGAACCAAAACCTTAAACTAATTGCTTAAAAGCTTGTAAATTAGGGGGGAAAACATATAATCCCACTCTGAGTAAGTGTAAGAATGTATGGTCCTGAACTACAAAAGCCAGAGCTTCGTTCTTTTACAAAACCCTCCCTCCTCAATCCATTGCCCCATTCAAATATCCCCTGGCTATAAGTTTACTTACTTATTTTGGGAAGTATCGCAGCAACTGGGGTCAAATCTATAAGAGTATAGTCTGAACGATTGATGCAGAGATCCAAGTTTATCAGTCTGTCCTTAGAACACTGGGTCATCCCGTGATCACTTGTAATGATTACATTAAGATTTTCCCACAAGCCTAACATCTTGAGTTTGTGGACCAGGTCACCAATCAGGTCATCTATTTCTTTCAATACTCTGCGCATGTTGTCTTTATCTTCGGGGCCGTATTTATGTCCACTTGCATCTGGTTCTTCCCAATAGAGTGTTGCAAAGGTGACTGGTGGGCTTGAATTGCTCAGCCACGTGGTAATATTATTTAGTCTCTCCTCAAATGACACCGAGGAGTTGTAATTCATAAAATAGGAAGGTGTGGTGTTGCGGATGGGTATATCCGTACCCGGCCACATAGCAGCAGCACTTGATCTATTTTCCTGAAGCTGATTGGTCACCCAAATCGGTACTGCCTCATTCCACCAAAAAGGATCCTTATAATTCATGTCAGAAAAATGTTTCCCTGTGATTACATCATACATGGAATTGGCCACAATGCCATGGCTTTCTTCATACAAGCCTGTCACAATGCTGTAGTGGTTTGGAAATGTTTTAGTGATGAAAACATTTTTAACATGCTCTACCAAGACACCTTCTTTGATAAAATTCTGGAGATGAGGAAAGTCATAGTTCTGTAGATAGTCAGCTCGGAAGCCATCAAAGGACACCAAAAGTAACTTTGGTGGCAAACTGTAGGAAGAATTACCTCTACAAGCAGTTATAAGTCCGGAAAATAAAAGTATTACTAATAACTTCATAATGAACGTGTTGAAGGAGAATGATCAGGGTTCCTAAAATACAAAAATACAATTTATAAGTAGTAATGCTATTTGACTTGGGTTAGGTTTCAAAAGTTTAGCCATCAAGAGAAGAGAACCAACATCCATAAACTTTTTATATCCCAGTTTTTAATTACATCAACTGAAAAATTAAATAATGTCATTTACTGAAAGATAACTGAATAAAACAAAAATTGAGAAAACTGAAAATTGCCTTCACTTATCCAATGTCCCATTTCCTATTTACATACGTCCTCCCCATCCTTCATGCTCTGAAGGGGAAATGGGCCATTCTCACACACCACATAAATACTCTGTGCGTTTGGCTGCCTTTCTCATCTGCAGCAGCAGACATTCAGCTTAATAAGAACAGATGAAGAAACAAAAATTATCCTTTTGCATAAAACAGAAACAATGCCAAGCTTTCAGAGGCTTCAGAGAGAGAGATTATTTTTCTAGTTTAATGACCGGTACCACAGAAATAGGTGGTGGAAATTATACCATGTTGGTTCATCACCAGATCTTGTTGAAAAACATTGGCATACCAAAGGAGAGTAAGAAATAAATATTATTTGAGAGAAAGGTTCCACCTCAGCCTGTAGCTGCACAATATTCACAGGAAGCTGACAGACACACAAAGCCTCCAGGGACTTGGCTGCCACAGTAACTTCTGAAGAAATCCAACAGCTGTTGAAATGAATTTCATCAGCATATCCCTCTTAAACATCCCGTTTACTGTCAAAGACAAAACTATTCTACCTGATAAGCCAGGCTCAGAGCTCTGCCTGACTTTTCATTCTTTTTTAGCAATCCATGGATTACAGTAAATCTCTCTGCCGGCAGTCTCCATCTTCTTTGGTCGCTAAGAAAATAGCATACGCGATTTAGATAGAATGCTTCGCTGTAGATGGGCAGGAGACCTCTTCCACCATAACGAGGGGAGGAGCAAAGGAACGAGCTAACAGATTCCAGGGCTGAAGGGGAAGGGAGCTGCATTCTGTGACTTGCAAGCGGCAGTAGGGGCAATTACTGAGAAGGAGTGGGGTGGCAAAAGAGTCGGGGCTTTAGGAACACAGAAAAATGGCCAAGTGGAGAATGGGAGAGAGTACAAGGCAACAGTAGGACTGGTGGTCAGTGATGACAGCCGGTGCTATGGAGGTTTAGAGTGACACTGTCGATCGGTTTTCTCCAGTAATTCAGTGGCCCTGGCACAGGCATGAACAAAACAGGCAGCTGATCCTACCTGGGCTTGACATTCTGCCAGAAACTGAAGGATGATGAAGGAAGTAGCTAAAGAGTTGCTGACTTTGAGCTGCAGCATCTAAACTGAAAGTAAAATAGACGCAAGAAGTGGAAAGGTTTTTAGACTAGAGACTCTACTGAAGTCAAAGAACTGGCATTTTAAAAGGAACTTTCAGTGAAAGTTGCAAGGATGGGAGCTTGTAGGCCGAGTGACATGAATGCATTCCTTATTATTTCAGGTAAGAAGACTCAAGGTACGGCCATGGGGAGCGGCACCTAGAGGTCCCAGGCATGAGCAGCGGCAAGTTAACTAACACGATAAGTAAGTTTGCAAGTCATGTGTTGTGGTTCTTCTTTCTCATTAGACTGTAACTACTTGAAGCAGAGCCTTTTTTTTCTTTCAAACATACTACCTAGATGATCTGTGTACATGTCATCATTCAAATACTTAGTGATTGAAGCCATGACCCTCTGAAAACCAGGGACTTAAAATTTTGCAGACCAAAGGCACAGAATCTTGCTTGTGAGGATCTTTGGGTCTGGAAAATCTCTAGCATTTTAACCTGAGATGGGCAGCCTTCTGAGCGTGGTGCAGGGATCATCTGTTGCTGGTGCCATCCAAGAAAGCAAAGGCAATACAGAATAACAAAAACCAGCTCTCCAAAGAAAAGTAACAGCTCTCATTAGTACAAGAGACATACTTTGTATTGACACAGCCCATCACATCTCAGCAATCTCACCTGTCAAGAATCCAGACAGCAGTATTTCTCTTTTCATTCAGTATTTCGTGCCCCCTCACCCAGTATTTATGTAGAACTCATTTCCTCCCTTGGGCAGTCACAACTGGGTTCAGTCAGACAATAATACCATGCAGGCTCTGCCCTAGGTTCCAGCGATCTTAGAACTTGTGCGGAGGGCCATGAAAGATTGCCATAAAAGCTTGGATTGGGCAGATACCTGGTTTCTCTCTGAGTATAGCTACTTCCCCGTACCAGAGGCCCAAACACAGGGCTGATTCTTCTCAAGAATGGTTGTTTTCCTCTAAGAAACCTCAGCTTCTCTTCCTTTTTTCAGAACACTCTGGGTATTGCCTAGTTCTGTAAGACCCTTGAATAAATCTTCATCATTTAGTTTTAGCCAAAGCCTGCTGATTCACATACACTTGGCCGACAACCAAAATTAGAAGCTAAAACTATATTAAAAAAAAAAAAAAAACTCTTAGAAGAAAATACAGGAGTAAATCTTTAGACCTTGGATGAGGCAAAGTCTTCTTAGATACATTACCAAAAGCAGGAGTGACAAAAAAGAAAGAATAAATTTGACTTCCCTGAAATTAAAAACTTGGGTATTTCAAAGGATACAATAGAGAAAGAGGAAAAAAACCCACAGAATGGGAGAAAATATTTGCAAATCATATATCTGATAAGGGAATTATATCTAGAATATATACAAAACGGTAACTCAATAATAAAAAGTCAAACAATACAATAAATAAAATGAGCAAAGAATCAGTAAAAAAAAAATCTTCCCCAAATAAGTACATGAAAAGATGTTCAACATCATTCGTAGTCAGGGAAATGCAAATCAAAATCACAATGAGACACCACTTCACACCCACTGGGATGGATAGTCATCAGAAACACAGATAATAGCGAGTGTTGACAAGAATATGGAGAAACTGAAACTTTTATGCACTGCTGGTAAGAATGTAAAATGGTGCAGACACTTAGAAAACATTTTACATTTTGGCAGTTCTTCGAAAGAAACATATGACCCAGTAACCATATGACCCAGCAATTCTACTACTGGGTATATGCCCAAGAGAAATTAAAACCCATGTCCACACGAAAACTTGTACACAAATATTCACAGTAGTATTATTCCTAAGAGCTATTATTTCTAAGAGCCTAAGAAGTAGAAACAATTCATATGTCCATCAAGTGATAAATGGACAAATAAAAATAAAATACAATGTAGCATATCACACAATGGAATATTATTTGGCAATAAAAAGGAATGAAGTGCTAATATATGCTAATATATGCTACAACTTGAATAAAACTTGAAACATTATGCTAAGTGAAAGAAGGCGGTCACAAAAGATTACTTATTGTATCCTTCTTTGTAGATAACATGACTAGAGTAGGCAAATGTATAGAAGTGGAAAGTACATTAGTAGTTGCCTCGAGCAAAGGGTTGGGGAGAAATGAGGGATAAATGCCAATAGGTATGAGGTTTCTTTTTGGGGTGATAAAAATGTTCTCAAATTGCTTGTGGTGATATTGCACAACTCTGTAATATATTATTTTACATTTTAAATGAGTGAATTGGATGTGAATTACATCTCTATAAAGCAATTATTTGTATAGTAGAGGGAAATTTAATTATAATCTTAAAAGCATCGGAAATGCTATGACACAAAACAGGAAACATCTCTGAAGTCTCATTTTACCTCAAAAGTGATGTGAAATTTGTACTTCATAATACAGACTTGGGTGTTTCAATGTGAAAATATTTTACACCACTTCCTATATGCAAAACAATAAACAAAAGCCTGTGTACGCATCTCTCTCTCACAAAATACATACAAATGAAAGTGTTTCTTCCCCAAATCTCGAGTGAAAAGGATGCTCACATGCTCTCCATCCTGGGGTCAGTAGTCCCTTAACACACTACTGGATCCAAGTGCCCCAGTCCTCATCCTAATGTACTTTCCATTGCTATACATTTGCCTATTCTAGTCATGTTATCTACAAAGAATCATATATTAAGTGATCTTTTGTGACCGCCTTCTTTCACTTAGCATAATGTTTCAAGTTTTATTCAAGTTGTAGCATATATTAGCACTTCATTCCTTTTTATTGCCGAATAATATTCCATTGTGTGATATGCTACATTTATAAAACAGGGAAGTATAAAGTGTAACAGAAGGGACTCTCAAATACAGATTCCTTGTATCCCTTCTAGTTACAAAGCTGTTACATTACATAAAAATGTCTGTACTATGATAGGCAGAATGATATTATTGTGAAATAAAATAACTAAAAAGAATGTAATCCCTTCTTTTTACCCATGATAAAGCGGAAGTTTGGGGGTGGCCCAAGCTCAGAAAGAAATTAGTAGCTTTGCTGTGCTCTTACTCATTTCATGTCCTCAACAAATTTATGAGTCTAGTAGCAGCAAGTTAACAAGTCTAGTAATAATCTCCGAACTATTAACAGAATTTTTCTGCCAGAATATCTTTCATTAGCAGTGCCTGAATTTCTGTATCTACCACATTCTGTTTCACTTAACGGGGAGTGTTAAACTATCAACAAAACACCAGTGAGAAGTTGTCAAGCAGCTTTCAAGGAATGAAAATCGCAAGTCATTATATTAGAAAACATGGGGAAGCATACTGTAATTTTTCAAACAAAAAAAAATATAAAAGGGGGAAACAAAAAAGCAGACTCATCTGGACTACATCCAAATATCCCAAGGGGAACCAGACGTAGTTGGTAGTCTTCTCCATGTCAGGGGACAATACACTCCACCTGGCCTGGGATGGCTTTCTCATCTGGATGAAATGCATGTCAGGTAATTCTCACCGGCATTCTTAGCCCATGTGAAGCTGAGACAGTATAACAGTTACAAGATATAGTGAAAGATATTTGTCACCATTAGCATGCCATCTGCTCCGTAATACAATAACTTTATTCTAAGCGCTTCACAAATATTATTTTTAATGAAACTCATACAGCTTTAACACAGCATTATTGTCTATGCCCATAGATAACTTAAGTGGTTCCCTTTCTATTATTTTCTTAATATTCTAAGGAAATAATATATCTACTCTTTAAAGGAATTTGTCTTTTCTAGGATTCTGAATTATTCTCCAATTTTCCAGAGCACGCAGAGTTATCTAGCAAGTAGCTTCAAAACAGCTAGTTATATTGCTTTTGTGCACTGTAAAATACCACCCCCGCCCATGTACTCTTTTTGCTTTCATCAAAATTTCTCCCAAATATTTCATAGCTAATTTAAAAGCAAGGGGGGGGGGAGGATATTTATATTAAATAAATTGCCAGGAAAAACCTTTGGGGAAAAAGGAAAAGAAAGAAAAGAAAATCATAATATTAAAACAAGCAGGTGATTTCCTACAGTACTTGTCCAGTTTTCAGGCTTCGGTCCACCAGATCGCCTGGTGGTGAAGCAAAAACCCTTCTGGAATCAAACCTGGTATAAACCTGAATCTGCCTGTCCCTGCCTGTACAATCCTGGTCACAGCACTTCATTTCTCTGAGCCTGACTTTCTTTATTTGTATGGTGGGATATTATTATCTTATAGGGTTGTTGTGCCCAGAAAAGGAAGTGTTTTGTTTGCAAAGTGCTTCCCACAGTGTCTGGCTCTTACGCAGCCCTTAGATGTTACCTTTAATTGTTTGGTTTTCTCGGAAATTCGTTTATAACTTGGATTATATAATTACCATAAACTCTGATCTAATAGTCCGACAGATGCACGTTGCTGCCTTCGACAGTGTTTTGGGTTTGTTTTTTTGTTTTTCGTTTTTTTTTTTTTTTTTTTTTTTTTTTTTTTTTTTTTTAATCAAACGCCCACCCCGCCGGCCTTTCTCCCCTCCTCGTCCCCCTCACCCACCGTCGCCCTCCCCTGGTGTTGAGCCAGCTTTGGCCTCTCCACCCTTCCCACCACAGCCTTCCTAGCCCAGCTGCACCTGCCCCACCTGCTCGCTCGTCTTTCCGCTTCCCACACCGCCCTCCTCCTTCCCCGCGACGGCGGCTGCCTCCCTGCCGCTCCGGGTCCCGTCGCGGACGTCCCCGCCGGCGCCCCAGGCTGTGTTGTGGGGGAGGGCGGGAGAGAAGGAGGGTGATCCTCACCACCTTTATTTTCAAAGCCCCTCATGCGCGAGGAGAGGGGGGCATTTCCCTCCACAACGCCGTGCGCGCGAGTCTCACACTCACCCGCCGCCGCCGCCGCCGCCGCCGCCGCCGCTCGGGAGCCGGCGCTTACGGGACCCGGCGCCGGATCGTGGGTATCCGGGGCGAGGGCGACGTGAAGGGCCCGCGACCAGGCGCAGACCTTCGTGAGGCGCCTGCGCAATAGCGGGCACCCGCCGCCGTTAACACCCCTAACCTCCCGCAGGTCTGCGCTGCTGGGGGTGCTGCGGAGCCTGCGCAGCCGCCCGGCGCGCGACGGCGGAACTGGCTACCCCCTGGTGGGGAACGGGCCGTGGAGTCTGAGACGTGACCTCGGATTGGATGCTGGACCCGCGTTAAATGTAACTCCTTTTCCGATTGGTTAGATTCAGGTACCACCTGGAGACAGCTGCTTTGGTGGAGTAGAACTTGGACATGGGAGAAGAGGTTTGTTTTGTTCTTCTCTCCCACCATGACCCTTTCATATCATCGTAGGACTGAGTGTCCTTCAGGGGACCGGGAACGAAGTGAGTCCCAGAAAGGCCCTGGCTGTTTCCAAGTCCACACCTGTTTGCACTCCCATTTTTGCCCTTAGTTAATGTACAACCTGCGGCTTAGGTGTCCCCAGGAAAAAAGACTGGCTGCACCAGAGCCCTGCACGTTTCTCAAGTAGCTCCAGCCAGTTCCAGTGAGCTGGGATAAATACAATGTGGTTCGACTACTGCAGTATTTGTCTGTCTTAACTTTAGAAGGGAGGACCTTTGCACGAGAAGTTGAGTAGTAGGCAGTTTACCAGTCAGATGGCAAGAAACACAAACACAGACCTTGCAGTATGGAACTAGTAATGGGTGCCAGTGTAGAAATGGGCACTTCTTTTTTTCTTTTTCAAAAATGGCCAATGGCTTTTTTTGGTTGTTTTTGTCTTGTTTTGTTTTTATTGGGAAAGGGGAATAAGGACTTTATTGGGGAACAGTGTGTACTTCTGGGACTTTTCCAAGTCAAGTTGTTGTCCTTTCATTCTTAGTTGTGGAGGGTGCAGCTCAACTCCAGGTCCAGTTGCCTTGCTAGTTGCAGGGGGCACAGCCCACCATCCCTTGCAGGAGTCAAGGAGTCAAACTGGCAACTTTGTGATTGAGAGCCCACACTCTAACCAACTGAGCCACCCATCTGCCCCGAAATTGGCACTTCTTTTGACAGGTGAATATGGGATTGGGCTCCCCCCTTTAATTGGAAGGGTAGTCAGCCAAATGTAACTTTAAGCTTACTCATAGCAAGAGAAATTACCAAACAGGAATAGATTTGTTTGTTAACATTTGGGTTACTCAGGTACACTTGGCAAAGAGCAGATGGCATCATTCTCCTCTTTGTATGTACAGTGCCGAACACAGACCTGACATAGAAAAAGTACTTACTAAATGATTACTGAATTTAATGGAATGTTGTAAGGTGCTCTGGATTCATTATCCCCATAAAATGCGAGCTCCAAGAGGACATTTTCTTTCCTGTTCACTATTGGAACGCCAGTAGGTGCTTAAAAACGTACCATTAAATGAGTTGAGAATATTCGTTATTTGTAATATTTTCAGGTGTTAGTAGATGTAAACCCAGTACTTGGGTTATTAATCTGCAATAGTGGACATTAGAAATCAAGGTCTGAGGTGGGCCCCACGGGTCTGAGCTTTAGAGCTTAGCCATCATCAAGACCCCAGAGTCTGGAGGCAGCTCTAGAGACAATTTGGGACTGGATGTAATCTGTTGATTACTAGTTTGTACCTTCATAATTTAATAGCAATGTCAAGCCTCAAGGCGGGCCTGTGCACTGATGAATTGGGGCATCTTCCGTCCCCAGGCTGCCAGAGCTGGAAGGATGGCAGAGGCCATGTGGTCCATTCCATAGCATCTGCCAGATCTGAGTTTGAATATTCACTCTGCCACTAGGTAGCTGAGCAGTCTTGGGCCATTATCTCAACCTATTTGAGCCTCCATTTCCTCATCTGAAAAATGGAGCCTCTTATAGTACCATGTTTCCCCGAAAATAAGACCTAGCTGGACAATCAGCTCTAATGCATCTTTTGGAGCAAAAATTAATATAAGACCCGGTCTTATTTTACTGTAAGGTCTTATAGTAAAATAAGACCGGGTCTAATATAATATAATATAATATAATATAATATAATATAATACGGGGTCTTATATTAATTTTTGCTTCAAAAGACGCATTAGAGCTGATTGTCCGGCTAGGTCTTATTTTCGGGGAAACACGGTACCTACCAGCTTTTTACAGTTATTATCAAATAAGTGAGATAAAGCAAGTAAAGAACTCAACACAAGGTAAGCCATTATTATCACTATGAAATGTTTCTTAACCTGAACAGTGACCAGGGGAAGGCTGAGTTCTGGGGAATTTACATAATGTCCAATTTAGTAATACAAATATTCTGGCGTTTGGGGCATATGGTTATGCATATTCTTGTTCATTCACTAGATTCATGATGGTTTAAAGACTAGACAAAATCAACTGCCATGTAGGTCAGACGTGTAGTGGAGACAGCAGCTAGATGGGGGCATCAGAAAATAATGGTTCTCTTTATACAATGCCACTCCCACTAGCCAAGTGACGAGGTCCGATCAGGGAGTCCTATGCAGTCTGGTCTCCTTCTTACAGATAAAGTGGTTGTGAACAGATGGAGAAAAATGATTCATGAGGATCCTTTGGCACCAAGTTTCTATTATCTTCCAAATATTTACCATTTCAACCACAAGTGGAAACCTGTTTCAGATGGGCTTAAATAAGAATGATATTTAGAATCTTGTTAAACAGGAAGTCCAGAGGTAGGGCAGGCTTCTGGAATGGTTTGATTAGCATCTCAACAATGTCACCCTGTGCTGGGTTCTTTCTAACTTTCTATCTTGCTATTGACAGAGTTGGCTTCTGGTTCCTTTGTGTTAGAAATTGAAATGATGTAGAAGGAAATCTAAACACACTTTTGCAAATAAATGTGCCCAGAGCAAATGGACTTGACTAAATTAACAAAAATCAAGTACAGCTGGAGTCTTTGCCTCATGGCCAATGTCGGGTTTGGAAGTAGCATGTTAGAGGCAGTTTATTCCCCTTCCTCATTAACTAGAATCAAAATTTAGTGTTTATTCATTAATTTTCAAGATCAAGAAATAGCTCTTTATGCAATTATTTCTCTTTTAAACTCCTTATTATGATGCATAACTCATTGCTGACAGAAGTTAGAGGTCACGGGGCAAAAAATTTCAGAGCAAAAGCCACACCCTGCCCAATTCCTGTCTACTGCTCAGAAAAACAATTCTTGTCCACTGCTAAGCTCTGATTAAATAACAAAACTGAAAATACTGAATCAAATTTCAAATCACTGCTTGGGTATTTTAAGTTTTACATTTTAATATATATTAGATGTTAATGTACAGAAAACAATACAGATTTTATCTTAAATATAAGGAGGGGAAAGGAGCTAAGGAGGGGATAGTAGTTTAGGGAATTTTAAAGTTCATTTAACAAAAACTCCACCCACTCCATTTTCAGTAAGATTACATTTGAGTAATCTCAATTAAGTAAGATTGTAAAATATTTTTAAATGCTTCTGTTAAAAGTGATTCTACATTATCCACCATGAACTATGTAGTGTTAGCCTTTCTTCACTCTAAAGGAAGTTTTTCAAATATTTAATAAAGTTGTACGAGAAAACGTATAAATTCCTTTGAGCTTTCCTATGTGGAAAGCAACGGGCTCAATTTTTCAAAAGATACAAAAATAAGTAAGATTCAGTACCTGCCCTCAAGGTGCCTTTAATCTAGAAAGTTAAATGGAGAGACATCATCATTCTATTGCTTTTGCCTGCCCAGAATTCATTTTCTCTTCTTCGAGTGGCTCCTTAGGAAACCATCGCATTTTCATTCTTAGTCATGGAAGTTATATGGGGCCAAATACAACTTCCCTCAGTTCCATCATGGACTCGGAAGGTAACCGATTTTCCTGGTTTGTCCTGAACTGAGGGATTTTCTGGGACATGGGACTTCTAGTGCTGAAAACAGGAAAGTCCTAGGCAAATTGGGATGAGCTGGTCACACTTACTCTGATCCTAACCTGGTACAGCCAATTCCATTCCCTTGACAACAGGAATTGGTTCTGTGATGGAGACATACCCCAGACTAGATCCAAAACTTTGTTGAAACTTTTGTTGAAACACTTGAGAAAGATTCCGTCTTTCAGCAGTAGTAGCAGCTAAATAGGTGGAATATAAGCCTGTAACGGTTGGTGATCATCATTGTGTCTATAAAGAAAAAGTCTATCTGGGAATGAAACCAACACAGAGAAAGCAGAGCCAAGAGATGGAGCCTGACACCTGAGGACACTGAGCACTAGGTCTACCTGAAGCTCCGTTCCTGCACTTTTCCATTCATATGACTCAATAAATAATCCTTTTGCTTAAACTAGTTCAAATTGGGTTTCTATCACTTATATCTAAAAAGGGGATAAGAAGAGAAAATACTTGTTTACATTATGCTATCAAATAAGGTAAATGCTAAAAGCGAAGCCCGAAAGAGGGAGAGGTTAAGTCATGCAGCGATTCAATTCAGCTGCAGGAGTCAGAAAACAGATCCAGAATGAGATGGATTTCTTGGTTCTTGCAGGTTAGACAGTGTAGTAGTTTGCTATGGCTGCTGTAACAAATTACCACAAACTTAGTGACTTAAGCAACACAACCATTTTATCTTACAGTTCTGGATGTCGGAAGTCTAGAATGGGCCAGCAGGACTGTGATTTTTCTGAAAGCTCTTGGAGAGAAGACATTTCCTTGCCTTTTCCTAGAGGTCAAGTACATCCCTTGACTCGTGACCCCATTCTCTATCTTCCAAGGCAGAAGCGTAGCATCTTCTAGTCTCTCTGACTCTTCTTCCTTCTTCCTTTATAAGGCATCTTGTGATTACATTGAGCCCATCCAAGTAATCCAGGGTAATATCTCCCTCTGTCAAGATCCTCAGCCTAATCACACGGTTTCTTTTACTGTGCATGGTAACAGAGCCGTACCTTCTAGGGAGTAGGATAGAGACATCTTTGGGAGGCTATTCATGTTTGGCTGAGGGAGTAACATCAGCAAATAGGGACCAGGTTAAGAAAAGTGTGTGAGTCCTTAAAAATAATTCCATTTTCCTGGGAAATAATGATATATATTTGAGGAGTCACTGGGTTGAGGCTGCATTGGTTAATTAAAACCATATTGTTTTCTAGACAGAGGAGCAGTTAGACGTCATTTAGTAGGTAACGACATACCAAGAGCTGTGCTATTTGCATTGTGGTAACAGAAATGAGTATAATATTGTCCCTGCTGTTGAAAAGTTTACAATCTAGTAGGCGAGAAAGACCTCTGGATGTAGAGTGACCACATTTTCTCAGGAGAGTCGCAGTTTTTGCCTTATCGTCCCACATAAATATTCACAGTGCCCCTCTCTGCTGTCTAAAAAAATGTCCTGGTTTGGATGACCAAGTATACGGTCACCTCACCTAAGTGCCGTCACCCTCAGTATTTGTTGAATATTGCAAGGTAGGAGGTCTGTGTTGAGCCCTGGGGAAAAGCAAGAGACACGGGCACATTTCCAAGTGTTTACCAGTGAGTTTTAGGGTCCAAAGCTATATTTATAAAGTGATGAGGTAGTGCAAAAATTAGCTGGTCAACAAAGTGGTAGAAATCCAAGAGAAACAAAAACTAGGTGCTTCAGACAATGCAAGCTGTGAGAGAGATCCCTGCAGCCTGGGTGAGCAGCAGCCAGAGGGATGGGCCGGTGGGCTGCTGGGAGCTTCAGGTGTGAACAGGCTTGTGGAGGTGATGAGAAAAGAGGCTACACCTATATCACTTGTTAGGTGTCCGCAGATGCGGAGAAAAATGCCGCTGTCTGTGTTTAGTATGCAATAGTATTGCATTGAACCCGAGATACTATCTATATTAAGACGCCCTATTATTTTGTGTACCACTAAGAAAAATTATAACCAATCAGCTGTAAGATACCTTCTGATTTCACAGATGTTAAAAATGTGGGGAAAAAATGTATATTTCAAAATCAGTGAAGTCAGGTAATATTTCTTCTCAAATGTAAAGACTCTTTCGAAAGTGGCTCATCTCTGGACTTAAATGAGTTTAATTACTTTAATTTTTTGTTTTTGGTGTTTCTAATCATTTGATCATTCTATAGCTTTTCTTCTCAAGCCATGGAAATCCAAAAAAAAAGTATGTAGAATTTAATAAACATTCTTCCTACCAGTGTTATTTAAGAAATTCTCTTTACTGATAAACCCCGCTCCCACCAGGGTTCTACTTGAAATCCCCATGATTAGTATAACTCCTTTCAAGTATTTAAGAAGCTGAACATTTTAATTTGGTTGAGTCCAAATAGAGTAATGTACGAGATCAGGCAATTAAGTTCCCAAACTTGCCGCCGTGCACTTACACTGGCAGCACTGTACAAACAGCTCAGTAAGGTTTCATAACCTTGGCATATCAGTGTCTCACAGCTGTGTTCGTGTCGACGTGTGGCGGTGTCTTGCTGAGTGGCGTTCATTATTGTTGTTGCGTGTTTTTTGTGTGCCGTCGCGAGAAAGTCTGAGCTTGAATTAGAGCAACAAACAAACATTAAATTTCATATTAAACTTGGCAAGAAAGGAAGTGCAATCAGGGACATGTTCATCCAAGTTTATGGGGATAATGCCATGAAGAAAACAGCAATGTACAAGTGGATTAAACATTTTCCCAAGGGTAAAGAACGTGTCACTGATGAAGAGAGGTCAGGGTGGCCAGTAACGAGCAGAACTGATGAAAACATTGCAAAAATTCATTGAATTGTGTGTCAAAATCATCAGCTGACTTTGAAAAGCATAGCAGACCAAGTAAACATCGATAGACAAACAGTTAAGAAAATCTTAACTGAAAATCTTGGCATGAGAAATGTGTGTTCAAAAATGGTCCTAAAGGAGCTCTTGCATCACGACAATGCACCAGCTCACACAGCACTGTCTGTGAGGGAGTTTATAACCAGTAAACAAATAACTGTATTGGAACACCCTCCCTACTCACCTGATCTGGCCCCCAATGACTTCTTTCTTTACCCAAAGATAAAGGAAATATTGAAAGGAAGACGTTTTGATGACATTCAGGATGACAGCTCTGATGGCCATTCCAGAAAAAGAATTTAAAATTGTTTTAAAGGGTGGATTAGGCACTGGCATCAGTGCATAGCTTCCCAAGGGGCGTACTTTGAAGGTGACCATAGTGATATTCAGCAATGAGGTATGTAGCACTTCTTCTAGAATGAGTTCGTGAACTCAATTGTCATACCTTGTATTAGTTAAGTAATGCATTCACATCCGGTAGCTCCCTGTTTCCCAAACTTGCAAAATCACAGAATCACATGTGGCTTTTGTTAAAAATGTCCTAAGCCCCTCCCCTAAAGATTTGAATCCAGTAAATCATGTGTGCTGTCTGGGAAGAGGACACCATGGGAACACTTGGGCATAGGAAGAGGTTATTGCGTGAAACATGGGGCCCTTTGCACTAAGTAGAGAGGGCCCTCAGATTGGTCACTAACTGCTTAAGGCAGGGAAGAGGGTTTAGGATAACAATTGAACTTTGAATTCGTTTACTTTAAATCTACAAAGTGTTTTTACATAAGGTCTTATGTGGTTTGCACCACTGACCTGTAAATAAGTCTGGCCTTTACATCTGTGTTATTTCTAAAAAAGACCAAGGTTATGGTGCTCACCTAAGTTTCTGTGGGAATGTCAGAGCTGATCCCTGATCCTTTATCCCTGATCTGACCCAGCTGCATGGGCAGTGGATGAAGGGAGCCCTTTTTCCGAATGCCCATCCAGCTGCTGTCTCCATTACACACCTGACCTACATGGCAGTTGATTTTGTCTAGTCTTTAAAACATCAAGCACCTAGTGAATGAACAAACAGGATATGCATAACCATATGCCACAAATGCCAGAATATTTGCTTTACTAAATTGGACATTACGTAAATTCCCCAGAACTCAGCCTTCCCAGGGTTGAGAAACTTCAGGTTGAGAAACTTTTCATTGTGATAATAATGGCTAACACGTACCATGTGTCAGACATTATGCTGAGTTCTTTACTTGCTTTATCTCACTTAGTTGACAATAACTGTAAGAAGCTGGTACTGTAAGAGGGTCCGTTTTTCAGATGAGGAAATGGAGGCTCAAATAGGTTGAGATAATGGCCCAAGACTGCTCAGCTACCTAGTGGCAGAGTGAATATTAAAACTCAGATCTGGCAGATGCTATGGAATGGACCACATGGCCGCTGCCATCCTTCCAGCTCTGGCAGCCTGGGGATGGAAGATGCCCCAATTCATCAGTGCACAGGCCTGCCTTGAGGCTTGACACTGCTATTAAATTATGAAGGCCCAAACTAGTAATCAACAGATTACATCCAGTCCCAAATTGTCTCTAGAGCTGCCTCCAGACTCTGGGGTCTTGATGATGGCTAAGCCCTAAAGCTCAGACCCGAGAGGTTCCTTTAAATGCTGAGGCCCATGTTCTAACAACGACGTATATTATAGAAGAGGATGGAAAAATAGCGTGACATTTTATGATTACACCCAAGATTTCCACATAAACTCATATTTGCTTTGAACTATTTTGGATTGTTTTAAGCTAATTTTCATTCCTAAAGATACCTGTTTTTTCTTATTTTCCATGAGGAAGCTGGTTGCACCCTGTCCTATTTCTAACTTGGCATGAATGCAGTCTGCCTTTATTTAACCTTTAGTAGCTGGGTCAGTTATGTAACTGGTTTTGTTAGACATTCACATATCGTTCGTTGCTCCAGGTACGAGAGCCCTGGGTATTGTGATGCTTTCTGACATCCATTACAAATAAAAGATATAGTTATTCCATTGGCATAATTTTTCAGAGATAAATAGAAGGCTGCTTCTGTTTTCTAGAAGTCATTTTTCTAGAAGGAGTACAAAATTTGTTAGCAGTAATTTTGTTGTGTTCATACTTCCTAAAGTTAAAATCATACCAGCAAACAAAATGGAAACTTTTAATAAATGTAACTCTTTATAGTAAAACTTGAAATTTATAAAATAAAGACGATCATTACAAAATTATAGGTCTCTATGAGAGCACAGAGGCTGGAGCGTCTCATCCATGCTGCCTGCCCAGACCTAGGCTGGGTCCTAACAGATTCTGCAAACACAGACACAAATTAGGTAGAAATTTGATAAAGCAAAATGTTTGGTAAGAAGACAAAGTCAGATTCTGCACTCAGCCCCAAGGTACGGCCTCAGTGAAGAAGGAGGTCGATGTCTGGCCCCTGGTTCCAGAAACCAGTGGAGTCCTGACTTCTCACCATTGCTGCTTTGGATGGCAGTGGTATCCTTAGTGACTCCACCCAGGACACAGGCCCAACTCCCCGCAGGACACCCAGCATCATGGTTTCCAAGGGCCCTCACAAGCTTCTCAACCACAAGCCCAGAGGTTCTCAACGGTCACTTACTATGGTCTAGTCTCTAAGGATTCAATGAGGTCATTAAGTTGCTCATGAAAATCCCATATTTTTTGCCTTTTCCTCTCTGTGTATCTCATCTGCAGCATTCAGATAGGCTTGTGCCAATGAGCTGTTTTGCTATCATCTTAGATTTTTGCCAGGGTCGTCCAATAATTTGCAGAATCTGCCCAGCAACTCATGAGCTTCTATTACTCTCTCATGTCTTCCACATGCTCAGCAACTCCTCTCCGCTACTTAGATGCAGCACGCAGACTTTGCAGGACCTCCCAGAGCTTCAAGGAAGTCACCCAACTATACCAGTGTGCTAGGGCTGCCATAACCAAGTACCAGACGAGGTGGCTTAATCCACAGAAATTTATTTTCTCACAGTTCTGAAGGCTGGAAGGCTAAGATCAGTGGGTCAGCCGGGCCAGTGTCTTCTGAGGGCGTCTCTCTTTGACTTGTAGATGGCCATCTTGTACTGTGTGTTCACACGGTTCCCCCACGGTGTGTGTCTGTGTGCTAATCTCCTCTTCTTGTAAGGACACCAGTCACAGTGGATTAGGGCTCACCCATAAAACCTCATTTTACCTTAAATACCTCTTTAAAGACCTTGTCTCCAAATACAATCACATTCTGGGTTCCTGGGGGTTAGGACTTCAACATATGAATGTATGAGGGACACAAGTCAGAACATAACATAACATAACGTAACATACTCAAAGAGATGGCTGGTCCATATGCCAGTATGATTTACCTGCTTAAAGGTGTGCCCCACCTGCTGGACGGTGTCCCGTATTCACTGGCTAATGTCATCTACCTGCCTGGGTGACCAACCTTTGTGCTAAGAACCCCTGGCTTCCGAACACCACAGCCTGACTCCCAACAACACCTACTTGCAAAGCTGCCCCCCCCCCACCATTTGCTTCTTATTTCCTCTAGCAATGCCTCAGGCCCCCTCCTCTTCTTTCCTGGGCCCTGCTATCCCCTTGCGTCCTTTCCTGCCCCTCACCATCTAATCTTTCCCCAGCAGCCAGAGCTTTTTAGTTAGAAAATCACTTCCTGTGGCTCACCTGCTCAGACATCACAAATGGTCTCTCGTCATATTCAGAATTCCCCTGGCTCCGTACAGTTGGTGAGGACGGCCATATCACCTGACCCCTGAGCTTCTTGGACCTCAGTTCCCTGCAACTCACTGCCTTGCACACATCCTTCTTAACAAAGTGGCCTCTATACTTCTCAAAGACATGAAGCTCGCTCCTGCCTCAGGACTTTTGCCCCATTCTTCCCACTGCCCAAATCACCCTCCGCACAAGCTTTACATGTCTCACTCCCCATTAACTCATTAAATCTCTGCTTACATAGAAATTCTCTTGGTTAATATCGTTTATACAATTGGTAATAATTTCAAATATTTGAAAATTCAATGTTGTCAAAACTCAAAATTATAGGGATAAAATGTATCCCTGATTAACGTTCTTTTCAGGAAAAAGCACATTTAAGGTATCCTTGCTAGGTGGTTATCTTATTTCTCAAAGGCCTCTAAGAAAGGAGATGATATACAATCTTTCAGAAGCCCATCCTTTTATTTAAAGAACTTAATAGTGAATTCTGCCAAAACTGGTTATGTGACTATAGGCAAATTAGTTAATGTCTCTAAGTCCTTCGTAAAATGGAGAATTTTCTATTTGCCATCCTCAAAAAGCTATGTGGTATTAATATGGGACAGGCTCAAATGAGAGAATTACTTTGAGAAAGTATAGGGCAAATCAAAGACGAGATAAATTTTCTAACTCATCTGGATATTTCATGCTATATTTGAGTAAGGGACTCTCCACAAAGGAGAGCTGGAGAACAGTCATACGCATTCTTTACAAGGCATTCTTTGCTGGAGTTTCTTTTCTTTTGTCAGTTTTTTACTTTTAGTGTATATTGGCCATCTTAAGTCCTTTCTGGAATAAGGTGAAGTTATATATAAACACATTTTAAAACAGTCCTCATCCTTTGTATACTTGAATCATGCTTTAAAAATTAATTTGGGCCGGCCTGGTGGCTCAGGCGGTTGGAGCTCCGTGCTCTTAACTCCAAAGGCTGCCGGTTCGATGCCCACATGGGCCAGTGGGCTCTCAACCACAAGGTTGCCAGTTCAACTCCTCAAGTCCCACAAGGGATGGTGGGCTCCGCCCCCTGCAACTAAAATTGAACACGGCACCTTGAGCTGAGCTGCCGCTGAGCTCCCGGATGGCTCAGTTGGTTGGGGCGCATCCTCTCAACCACAAGGTTGCCAAGTCGACTCTCACAAGGGATGGTGGGCTGTGCCCTCTGCAACTAGAAAACGGCAACTGGACCTGGAGCTGAGCTGCACCCTCCACAACTAAGACTGAAAGGACAACAACTGGAAGCTAAAACGGCACCCTCCACAACTAAGATTGAAAGGAGAACAGCTTGACTTGGAAAAAAGGCCTGGAAGTACACACTGTTCCCCAATAAAGTCCTGTTCCCCTTCCCCAATAAAAAAAATAATAATAATTTATAGACCTAACTACACTTTGAGCTCTGTGATGTGTGTTTTATTAAGCCTATCTTTGCAACCTATAATTTGAAGGTGACTGGAGTCTTTTTGCAAATAAGGAAGCAGAAAACATTAAAATAACCTAGGAGGTGAGTTTATCCTTCTATTATCTCATCCATCACCCTGCTCAGCTACACACACATTTTATTTCTTTTTGATTTTCTGGTTTGTCTAGAATGCACCTGGAATGTACCTACAAATATTTCTTCCCTAAGAATGGTATATAATGTATGAAATGATTGTTTCTAAGGGTATTTAAGTTAATCAATGACAAAGTTAAAGGCAAAAGGGACCTGTTTATTGAATTCAACCCTGCCTTTTACATGTAAGAAGCTTTAATTACCCACTTAGTTCTAAATAGCAAATATGAAACACCCCTTCCTTTCCTGAGAACATTTTAAAGCTGTCAGATTATATTGTGCTCCTTTGAATGGCTTTCTGAGACACATTTGTATATGCTTCTTGGGTACTTTAGAAACTTTCTAAGCAGTGGAGCATTCTTGAAACTCGAGTGTCTTTCATCTGAGTAGATTCATGTGTCTTGATCCATTCACTTAGTGGATTGGCACGGGGTGCTTGCCGACCCTAGGGCAGGCAGTTAGTTGAGCACAGAGATTTATCTCTTCTGCAAGATGCATTTCAAACCCCCAAAGCTTCCACTGGGCTTTACTCGTTCCATGGTGGATGAGATGGGACAGATAGAATGTCTCAATCCAAACCTTTTTGATTCAATACATTATTGAGGGCCTATAGTCAAGAGTTTGATTCTGAAAAGACTGGAATCTAGTTCTCTGTCAACCTAACTTGGAGAATATAACCAAGATAATGGTGGCCAGCTACATTATCTTGATTAAACATACAAATAGGTCTTCTCCTGGTTTTAATAACATCGCGGAGTGGCTTGGGTGAAAATGAAACTAAGTGGTTTCTCCTGTTTTCGGTAATAGAAGAAAACATAGACTCAGCAAATATGAAAGCTGGAAAGTACCGTGGGAGGAGTGTGAGCCCATCCCACTTGCTGTCTGGGTAAGGAGGCTGCAGCCCAGAGAGGGGCAAGCTCAAGATGACAGCTCATTATTGTCAGACCTGGAATCTCCTCCTGGGTTTCCTTTGCAAGTCCCGAACTCTTTCCTCCTCTCTTCACATCCTCATAAATGCTTCTGTTTTTAAGCAGTAGCCCCGTGCTCTGGGGGCAGTTGTGCTGATACATCTAATGTTGTGGTCCAGAAAGCAGATGTTTGGGGGATTCTCACCAATGCATCCCAGGAGAGCGTAGGGCAGGTTTCCTTGTTTTACTCACGACCAGGGTATTTTTCATCTTATGGCAACATTCAGGATGGAAGCACTCTGAAGTTGCTCCTTAGCTGCAAGCTCACACTGGTCCTAGCATTGCATACCCCACTTTTCCTGCCATGGACCACAGGTTTCAGGTGGATGGAGGAGAAAAATACCACCAGCAACATTGTCTTCAGCTGGCACCACCTCTGTGGCTGGCGCCCTATGGCTGTAGAGCATGTACACAGAAATAGCTGAGAGGTTACCAGTGACCTAAGCTCATTTTCCACATCTTAAACAAATGCTCTGGACCATGCTTCTCTGCCACTCCTGCCTCTGACGACAGTGGGTGTGGCCAAGGTACCTGACAGCATACTTGTGTGTCTTTGCCTTCTATTTCTCTCCTGTTTGTGGGACCTGTCATATCTTAGGGCATAACTAGTTAACTGGACCCATTCACAACAGGAAGGGAGGTTGGTTCTAAAGCGATGAGCCAAGTTGTGCATGCCAGCAGGAAGTTCATTCTGTCACACAGAGCCCTGTATTGGGGACATCAACCATAGACTATCAGGCTCCTTTATTGGATTAAAAGACAGAGGACAGGTTACCAAATTAAGAGTATCTGATTTGGTGGGCACATTTCCAAGAAAGTGACATATCATGGACCCACTGATCAGACCTAGGGTATAAAATCAGGATGGGGCCCTGGAGACACCCTGTGAAACCCAGCAACACGTTTAGACCAAGACCAAAAGCAAGGTTGACTTGGTGCTGAGTTACAGAGAGCTGGGAAAGAGTTTGTTAAAACCCTCCTTCTGTAGGCCAGCTTGGTGCTAGAGAATGAGAAAAGAGGTGTTCGAGGTCCCAGCTAGGGTAAAAGAAGGGATGAGAAGTGGGAGGCAAGGCAAGCCATGATGTGATCATCAACATACTGCGTTGGAATAGGGTTGATTCATGCCTGTGCCCTCAGGGCTATTTCCGTTTCCACAGCTCTTGGTCAAACCCACGTTGCTACTCCCGTACCTTGAATTGTCACCTTTATGAGCTGTCCTGGCCTACGCCTTCATATTTATGGAACATTAAACTGACAATAACTAGAAGAGCAGGAGTCACATAGTAGTCACTGGTCCTTAGCAACCATTTTGACAATTGTTTTGCGGAATAGGTACCCACGATCTTGGTGGTAAGATGACCTCAGGGGAGGTGAAACTGAGCGTGTGTCTTGACGCAGGAGGTAGATGAACACAGGGACGTGGTTAAGAAGAACTTTCACTTTTTGTTTTATATTCTTTTGAATTTCTTACATTGTGTCATGTATTTCTTATGTCATTTAAAATAAAAAGTATATAAGGTGATTTTTTTAAATTAGAATGGACTTCATGAATGGCACCAGTTCTCTTGGGCTCCAATAAACCACGGCCAGTGGTTCGGTGGTAGCAGACTGTGGAGGGGCAGGTCAGATGACAGGGTGGCATGGGTAGAGCAGCTCCTGCAGCCAGTGCAACGCAGATGGCATTGGGGCTAGCCTTTGCACCAGCATGGTGCAAGCAACACTACAGCAAAGTCTGACTGGGGCAAACCCCAGAACCTTACCACGTCTCAGTTTCCTCATCTTTGAAATGACCGTATGGGCAATGATATCAGCCCCAGCAAACTCATAAGGCTTACATTTTGTTTTATTTCTTTGGTTTTGCTTTTTCCTAGCTGCTTGATATTTCCTTGCAAGGTAGTGTGACCTAGTGATTGGAGTCTGAAACAAGGTGAAATGTCAAAGGCAGACAAAATGATTGGAGCCAAATGGGAATGAGTTAACAAACTGATATACATCATAATGACTTACTTCTGTCTCGCATCTCTGGAGAGCTAAAAACAGGACCTAAACACCATCGTTTCCAAGAAAAGAAAACTAGTGGCATTTTGTCAGAGTGGCATTAGAGAAGTCTCAGTCCTGTTTCTGATGGCTTTATGAATTTTAAATAACCACAGCAAAGCACTGTAGACTTTTCTTGAGATGTAAATTTCTTCTACTATTCTTCTAGAAGGCTCCATGGACAAAATACTGTCAACATGACCACATTCTGCCAGTCATGTTAATGAGGAAATGTGCATTTAAAAAAAAATTTCCCTTCCCTCTTGTCATGAAGATAGGGCACAGAGAATGCCAGTTCAAAGGCTGATGTATCCATCCATCCATCCATAATGAAACATACGGGCAACAGCATACATCTGCAATTTTTATACTCGTTTTACTATAGAGCAAGCTTCATAGTTTTCCCGAGTTTTAGATATACATGGTCTTCATATAAATACATACATATGTACATATGTGAAGTAAGACAGAACATGTAGAAAAAAGAGTAAACTTTTCCACCATCCCACTGCCCAGAAATAATTGCTCATGACAATTGTGTGTATTTTTTAAAAGTATGCTTTCTTTTGCATCTGTTTAAGTGTTTTTCCTGCATTGATGCATAAGAAAGACCAATAGTAAAATTACAGCTGTATAGTTTTCACCCTTTCAATGTACAATGATAAAAGAGCAAAACCCTTGTGTTCTCTTTGCTAGAAAGGTCTGCTTTTGGGGGAGGTTGCCTTCCCTGAGGCTCTCTCTTATTTACAACCTGGGGACTACCCTGCCGTTGTTGACAGGATTATTCCACAGTGTCCCTGAAAATTTCCTTCTGGTCATTTTTCTGCCCCTCTGCTCCCCCCCCGCCCCCCACCACACACACACATATCCCAGGCAGCAAGGCAGCCAGTGTTGGTTCTCCACACCGGGGCACCAGGCTCCGGAAGATTCTCACGGCCAGCTCTGCCCCTGGCACCAGGCTGTGCTCAGCAAACAAAGAAGAATTAGCACATTGTTCTCAATCTAGTTCACAGTCTTAAACTCTCTCAGCCAGTCACAAGCTCCCTCCTCAGGTACTTTGACTTTCTAATTGACTGGCACTAACGTGGCTGGGGACTGGGATGGGAGGAGGGAATGCAGGAAGAAATGCTTACACATCAGTGCAGAGCAGAGAGGGTAGGAAGCAATGGTTATGCCCCAACTTGTCTGGTAGCTCCTTTCATGTGGGAACTACTTGGTAAGGCCATGATTCCTCCCCACCTCCAATACATAGAATAAGTGTAAGAAAGACAATACAATTCTAATTTTTTACTTTATTTTTTAAAGATTTTTTATTAAAGATATAGCTAACATACAATATTACATTAGTTTCAGGGGTACACCATAGTTATCCAACATTTATAGACCTAAAGAAGTGGTCACATGATAAGTCCAGCAACCATCTGACACTGTACCACGCTATAACAATATAATTGTCTATATTCCCCATGCTGTACATTATATCCCCATGACTTACTTGTTTTATACCTGGAAATTTGGACCTCTTACTCTCCATCTTTTCCACACCTTTTAAGTTTTTAAATCAAAGATGATATTCAATATTGTTTTATATTAATTTCAGGTGTACAGCATAGTGGTTAGACATTTATATAATTTAAGACGTGATCCCCCTGACTAGTCTAGTACCAGCCTGGCACTATACATAGTTATTACCATATGTTCCCTATGCTTCACTTTACATCCCCATGACTGTTTTGTGACTACCAGTTTGTACTTCTTAATGCCTTCACCTTTATCATTCTGCCCCCCAACTCCCTCCCATCTATCACCCCAAGAAATCTAGTACCCATCTAACACCGTATATAGTTATTACAATATTATTGACTATATTCCTTATGCTGTAACCTACATCCCTATAACTATTTTGTAACAGCCAATTTGTCCTTCTTAATCCCGTCCCCTTTTTTCACCCACACCCCCAAATCCCCTCCCATCTGGCAACCATAAAAATGTTCTCTGTATCTGTGAGTTTGTTTCTGTTTTGCTTATTTATTTTGTTCTTTAGATTTCACATAAATCACATTGCATCTGTCTTTCTCTGACTGACACACTCCACTCAGCACAATACTCTCCAGGTCCATCCATGCTGCTGCAGATGACGAGAACCCATTTCCTTCCCCGGCTGAGCAATATTCCACTGTATATACCAGATGATTCTCTCTTTGTCTTTAGCCTTTGCCATTTTAATTATAATGTATCTTGGTGTGGGCCTGTTTGGGTTCATCCTGTTGGGGACTCTGCACTTCCTGGGCTTGTATATCTATTTCTTTCACCAGGTTAGGAAAGTTTTTAGTCATTATTTCTTCAGATAGGTTCTCAATCCCTTGGTTTCTCTCTTCTCCTTCTGGTACCCCTATGATGTGAATGTTGTTACACTTGATGTTCTTCCAAAGGTCTCTTAAACTCTCTTCATTTTTGTTTTTTTATTCTTTTGTGTTTTTGCTGTTCTGATTGGGTGTTTTCTTCTACCTTGTCTTACAAATTGCTGATTTGATCCTCTGCTCGTCTAGTCTCCTGGTAATTCCTTCTAGTGCATTTTTCATTTCAGTTATTGTATTCTTCACTTCTGACTGGTTCTTTTTTATGGTTTCTATGCCCTTTTTTGTGCTTGCTATCTCTTTGTTGAAGTTCTCACTAAGTTCCTTGAGCATTCTTTGTTTTGTTGTTGTTAAGTGTGAAGTGTGTTTTTCCAGAACCCATCAGCTCCAAGTAAAGTAGTTGTTTCAATCTAGTTGTGGAGGGTGCAGCTCACAGTGGCCCATGCGGGGATCGAAACGGCAACCTTGTTGTTGAGAGCACCGTGCTCTAACCAACTGAGCTAACTGGCCGCCCCTCCTTGAGCATGCTTATAACCATTGTTTTGAACTCTGTCCTTGGTAGGTTGCTTATCTCCATTTTGTTTAGTTCTTTTTATGGATTTTTTTCCTGTTCTTTCATTTGGTATGTAGTTCCTTGTTTCCTCATTTGGCTGCCTCTCTGTTTCTATGTATTAGGTAGATCTGCTATGTCTCCCAGGCTTGGCCAGGTGGCCTAATGTAGTAGGTGTCCTGTGGGGCCCAGTGGCACAGTCTCCTTGTTCACCTGCACCAGGTGCTCCAGGAGTGTCCCTTGTGTGGCATTGTGTGCGCCCTCCTGTTATAGTTGACCATTGATTGCTATGGCATATCAGTGGGTGGGATTGTCCCTTTGGCTGACAGGCCGTGGGGTTTGGCCATGTCTACAGCTTATGGGCTGCTGTGGGAGGGGTTTGCCCCACTGAGTGGGATTTGCCCCAGCGGGCTCTTGTGCGTGCTGCCTTTGGGGCTAATCGGGTGGTGTTCTGCTGTGGTCTAAAGCCAACCTCCAAGTATGTTGGTTCTGGGGCCTCTTGTGAGGGGCTCCAGTGCGGTCCAGGTCACCCACTGCCTGTGACTGTTCAGGGACTTACCTGGTAGGAGGTACAAAACAATCTGCAGCTGTTCACTGCTTGTGCTAAACCTGGTGGCATGTGTGAGAGGCCACACTATGAACCAAGAAAATCTGTCACCAGTACTGGGCCTGGGGTAGCTGTGCAAAAAGCCAGGACACCCTGAGGCCTGCTGCCACTTGCTGGCTCCTTTAAGTTTCAGCTGCTGATAGAGCCTAGTTTGGTATGCAAGTTGGGTGAGGCAGGGTTTCAGGAAGTCACTAGAGTGGATAGAGTTAAAGTCACCAGGTTAATGTAAATTCTGGTTTGATGGCAGTGCTGAGCTTGGAGCTACTCAGCAGAAGCCTCAGAACACACTGAGGGTAGTCACCGCCGGCCGGGGGCCTGCCAGACTCTGATAGTTTTCCAAGAAAGGGTGCAGTGCAGGAGGTGCTGGCTGCTTGCTGAAAAAATGTTGGGGGAGTTTGTTTGAGGCAGGGTCCCAGTGATTCAGCAGGTTGGAGCCAGTAGAGTTCACCAGGCCAATCAGATTCAGATTTGGCCGTGATGGGGGCGGGCTCAACACAGGAAACATGGCGTCTGCTGCTGGCTCCATGGGAGGGGGAACTCACGCAGGGAAAATGCTGAGTGTCCTCCAGCTCCGCCTGAAGCCACACACTTCAGTCTGCCCCCCGTATATCTCCAACACCTCCCGAGTCAACGACCCTCCACCAGAGCCCAAGGTGAGTGCCTGTGAGCGAGTGAGTCTGTGCACTGGCCGTTTAAGAGGATGTCTGGGTTTCCTGCATCCTTCAGTTCCACCTGGATGTTGCAATACCCACTGTTTTTCGTGGCCAGAAGTTGTGGGGGCTCACTACTGAGACCAGTACTGGGATCCCGGGACCAGTACTGGGGCTCTGGAGTCTAGTGTGGGGGGCTGGAGACCCTCACTTCTGTTGGGGGGAACCTTTGTATCCGAGATATACCCCCTGATTCTCAACCACCACACAGAGGTGTGGGGCTTGTTCTGTGTCTCTACTTCTTCCACCAGTGTCGACATGGCTTTTCTAATATTATTATTATTATTATTATTATTATTATTTTATTACCATAATGACTCCTTCAGTACTACTTTTAAAATACCAAGTATAAAATTTTTTCCCAACAAATATTTTGGTGCCTGCCCTAAACTCATGCTTACCCTTCCTATAGGGTAATCCAGCAATGCTGACAGGACATACACACAACAGAATTTGGTAAACTAGCAGCATTTTCATAGATATCAGCTTCAGTAGGATTAGAATAATTTCTCCCAGTAAGATCTTATTAGTTCTGATAATTTAAAACTGAAGTTTGTTCTATTTTAACTCATTGACCTATTGTTACTGTGCTAAAGGTCTGGTTGCTCTCTGCACAAAGCCAAAACTTGAGAGACGAGGTTCATGGAAAGGAAAGAAGGTTTATTCAAAATTTCAGCATTCTGGGAGGATGCTGGACTCCAGTCCAAAGGCTACCGCCTCTCCCCACCCTCCCCCCCCACCCCACCCCCGCCCCCAGGTTTCTCAGCGTGGCCAAAAGATTTTATAGGCATGTAAAAAGAGACATAACAGAGGAAAAAGGTGGAGGGAGTTGCAGGGGGAGGTGGTCCTGGCCTGGGGTAAACAGAGTCATTGAAAAAGTATTTTCCTCATCAGGCTGGTGTGTTTCGGGGATAAGAGTGGATCTTATGCAGATGTAAAAACTTCTTTCAAGTCAGTGTCCTGGAGGTTTCCTTGAGGAAACAGGGTCCTTGAGCCTGGTACGCATATGGTCTGTAATAAAACTGGTATGCATAGTAAATGTATAATAAACAGAGTCATTAAGGTTTGACAGGAGGGAAGAAAAACAAAGCAAAGAAAAACTTTCAAAAAGTCCCAAGCTAAACTACACTGCTAAATTGAACTAGAGGTTTAAATCTCAAAATAGAAGATTCACTGTCACCCTTACACTGTCACCCTTTGATACATATCTCTAAGAGCTGGAAGAAAAAATACCCTCAAACCTTAAGACTCTTTACTCTTTTAAGTAAAATTATATATATTTTTGCAGTCCCATTTGAAGACTTTTTTTAAACTTTAAAAATTTAAGGTCTAGTATGTGATAATATTAAGATCACCAGGAGAGTATTTAAAAAGTACAGCTGCCCAGGTCTCTTCAATAGACTCTTCAATAAATGGTGGTAGAAAAATTGGACAGCCCCAGGCAAAGGAATAAAAGTAGATCACTATCTTACACTATACAAAAAAATTAACTCAAAATGGATTGAAGACTTGAACATAACACCTGAAACTATAAAACTTCTAGAAGAAAACATGGGCAGTAATCTACTGGACATAGGTCTTGGTGATGAGGTTTTGAATCTGACACCAAAAACAAAATCAAGAAGCACAAAAATAAGTAAGCAGAACTATGTCAAACTAAAAAACGTCTGCATAACAAAGGAAACCATCAACAAAATGAAAAGGCAACCTGCTGAATGGGAGAAAATAATTGCAAATCATATATCTGATAAGTGGCCAATATCTTTAAAAAAATAAAAAAAGATAAAGAACTCATACAACTCAATAGCAAAACAAAAACAAACAAAAAACCCTGCAAATAATCTGATTTAAAAATGGGCAGAAGATCTCAATAGGTATTTTTCCACATAAGACATACAGGTGGCCAACAGCTATATGAAAAAATGCTCAACATTATTAATCGTCAGGGAAATGCAAATCAAAACCGCCATGAGATATGACCTCGTACCTGTTAGAATGGCTATCATCAACAAGACAGGCAATAACTAGTGTTGACAAAGATGCGAGAAAAGGGAACCTGGGAATGTAAATTGGTGAAACCACTATATAAAAAAGTATGGAGGTTCCTCAAAAAATTAAAAATAGAACTACTGTGTGATCCAGCAATTCTATTTCTTGGTATTTGTCTGAAGAAAATGAAAACCTAATTCAAAAAGATACATGCACCACCATGTTCATTGCAGCATTATTTACAACAGCCAAGATATGGAAACAACCTTTGTCTCCATCAATGGGTGAATGGATAAAGAAGATGTGATATATATAATGGAATATTATTCAGCCATAAAATAATGATGAAAACATGCCATTTGTGACAACATGGATGGATCTCAAGGTTTTATGCTAAGTGAAATAAATCAGACAGAGAAAGACAAATACTGTATTATCTCTTATATGTAGAATCTAAAAAACAAACAAACATACAAACTACCCCCTCAAACAAGTTCATAGATACAGAGAACAGATTGGAGGAGGGATGGAATGTATGAATGTGAACTGTTTTCTTTTTTTTTTTCAGTTTAAATAGATGTAATAAAAAATTTTAAATAAATGAATAGTACAGATGCCCAGACCTTCCTTCTACCTCGCCTTTCATGTTGATTCAATTGTCCTGGGGTTGATTCAATTGAGCCTGCATCACCATTTCTTTAAATGCTCCCCCCGTGATTCTAATAGAAAGCCAGCAGCAGAGCGCTGATCCCGCCTGTCCAAATGTGTATTAGAGGAATCAGCCCTGAGCTGGGGTGAGGGTTACAGAAGTAAGCAGAACTGTCTGTTCACTGCTGTTGATTTTTTTGGTACATTTTATTATGAAATTTTTCAAGCACGTAGAAAAGTTAAAGAACAACAATATGTCCACCACCTAGATTCTATGATAAACATTTTTCTGTATTTGTTTTACCTACATATCTAGCCATCTGTCCCTCCTTTAATTCATCTTATTTTTTGAGGCCTTTCAATGTCAGTTGCGGACATCAGTACACTTACTTCACCTTGAAACGGATCAGTAGCATGTCATTAATGATAGTTCGGAATTTGTTTAGAGTTCTTTTTATTTTTAAATAAATTTTACCAAGACTGAAATGTATAAAGCATGCTCTTCTCTGAGTTTTGGCAAAGTATACCTCTGTGTAACTCAGTGTCCTGTCAAAATATACAACATTCCGTCTCCCCAGAAAGTTCCCTTATAACCCTTCCTGCCTACCCCGTCCCTAGGCAACCATTGTTAGGACTATTTAAAAAAATTATAGATTTGTTTTGCCTACTATAATTTCATATAAAAAGAATAAAATCATGTAGTAAGTGCTCTTTTGTGTCCGGGTGTTTCACTCAACACGATGTATTTGAGGTTTACCCATGTTGTGTGCATCTGTGGTTCTTGCCTTTCTATTAATGAGATTTAAACCCAACATTGACCAACAAAGCCTCAAGGCAGGTTTGGAAGCAGCTTGGAGGCAGGCCAGGCCACAGCAGGTCTCTCTCTTGGATCACTCACCTGATAGGAGTCAATGCATCTGTTACAAGCAGGTCTGTGGAGGAGGCTATGTGACCAGGAACTGAGGCCTCCTGCCAACAGCCATAGGAGTCAGCCATCTTGGCAGCAGGTTCTGCAGCCCCAGGCAAGCTGTCAGATGGCTGCAGCTGTGCCATACGTGACTGCAGCTGTGCCATACATGACTGCAGCTGTGCCATACGTGACTGCAGCCTAATGAGAGAACCTAAGCCAGTATTCCATGATATAGAAACAGGAGCCAACATTACATAGTATGACTATACCACAATTCACTTATCTATTCACCGGTTGGTGGACATCTGGGGTATTTTCAATTTTTGGCTATTATGAATAAAGCCGCTTTGAACATTCTTATACAGGTCTTTTTGTGGACATGTATTTTCATTTCTTTTTGGTAAATAGGAGGGCAACTGCTAGATCATAGGGTAAGCATATATTCATTTTGTAAAACAAACAAACAAAAAGACAGCCAAATCTTTTCCCAAAGTAGGTGTGTTATTTTACATTCCCACCAACATTTTTGAAAACCCAGGCACTCAGACAAACTCACCAACATTTGGTGTAGCCATATTGGTGATTTTGTAATGCTGTCTCATTGTATTTACATTTTGCTTTTGTTTTTTAACTTTGAATTTTCTGGTACATGTGAGCTAACACCTGCCATGTGCAAAATATTATGCAAGGTGTATTAGTGCCTTGCTACAAAAAGTGTGGACCATGAACCAGTTGCATTATTATTCTATGGGCACGTGTTAGAAATGCATAGTCTCAGGCTCCACCCCAGACCTTTTGAATTAGACTCTACATTTCAACAAGGTCCCCCCCGATGGTTCTTAAGCACGTTAAAGTTCAAGAAACACTGTGTTAGGGGATATAAAGATAAATAAGAATAGGGGCAAGACAGAAAAGGTAGTCGAGAGTTACCTGATGGCAGTAAGGCAAGGCTATTATAATAAATAGAAGATGATGCTTATGCCAACGGACATGAAATCAAAGTCTGGAGAGATCCAAGAGGGCTTCATGCAAAGGCACCACTTATCTGAGTCATGAGTGACAGATAGGAAGGGAGGAGGAAGATTTATGCATTCTTAGCTATATTGCAGGATGCTTAACGTGGTAAAAAGCAGGAGTTAGACTGAGAAGTGTGGGGGCGGGGGGAAAGAGAGAGGAAGAGAGAGAGAAACTGTCGTTATGTAGTTTTTGGACTAGAGTGACAGTCCAAATAAGAGATAAAGATGTAACCACAGGGACCTCATGATCCCCAATCTTGTACACTGTACACATACACGATTGCGTATATATGGGTATAAATATATGTATGTGTATAAATATATGTATATGTTCATTCATTCAAGGAAACTTCTTAGCTTTGAGTTTGAGGCCTCAGAACATAGAACTAATAGGACAAATCTTATGCGCCAGGAATATTAGCAGTGACAGTAGATTTTCTTTAGTGATAGTAAAGTAACTGCAAACAAGACCCAGGACACCAAAAGTACCACAGAATATTGGTATGGAAATTGAGGACACGTGTACATACACATACACAGAATGGAACCATTCTGATTTTGGTGTGTGTGGTCAGTCCATAATTTAGATAGACGCCATTACATACTTCCTAATTCGTTTGAACATTTTGAGTGCCCAAGTTAAGACATGGGGTAACGTTTTATGGGTACTTAATTACTTAGGTAATAAGATGAACCAGGGCAGAACTACAACACACTTAAAGCTAGTTTGTAGATTGACTCTCGGGGGGAAAAAAATCATTCAAGAGAGCAAAACTTCAAAGGGGCTACGAAGGATCTTTGTAACTGGCATTCTTAA
The DNA here is from genome assembly GCF_004115265.2 of Rhinolophus ferrumequinum. NCBI lineage: Eukaryota > Metazoa > Chordata > Mammalia > Chiroptera > Rhinolophidae > Rhinolophus > Rhinolophus ferrumequinum. The sequence continues at coordinate 15,085,437 of NC_046286.1, read as the reverse complement.
AAAATGCTACTCCGTTTGCTTTTGTTTTTCTAGCAAGCCTAAGAAGATATCGTTTGAATTTAATTATAATGTCTCCTAGAAAATTGAGAAGTAAAGAGTCGCGAAAAGAACTGGGGCTTGGGATTCAGACGGGGCTGGGTTCTTGTGTGGCTTCTCCGCTTACCTTCCTGTCTGCCTGGCATTGGGGTTATGACTTTCTTTGAAATTTAGTTTCCTCCGGTGCAAAACAGAAAAACAAATTTACTTATAGGGTTGTTGTGAAGATCGAATCTTTCTCATGACCTCATTTCCCCTTTTATTTTAAAATGTAAGACTCATTAAATGAACTGGAAGGAACGTGACACATATAGATAAAAAATTTTAAACATACGTTTTTAATTTGAGACACTTTAGCCTCAAAGCAAAATAATTAGGAAATGAGAAAAAGTCATCAGAACGGGATAATGTGAACTGCGACTGTCACCTAACTTTTTAATCTAAAAAAAGGAAAAACAGCTCCCAAGGCGGCAGGGGGTCCTCGCTGAGAGCGGCCAACAGTGCCCTCTGGTGGAATATTGATGCAACAACACTCCGAGTTGTCAAATCCTGAGGGTGATTTCTGAATTAATTTATCCTTTCTTGCATATTAAGTGTTTGCCTTTGTTAAATCATGATCATTTTTATTACATTATATATCATTCTGGTTCAATTATAGACATGATATTTTCCATGACTCTACAGACCTGCTTTTGCTGATCATAACTTTTAAATTTTTTTCTTTTAATGACCACAGCAATCTTTAGATGTGGAAGAAATTCAGTGTCAACCGAAGTGTCAAGATTAGGGACCTAGGCTCTAATCTTAACGTTATAAACACTCACTAGGTAATGCATGTTTTACTTCGTTCTTGATAAACTCACGCAAAATACCGTCTGTAAATGTCTTTTGAAGGTTGCAATTACTGCGAAGTGCAAAATGTAGCTATTATGATTTACAGGATCAGTTATTGAAAGAAAATAACTTCCCAAATGCATAATAATAAATGCAATGCACAATAGAACTAAGTTTCATTAACATACTAACATGTCGTGATTACTTATGTTACTCATATGTTTCTTTCCCCCCATAATCTCTTCATTCTGAGCTCTCAAACCAATGTAGATTAGTTATGGGAGGCGAGTTGGAAAGTAACGCTGACCACGCCTATATAATCTGCCAGGCACCGAGGTTTCACACCTAGTTCTTTTCATTTCCACTAATGCTTTGAGGAAGGTGCTATTTTCACTTTTACAAAAAAGGAAACCAAGGCTCAGGAAAGGTATGTGGCAGAGTCAGCATTTGAACATGCTCATAGGTCCATTTGACACCAAAGTTTCCCCTACCCCATGTTGCATGTTGCTAAAACAATATGCAGTTCATTCTCTCCTCATCTTCATGATTTCTGTGAAACAAAAAAACACCTCAATCAACCTCAAGTGGTTTTTTTTGTTTATTTTCCCATCCCACAATTCTATCATTTCTCTTCTCTGGTCCCCGTGTCTGCCCACTCGGCACCCAATTGTACACCGAAACCAAAACAGAATTTAAATATTGTGTAGATACATTGAGTATGCTATCTGCAGACAGGGAAATGCAAAGGAAAATCATCAGCAATCTTAATATCCCTTGCAAAATCCAGTGTGCCTTTCCTTTCTGTGGACATTGTTTCCTGCTCAGCCTGTGTCACAACCTGGGAAGTACATAGAGCCAAGGACGATGAATTTCCCATTTTATTGTCTGGTGGGTTGAGCCAATCACTTATTTGAGCGAAATCCTTTGCCTTTTACGAAGTCATTTGGCTCTACAATAAAGAAAAATATCTTTGCATCTTCTAAGCCAACAAATTACATCAGCTAATATTTGAGTTTACTGTTTGACTCTGCTGGTCTTATACAAATATGCTTACATTTTATGCATGCACACTACCTAATGTAAAACATTTTTAAAAAGCAGAATACAAAGAGGAACATGATTCATCTTATATATACATATGGGTAGAAAAAGAGTAAGAGAATGTTAACTTACTTATTTTGGGGTAGTGGAACTGCAGATGATTTTTATTATCTTTTTGTATAACGAACATGAACTACATTTGTAATCAGAAAGAAGTCTTCTTAATATAAAAATACATTTTTGATGCCATGGCAGGAACCCAAGAAGCTCAAAATGACAGGTGTGTACATAGTTCAAGGTTAAGAATGTGTTTCTTGTGAAGTAAATCAAGGGCAGTGGCCTTGGGCAATACTATTTAGAAAATATAATGTTACGGATACCAGGACGGGAAAGAACCCAAGCGGCACTCAGAGAGTTAGGAGAGTCAGCTTTGTTACCCTGGCAGGCTCAGCGGGATCTTTCCTAAAATACTGAGCCCCTAGCAAAGTTTTGAGCAGGTTTTTAAGGGTTGGGGACTTCCTTGAGTTGGGGAAGAGGTAGGTGTCTCTGGTGATTGGCTCGGGGTGTGGCTTGGAGGGGGGTATGTGGAAGTGGGCTGGGGCTTAGGCTGGGGACTTCTCTCTCTGCGCGGGTCACCATTTTAGGTCAGTTCCACGTGGCAGGGAACCATTTTAGGTCAGTTTCTCCATCAATAAAACTGAAATATGAAAAGACAGGTTACTTGGCACTTAATTCTCCAACCCAGTGGAATTATAGGAGTCAAGTTGTATTTTCAGAGTCCTTTCTCCATCTTTCCTGGATGGTTCACAGTAACAATTGCATTGTATTTATTATATAGAGAAATATATATATATATATATATATATATATATATATATATATATATATATACAGAGTGTACCAAAAAATGTATACACATTTTAAGGCAGGAAAAAACTGTATTAAAATTATGCTGATGGCAACCACTTTGAGCACCTCTTATAATTGCAGAAGTCAAATGTGACTTGTATTCATCTTTTGTTGTCGGTGTATATTGAGTATTACAATTTTAACACAGTTTTTTTTTCCTTTCTTAAAGAGTGTACACATTTTTTTTGGCACCCTCGGTATATAATACAGAGTGATTACTCAGAAGATTACTTACTGAGATAGATTGCTTTTGGCTTTATCATACAGAACCAAAGTACCCAGATGTCCTTGGGAAAAAAAAAAAATCCCCAAAGAGTAAAACCTTGAAGCCCCTGAAATCACAAAATAAAATCTTCAAAGATGGAGAAATGTACTGGAGGAATGACATGAGGTGAGAGAGCACAGCAGAGTCAAGTTGTCCATAGCAGAAAGAAAGCACATTTTCTTTAGGCAGAATGATGGAGATGAAAAATACTCGGCCCAATAATACTCCATGAACTTACTCAGTAAAGTTACTATTTCTGCAAGTCCCTTCCGCACTCCTGCAGGGTGCTTCCATCCTTGTGCCTGACTAAGAGGAGGCCCACCTCCCCTCTCCTTTCTCCTCTTTGAAGTCGGCTATCTGGGCCCGTCAGTCGTTGGGCGTCTGCAAGTTCGTCTGTTTTGAGTTGCTTTTTCTCTATTCCGGAAGTTCAAGAGAAGCAACAGAGAGCCCCTAAGGAGGCCAGACAAGGATGCTTTGGTCATGTTGGAGATAGCAAAGGGAAGAAGAGGGGGGGAGGAAACTAGACCCCTCTGAATAAAGAGGAAGTATTCATACAAGGGAGAACTGGAGCACATCCATGAGAACGGGATCCTGGGGTTGGTGTGTAGTCCAGCCCCAGGGCAGAGCACCAGAGATAGGCAGAGGATAAAGCAAGGACTGTCCTGCTTAAGAGCTTGTTGTTCATTCTGTTTTGAAAATCCAATGGCAAGTGTAACTGGACATACACATAAGAGACTCCACAGGAGAGACCCATGGGGAAAACAGGTCAAGGCCACGTGATGACAGAAGCCATACGCCAGGAGCTCCCAGAACCACCAGAAGCTAGAAGAGGTGAGGATGGATTCTCCCATGAGCCTTTGGAGGGAACGTAACTCTGCGGACACACCGATTTTGATTTCTGGCCTCCAGAACTGTAAAAGAATAGATTTCTGGGTATTCTTGTTGTTGTTGGTTTTCTGTTTTTTCAAAGGTGTTGTTTTTGGTGCTCAATTTCTTTATTAAATTTATTTAAATAACCTTTTTGTCCCTTCCCATTCATGTTAGATTATTTCGGTGGAAAGGATTTCATCTGTCATCCCCCCCAATATTTAATGTCCCCCCCCTTTCCTATTGTCTTTATTCATCTCCTCTAAGTAGTAAAACATCATAAATGACTTTTATCCAGGCTCCTTGAGGGCCTCTAGGACCTCTCCTCGAGTCTATAATCTAAAATAGCACCGAGGTGGACCACCAACAAAATGAATCAACATATGGATGACTATTTATAATTTGACAAGTAATAAGGTGTAAAATTTTGGGATGGTATGCAAGTAAGCGTTTATGAAGAGACACTTACGGTGGGGTATAATGGCAGAATCAGAATCATGAGAAATGAAATTTAGAAAATTGAAACAACTAGGTGGAGGTTATGAAAACAAAGGCTAAGCAACGACTGGGTGGGAAGGGTGTTTGATGGCGCTCCAGAAAGAGAGTACCAGGAGAAGTCGATGGGAGAGGGGCTCTTCGCTGAAATGACTCAGGTGAACCATCAGGAATTAGGTGGCTTATACACGGTTGCCTCCCAAGGCCCATATTGAAGCGTAGATGCCATGTCGTGATGTGCCAGTGGACCAGTTGCTTCAATAAGCAATACTAGCTACCGGAAATGGTTTTCTCTGAGCAGCTTTCTCTGTATTGAATCCAGCCAGAGTCGAAACGGTTGTAGAGTTGAACTTCTTTCTGTGTCAGGGGTCTGTTCATCTTCAATGTCCTCCTATGAGACTAAAAGTCAGATTTCTAATCGTGGCATTCAAGGCCATCCACTGTCTAGCCCAGTACACCCATCTTCTCCATTTTCTCCATAATCTGCAGGCTGCATCCAACCTAGTTTTCTCTCAGTCGTTGTGAATTCTCAGCTCTGCATTGTATTTCACACCTTAACCTACCTTCTCCACTCCATCTACCTAAGTCTCACCTACTACCTAAGATACTTACGTTTTTTACTCTTCACCTCAGCCCAGGGTGAACTTGCTGTCTTCTGACATACAGCAGCCCCAAAGATCAGTTCCATTCACTTGTCACTAAACATACTTCACATTATCAATTAACATTTGTTGCTGAAGCATTATATTTTCCGCTCAATCAGATTTGAAACTCTTGAAGTCATGAGCTATATCTTATAGCTCTTTCATCACGTTTATGTTTTCAGATATCCTATCTTTAGGTGGATCCAGAATGTTTGCTTGTTCCTCATAATAAGACAGCAGAAGATTTCATATTGTTATCTAAGGAGTAAAGTTTAATTATAATATTATTAATTATATTATATTAATAATATTATTAAATAACAATAATAGTGGTAATATAGTAGTCCCCACTTATCAGAGGGGGATACGTTCCAAGACCCCCGATGGATGCCTGAAACTACAGATAGCACCAAACCCTATATATATATAGGATACCAAACCTATATATATAAACCTATATATATATATATGTATATATCATGTTTTTTCCTGTACATACATACATTTTCACTTAAAGGAAACATTTTATGGCTTCTCTTTGGCATATCCGAATTGCCAGCATTACTACTCTTGCATTTGGGGCCATAATTAAGTAAAATAAGGGCTGCTTGAACACAAGCACTGCAATACCACGACCATCAATCTGATAACCCAGACAGCGACTAAGTGACCAATGGGCAGTCGTGGATGCAGTGTGGATTTGCTGGACAATCGAATGATGTATGTCCTGGGCGGGATGGAGTGGGACAGTGTGAGGCTTCCTCATGCTGCTCAGAGCAACAAACAATTTAAAACTTACGCATTGTTTATTTTTGGAATTTTCCATTTAATATTTTTGAGCCGTGGTTTACCGGGGTGTCAATGAAATCACGGAAAGCGAAACTGTGGCTGAGGGGAGACTACTACAGTATCAATTAAGAGCGAGCCAGGCATTGCAATACGCTTTTTACCTACTTTATTTTACCTCTAGCCTGACAGTCATGTTTTGAGTCCCAAGTTTATCAAATATAGCAGGGCCCAATCACTCACTCCAGGACCTGTTGTAGGGTGGGACTCACTCTCTCTTCTCATCCTACGAGATTATAGTTTGAGGATTTTCAGATGGGCTGGAATGAACTGAAATTAAACTCAAGCGAGTTCTCCAGTGAAAGTCGAATCTTTGAGCTCTGCAGGAAATTTAGGCCTATAACTTTCCTCATCCCCTTCACCTTGAAAGGTTGAACAGATTCCAAGCCCTTTCCAAACGGCCATTTTTGACATATCCGCATTTCCCCTTCCCCATAATCTGCAAACCACTGATAAGAACAACAGTGAGGAGGGAGATTCAAGTAGAACAATGCTCGTGGCTTGCTTCCAAATCTGAGGTGCTGTGGCTGTACTCATCTTTTCTGGGAGCTAAACCATTCGCCTGCTTGAAAGATCAAGCAATTCAGAGATATTGCTTCTGTTCAGAAATTCTTGGCCACTGGGTCTTCAGTGTCCCAAATATCTCATCAGGGATTTACCAAGTCTGAACATAGATGCAACAAGATGGATATCATATCTATTAGAATTCTCTTCAGAGAGGATACTGGGTGTGTTCCAAAGAAATTCTTGGAAAAGCCTGTTTGTCTGAAAAATCATCTATGGGAGAAACTGGACGAATTGCTAGTTCTTCTGAAAGTGGAAGAAAGGAGAAAGGGAGGTTAAGAGGAGGTGAGTGAGAATCGGGGTGGGGCCAGTGAATGGTGCTACCTGATGTGACTGCTCCCTGTGACCCCCAAGTCTCCATTAAAGGTATAAAATCTTTGGGTGTGAATAGATTTAACATGAAAGGATGGCATTTTGCATTCGAATGATATATGCCTGCACCCAGATTCAGAGAAAAAGACGAGGAAGACGATTGTAAAACTGGGGATTTTAAGGCATATTTCCTCAAGGGTTTTAGGTTTGGAGAGACCCTGGCTCATGCATGGATTGTGGAAAGTGACATAAGAAGCCCTGAAAGTTTTTAAATGACACTGTTGATGGTCATCTATGGGCATTGGTGGCCAAGATGTTGTTGGCACCCTGGGCTTATGCAAATTACTCTGCCTGGCTTGTTTAGCCCCACAGTTGTAGTCCAGGAAGTAGTGGGGTAAGTTTCACTTCCGTAACCTAATGATGGTAGCTCAAGAAATTTTGCTCCCAGAAAAGGAACTCTAAGACAGCTGTCAACATGGGCCATTTCTTGCCCATGGACTATCGGCATGATCCTTAAAATCTTTTTGAGTACCCATTAAAAGACTTATTAGAAATCATGTAACCACTGGTATATTTTTTTTGACTTGACATAATTATATAAAATAATTTAGTATATACTTTTCATGTCTGGCAAATTTTGCTCATCATATTGTCTATGAGATTCATTTTGTTGTCTGTATCAGTAGTTTATTCCTTTGTTATCGCTTAGTGGTATTCATTACAGTCGTGCACCGCTCAATGATGGGGATACATTCTGAGAAACATGCTGTTAGGCAATTTAGTCATTGTGCAAACATCATAGAGAGCACTTACACACACCTAGATGGTACAGCCTACTACACACCTAGGCTGTATGGTATAGCCTATTATGCTGAGGCTACAAGCCTGTACAGCATGCTGTTGTATTGAATACTGTAGACAATGGTAATATAAAGGGAGTATTTGTGTATCTAAACATGTCTAAACATAGAAAGGTACAGTAATAATATGGTATAAAAGATAAAAGACGGTACACCTGTGTAAGGCACTTACCATGAATGGAGCTCACAGGGCTGGAAGTTATTCTGGGTGAGTCAGTGAGTGAGTGGGGAGTGAATGTGAAGGCCTGGGACGTGACTACTACTCTACTATAGATTTTAAAAACACTATACACTTAAGCTACACTAAATTTATAAAAGAACATGAGATTAAATGAAGCACAAGAGAAAATGATGCAATCAAAGACTCAGTAAATACAAGATGTGTGAGGCTGCGGCTGGTATAATGCAGGAGTGTTTTACAGTAAACTTTTTTATAAGTAGAAGGAGCGTACTCAAATAACAATAAAAGATATAGTATCCTAAATACATAAATCAGTAACATAGTCATTTATTTTCATTATCAAGTGTTATTTACTGTACATAATTACTTGTACGTGCTATACTTTTGTATGACTTGCAGCACAGTAGGTTTATTTATACAAGCATCACTACAAATGTGAGGAATTCATTGCATTACAATGTTATGGAGGTCATGATGTCACTAGAAGGCAGGAATTTTCCAGCTCCTTTATAATCTTATGAGACCACCATTGCATATGCAGTCCATCATTGAATGGAAAGTCATACGCAGCACTGTATGAATACTGTATGACTGTACATGAATACACCACAGTTTGTTTATTCATTCTCCTATTGCTAGAAGTTTTGAGTTTTTCGTATTATGAATCAAGTTTCTCTAAGCATTCTCATACAAGCCTGTTAAGATTACTTTCATATTGACTTTTTTTCTTGGATACATTTCTAAGATTTGCTGTAATCGCTGAGTCATAAGGTAAATGTATGTTTAATTTTATAATAAACTACAAAATAATTTTACGAAATGGCCATACCATTTTATACCCTTATCATCAATGTATAAGAATTCTGGTTGCTCCACATCACCAACATTTGGTATTGTTTTCCCTTTTAATTTTCGATGTTCTAGTGGTACGAAGTGATCTCATTTAACTGGATTTCCCTCATGGCTAATAATTTTGAGCTCTCTTTAATGAGTTTTATATGACCTGTCCATTCCTGTGTCATTTTCTGGTGAACTGTCTATTCAAGTTTTAGCTCATATAAAAAAATACAAATTGTAAGATAGTATATTTAACCTAAATACATCTCAATTACATTAAATGTAAATAGACTAAATAGTCAAATTCAAATGCGAAGATTGTCAGACTGGATAAAAATAAAACTATCTAATGCATATATATATAAGAACACATAAAAGTTTAAAGTAAAAATTTAGTGTATACATATATATACATATATATATGTATACATATATATATATATATATAAAATGTATGTATATATACTAAGCAAAAAAAAGCTGATATCAGAAAAAGGCAAAAAATGTTACTAGAACTAGAGTGACATTTTCTCAAAACAAAGTTTGAGAGAACTGAAATAAGAATTAAGCAATCATAAGGAAGATTTTAACTTTCCTCTTTCAGTAACTAATAGAACAAGCAGATGAAAATCAATAAGAATATGACAGAATTGAATAATAAAAATTAACAAACCAATTATCATCTATAGAACACGATACCTAGCAATGGAAGAACACATGTTTTTTTCAAGTACACATAGAATAGTTCAAAAGTTGGCCATATGCTGTGTCGTAAAGCAAGTCTCAAGAAAAATTTCAATCAACTAAAATCATAAAGACTATGTTCTTTGACCACAGAAAAATTAGTTAAAAATTAATACCAAAAAGATAATTAGTAAATCTTCAAATGTTTGGAAGTTAATTAACACATTTCTAAGTAACTCATAGACAAAGGGGAAAAAAATCTAAACAGATAACGGGAAGTATTTTGAACTGGATGATAATCAAAATACAACATATCAAAACAAGTGGGATGCAGATAAAATTATATACATAGAGGAAAACTAATAGTCTTAAATGCATATATTATAAAAGAAGAAAAGCTGAACACCAATGATCTAAGTATCCCTCACAACTATCTTAGGATGGAAAAACATCAAAGGCAAACCAAAGAGAAGAAGAAAGGAAATAATAAAGAGCAGATGTGAATGCAATTGCAAATAATGACAATAGAGATGATTAGTAAAGCCAAAGATTCTCTAATAAGTAAAAGTGATAAACCCCTAATAAGACTGAGCAAGGTAAAAAGAAAAGGCACAAATCACTGATATTGGGTTTGAAGAAAAGGGGTTTTGCCGCAGCTCCTACAAACATCACATGAACATCACATGAGGATATTATCTTAATTGTTTCTCTGTGTAGACTTTGCTGCTGTAAAGAGCTTATGCTTGTTAAACCAAGCCAGTATTCAAGTTAATTTGGCAGTTATGTTTTGGTGGGTAAATTAATAAGTTAGCATTTTAGTTGCTAAACTGATAGGGGTTTTTTTGGTTGTTTTTGTTTGTTTGTTTGTTTGTTTTGTTTTGTTTTGGTTTAGTTAAAGTGACCCAGTTCTCCAACGTTTGGAAAAACCCTGTGCAAACTAACCAAATTGAGTCTTTGTGCATGCAAAGCAGGAGAGCAGACATTGACCTCAAAGTAATCCCAGACAAGCGACAGACCTGCTCTAAGTCCCAGTTGGATCTTTTCCGTTGAATTACTAATTTGTAAATTTCCCCAGTTGTGTGTGCACATAAGATCGCCTCTTATGTATATTTATGTCCTGTATATAGTGGAATGAGGAGAATTGTGCCCAGTGGAGGCAACATATATATGTGCAAAAGCATAGGGGCAGGAAATGGCGTAGAGGATTCACGGAAGAGCATCTTTTCTGGCTTCGGAGTAGGACATTTGAGGGAGTGCTGAGCGGAGAAGCTGGTTGAACAGATAGGCTTGGTTCCAATTGTGAAAGGTCTTGGAAGAGACATCTTCCTGTATATGCTTGCGACCCACTGAAGGCTTCCAAACATGGGTATGACATAAGCAGACTTTTATTTCAGAGAGCAAACTCATTGTTAGAATTTCTCAAGACAATGAATACATGTCTATTTCCTTTCCTAGGTTATAAGTAACAGACATGGATACCTCAAAATATTGTTGATTGATTAATTGGTTGACAAACTCTTTTATAAGTAAACAAGCCAACTTGCTTTATACAAAGTGCTGTGGATGACCCACTTGTCAGTTCTTTTCCTGTAGGAGTTTACAGTGTAGTAAGGAGATAACATTACACACATAATACAGAAAGAAACTGGGCCAGGAGTCAAAGGAACATGAATTCTATATATATCTCTTCCATTTTAGTTGTTTATAAAACAAATATTTAATAAGTACCTATTATATGTCAGATATCTGATAGACTTTAAGTATACAGTGATGGGCAAAATAGACGCAGACTGTGTTTTCATGAAACTTACACGTCCAGTGGAGGGTAAAGATCAAACAATCCCCAAAATCTATTCAACAGATATGTATTGAGTATCTAATATGGGTCAGGCACTGTTCTAGGTGCTTCAGATAATGATGAAAAAGCAGAGAGAGATTGGTGCCCATTCAGGGTTTACATTATAGTGAGAGAAGACAGAAAATAAACTCTCGACATAATAATGAATTAATGTATGTATCTTATTAGAAGGTGGTAAGTATTATGGAAAAAAGAACACAAATTCAGGTAAGGGTTTTTTGTCATGGGGAGGGGGTAACAGATAGGAGTTGAGATGGGTTGTTATTTTAAATGGAACAGTCAGAGTGGCCTCACTGAGAAGAGGAGGGAAGCTGGTATAGATTGTGTATGTCCTTGGGTCATTGTAAGCACTTTGGCTTTTACTGAGAGAAAGGGGGAGCCATTGCAGGGGTTTGAGCGAAGATGATATGACCTGACGTCCACTGTAATAGGATGACTGGTTTCATGTTACAACCTATAACTAAATCATGACAGGTGTGTCCTGAGAAGGGCTCAAAGGGGGAACCAAATTTATAAAGTGTCCGTGTGGTCTTGTGCCCTAAGCTTAACCAGCCCCTGCTGTCTGAATGGGACATCACCGTGAGGACCTGGCAGGAGGTTGTGTACCTATGCGCAGGTTGTAGAATATTATTATTTGGTATTAAATGCACAATGCCACATAATCCAGTGCCAGATTATGAGTTACACACTAGAAAAGTTTTAGCAATTGGTTCTTGGGGGGCAAAAAACTTACTCTTTTTATGTCTAAAGCACAGATGTATGTACAGTATGTAAACAGATACGTAGAATATTTGCAGTATTGTAATTTCATGGGGAATATATTATTTTTTAAAATTTTTTTTGGGGGGCCACAGTAGGGGGAGGGTGTGATTGTGAAAGCCAGGTTGGAAAACTTACAGGTAGGGAGTGTGTGGCAGGAAGATCACTTAGCTGGGGGTTAGGAAACTTTAACTGAAATCAGCTCATCATTAACTCTGTGTAGACTTGGACCAGTCACTTCCCCTTCCAGGTTTCAGGCTTTTCTCCAATGTAAAGTAAATGGTTCGACTGAATGATCTCATAGGTTTCCTCCAGTGCTAAAATTATGAGGAGGAATTGAGCTGGGGCTTCATTCAGGTATAAACGACTGATTATGAAATCTATCATAACTGATCAAGTATTTGGACCCATCAAACATCACTTTTCAGTAAGAAAGGGGCTAGTGTCAATAGCCTGTGTAGGCTGTCTCTGGCCTCTTTCCCCTTATCTATCCTTTGAGCTGTCCCCAAAGCTAGAATTCTAGAAATACTGCTCTATTTCACTCCAGAAGTTTCCTGGATACAATTTTGGAGCTAAGGCTCCTATAGAGTTTTGTCAATGAGATGTTCATGAAATGCCTTGAAACCTGTCAACCCGAGTTGCATTGCTTCTCAATTTTTGCACGATTTGGAGACACGAAAGTTTCTTTGCAATCTACCTGGGTTTTCACTTCAAAGAGAAAGATATATGTGATGTGGTGAGGAGAAGCAGGAGTCAGCAGGACAGAGTCCCAGCTTCATAAACAAAGAGTCTGGGTCTTCATGGCAGCGGTAGACGACGTCTGCCAGCAAACGTGCCCATTCAGTCCTTTGCCTCTTATTCCAGACCTGGGCCAATTGCACTAAGCTAGCCTTGAATCGTTTATTCTGTGTCCATTCGGGTTTTCATTTCTCTTCCTGGCCCTCCAACTATACTTGAAAGTCCCTTGAGAACAGAGTCTGTCTCCTAATTCATAGGTTTAGTGCTCAACTCAGTGTCCTGTACTTAAAGATTCTTAGTGGATATTTGTTAACTCTGCCGATCACCCTGATTTAAGAGGGCAAAATAAAACTCAAAGCCCTAAATCTCCGAGTCCCTTATTTTTGGTGGTCTGTACTGATGTGTTCATAGGCAGAGCATTATCTTTATTCCCTTCTGCCATTTAATTACTTAGTGCTGTTTCCAGGTAAGAAACATGAACAGAATTCATTACCTAACTGTAGTGCATACAACTCTCATTTATCCTAAGGTATCAATGCTTGAAGAATTGTTTTGTGTCATGAATTATGTTGTGTAATTGTTTTGCATAAATAGATGTGAGCACTGTGAAAAATTGTTCTCCACTGAATTGCAGGGACTTCTTGAATGTTGTCAACATTAGAGACAATTGGAAGAGGAAGCTCCATTTAGTGACAAATGGTTCAATATTCAGAAAGGTCCATGTAGACTGGGAAGAAATTCAACTCAACCCGTAGCCGACCCAAAAATACTTGGAGTTCCTGGCAATGAGGAAAACCCCAGAGTCTAGTTGAAAACATCCTTAGGAGTGAAGGGGTTAACTGAGTGTGTAAGCTTTATCTTGTGTCCAGTGGACTTGTGGTTTGCTGATTAAAGTCTCCGGTAAATGATTGTTAGAAACCTGTCATGGATAGCTGTTGCTAGTTTCTGCATTGCAAAAGCCCATTGATTCCTCCGCAAGGAAAGGCAGCATCCTGTATCCTGTACTCACTTCAGGTCTGCTTGCAAAAGGATCCATCAAATCAATAAACATGAATGACCAAGACCCCGACAACATCTATGACACCGTCCAAAAAGAGAGGGTGTATGAGGTTCCCTACGAGCCGGCAGAAGATGAAGGTGCCCTGAATGATGACATCCGTGAAGACGTGAGGTCAGAAAACAATGTATATTCCACCAAACTGGAAACCCATGAATATGACTCTGTATCAGTTTGTGCTGTTGAGGATGAAGAGAACACCTTGGCCTCTTCCCCACCAGAGGCAGACGGCTACCTCCTGCCTGACGAGGTATATCCTGAGCCCCAGGACCTTCCACCAGGTGAGCCGCAGGAGGACAGGGATATGTCAATGGAAGAATTACACTCACCAACTCAGGACCAGGAGCTCAGCCCAGAAGAGCCACAGGAGAATGGAAACATGGTGAAGGAAGACCTGCCTACTCCTGCCTTCTTCACCATCCAGGAGAGCAGTGAAGATCCCCCCACCTGCTATTCTGCTGCAGATGGTTTGCAAGAAAATGAATCAGCTTCCACGAACCCTGAGATTCACCTCTTTGTGAAGGTAAGGGCTGCCTGTGACAGGCACACCTGCGCGTGCAGATTGTAAACTTGGTGTTTCATTTGGTTCTGAGTGACCAGGGAAAGATGCTTGGTCCTCGGGTCTTAATACATGTTCAAGAATAGTAAAAGGTGAAGGGATTAAAAGTACAAATTGGTAGTTACAAATTAGTTATGGGCATGTAGAGTACAGCCTAGGGAATATAGTCAATAATGTTGCAACAACTATGCATAGTGCCAGGTGGGTACTAGACTAGTCAGGAATCACTGCATTAATTATATAAATGTCTAATCACTATGCTGTACACCTGAAACTAATACAAAATCATACTGAATGTCAACTGTACCTGGAAAAAAAAATAATTAAAAAAGCAAACGGAGTAGGGCTGATTAAATCATTCATTCCAGAGTTCACCCAGGACGACTCGAAATTGCAGGAACTGGAAAATGTGTTTAAAGTGTGTGTCTAATCGTTGGCTTTTATATACCATGGGCAAAGCATGTTTTAAGAGTTCGCTGACGAGTGAGCAGAAGTTGCTGCTCCAGTTCTTACCTTGTGACAGACGTTAAGTACGTTTTCCTGTCTGATTAAATTGCACTTGTCAGCGTGATTTTTAAAAACAAAACCAAAGCTTGTGAGAGAGAAAGTCATATCTACAGTCGGGCGCTGGAGTTTCCTTTGTAACGTTTCTAAGGTCACAGATACTTCAGATATATGGTCAACAAAGGTTACCTCTGTCACTGAGCTTGTTCTTTTGGCACTAATATAACTAAAATACCTGATGAAGTAAAATGATTTCAGTGGTAATAAGACTTCTGTGGTAATTCAGTGTTAATGTTTAATGCTTATGATATTTACGCCAAGGCTTTGGTGATCTTTGTATTAGACTTTACTACAATTTATTAGATATTGTAAAAAAGATTATGGCTATGAATATAAAACATACAGAGCATTCAGGGCTAAAAAAAAATCATCTTTATTAATCAAGATGACAGAATATTTTCCCCAAAATTCATCCCCTCCACAATATTTATATTTACACTTTTTAAAATATAAAGATAACATATTAGTAATACTGCTATTTTTTGCTAATAAAAATGATTACTCTGTGAACCTACAAAACTCCAGTCCGCACGCGTTCCTCCCCTTTCTGGTTCCTAATAACGCCTTAACGAAATTCACTGTATTTACTCATTTAATCCCTCTTTATTTTCTACTTTGTACTTTCCCCTAGTTGTTTGGCGTGTAAATTGTGTCTCATTTTTTCTACCACAGGTCTTTTTAAAAATCAACTCTCGGTGTGTGGCTCGCGCTCAGCTACCCGACAAAGCTTGCCTGCTAGGATGCTGAGCACTGGTGGGGTGGAAAGGGGCGTGTAAGACAGGCTCCTTGCTCTAAAGAAATCCACCGTGTGGCACAGGAGACAGATGTGCACGGGCTGAATTTTGGGGAGGAGAGGCGTGAGTGGCGTGCTGGGCCTTCCAGGAGGGCGTGCCCCCGTGGGTATGGAGGAGCCAGGGGAGGCTCCCCACGGGACGGGGCATGGGAGCGGGTGCCTTCAAGCAGCTTTCTAGCCTCCGTACCCATATCCCCATTGTGTTCTTTTCCAAAAAACAAACAAACGAAAAAACAAACAAACAAACAAACAAAAAAACCCACAAAAAAACCCTACATCTTTTTAAAAGTGAAGACTAGCTGTATTTTTTCTCAGGACAGAAGCACCCATGTAACTTCATGCAACAGGGAGGGCAGGTCATCCTCATTATCCTCCTTGGCACCAAGACAATTATGTGTACATTTGGCCAAGTGCTGATTTTACCAGAAATTAGCCGACCACTGGTGTAGAACCAAACAGAAGTAGGAGGGAAAAAGCAGTATTGGCATTTCCAGCTGGTACCAGCGATAGGGAAAAACGGCAGGATAGTGACGTGTGATTCCTAACTTCTTTATGAGTAGGATCTGTAACACTGTGAAGCCAATTTTGGATTTAATTCACTTTGTAAGTTAATTAACATTCTTTTCAGTATAATTATGTTACCCAAAAGTCAGAGAGTGTGTGTACCATCGACCTCAGCTCTTATATGTGAGCTCCTTTTGTTTTTAAGGCTAGTCAGCAGAAATCGGTGTAAAGAGGGGCAGGTAGGATCCTTACTTTGCAGCCCTCCACCCCATCCCCACTTTAATACCTTATTCAGTGTGAATGGAAATGTAATATTTGAAAATAGATTAAAAACAGGGGCTTGGATGGGAGTGGAGTGTCTATGGAGTAACCTGCTCAGGCTCCTTCATCGTCCCAGCAACCAGGAGGGGATGCTGGAACCCCCAAATGTGACAGGGGTTAGGTGTGCTCACCATCTTTCTAGCAGGGCTTGTTGCTATATACTCCTGGGGTATCTTTTCGTGGCCTGTTTTAGTGCAGATGCAGCCCGAGCTCATTTGTATGTTTCCACCTGTTCTAGACAAGCCAGTGAAAATGTCATGCAGGCTTGTAACACTGTTTAACCAACATTTTATTGAGGTTCAGCCATTGCAGGGTATCAGCCAATTCCTTAATTAAAATATATCATTTCTTCCCTCGTTGAACAGATTGTTGTTATTGTGCTGGGTCCTGGGACCATGAAGAAAACAAGGTCCTGGGTCCCAAGCTCTTTGTGTTGTAGTGAGAGAGACAATGGATGGAAAAATAAATAAGTAAATAAAAACTATGCCCAGTGGCAATAGTGCCATAAAGAAACATAAAACAGAATAATTTCCTATTACCGTTGTAACAAAAGATCACAAACTTAGTGGGTTAACACAGCACACATCAATCTCTTTACAGTTCTGGAGGTCAGAACTCTGGTGAGTTTTATAGACCTAATATTAAGGTGTTGGCAGGGCTGTGTTCCTTCTGGAGGTTCCAGTGGAGAACCTCTTTCCTTCCCTCCCCGAGCTTCTAGAGGCTGACCTTGTTCCTCGTTTGTTGCCCACGCACGTCACCTTTTCTCCCCTTGCTTCCATCTTTACCTTGCCCCCTTCTGGTCCAACTCCTCCCATGTCCCTCTTCTCAGATCTCTGTGACTAATATGGGCCCACCAGGGTAATCCAGGATAATCTTTCAATTTAATTGCATCTGCAAAGTCCCTTCTGCCACAAAAAGTACCATTCATGGGTTTCGGGAATAAGGATGTGGCAAGGTTAGGAGCCATTATTCCGCCTTCCACAATGGGACAGTGACGGTGAGTAAGGGAACAGGGAGGCAGCATGGCTGGAGTTGGGTGAGAGAGGGCGGTGAGGTGGTAGCAGATGAGGCCAGAGAGGTGGAGGCAGGCATGGATCATGTCAAATTTCAAGGGCTTTTGGAAGAACTTGCACTTTTTACTCTGAGTGATGTGGAAATTCATCGGAGGAGATTGGCTGTCTTTTTGATAACAGAGAAAGGGTAGAAGCATGGAGAACAGTTTGGAGGCGATTG
This sequence comes from Rhinolophus ferrumequinum, assembly GCF_004115265.2. Taxonomy (NCBI): domain Eukaryota; kingdom Metazoa; phylum Chordata; class Mammalia; order Chiroptera; family Rhinolophidae; genus Rhinolophus; species Rhinolophus ferrumequinum. The sequence continues at coordinate 15,067,676 of NC_046286.1, read as the reverse complement.
AAAAACTGGACAAGAGGTGATGGTGGATTGACCTATGGTGACAGCAGTGGAAGGAGTGTGAAGTAGGATTGGGATTATTTTGAAGAGAGATCCCAGAGGTTTTGCTGGTGGACTGATGTGAAGCATAATGAAAGAAAAGCATCAGGATTGCGTCTAGGGGTTTTGACCAGAGCTACTGAGTGAATGGAGATGTTATTCCCATTTCAGCTATGGACACCTTCTCTGGGAACATATGATCGAGAAAATGTGCTATTATAGTCATTCATACATCTTCTTTCCGTCCTTCCTTCCTTCCTTATCCATCCATCCATCCATCCATCCATCCATCCATCCATCCATCCATCCAACATTTACAACATACTTACTGCATGCCAGGTGCTGGATAAGAGATGAACACTGCACATCTTAGGTCCAATTCTCCCATGGGAAAGACAGAGAAACAACTCCTGAAGATAAGATGAAAGAAATAATAGCTTCTTGGTCACTGGCCGAGATCCAGTGAAAAACAGATCTCTCGTGAGAGGTGCCATCCATGTTCTAAGGCAACCAAGAGGAGTTGTTGGTTCAGAATTTGCCACATAGGATTATGAGACTCATCTTACTGCTTTCTGCCAAGGTTGAGGGGCCTGTAGACAGTTTCCTAATTGTGTTTGTATGTCTGTGTATGAGAAAGAGAGAGAGAAAAAAAGAGAGAAACAGAAAAGAAAGAAGAGAAGAGGAGAGGAGAGAAAGAGAAGCAGTCTGGTATTTCATTTAGAGCAAAGGAAAAAAAAAGTATTCTGACAATGGTTACCGAAAAGAAAAAGGTACAAATGAATACCATTTGTCCTGCATGTAATTGATACCATTGACTCTGGAGGGCAGTATATGTTGCAGAGCAGGTTTTGAAGTCAAGTTCATGGGTTTGAGACCTGGCGTAGCCAGTTAATGTCTATTAAATTGTTTATGTTCTACCAGCCTCCATTTCCTCATTGGTAAAATGAATGTTATAATGATATGTTCCTCCTAGGGTTGTTATGAAGATTAAACAAGATAATTCATGTAAATTGCTTAGGATAGTATTTGATGTATAGTAAGTGCTCAATGCATAGGAGCCTAAATTATTATTATTGATCCTGATGCATTTGAACCATCCATGAAATAATATTTTTATTTCAAGCACATTCAATAAATGTTAGTAGACACTTACTAAATGTTCCATTACATTTAGTTCCGTGACTGATCCTAACATAAGCAATGTGTCTATTATGCAAAGAGCAATGATCAGGAAATGCTAACATAACTCTGCCCATAATTCGCTATGAAACGTATCTGTCTGGACCCAAGTTTCCTCATCTCTGAAATTTGATCCTTTCCAGCTCTTACGGTCTTTAATTTTATCCAGTCTCCCAGGGTATGTGGCTCTCGTACTTTATTGGTGTGTACATGTACGGCACCACCTGTCATCCATTCTAAGAGAGCGCTTGATAACCATATGATCTCTAGATTGGGGTGTGGTTGGCAAAGGCCAACATGAGATCAACACTCCTTTGCACCCTCAGTGCACGTGAAGCCTGTCCCTTGGAAAGCAAATCTGCCTCTGATTAGACACTCACAGGGTGCCCATGCAAAGGTTGTGCACTGATCACATTTAGGATGCATGAATCACAGAAAATGGAAGTGGTGCCCTCCCAAAGTCAGACAACATAACAGTCCTGGTTAACGTTTCTTAACGTCATAGCCTGGAATCTTTGTTCTACAGGAGTGACTCCCTATAGTAATTTAGTTTAGCGTCGCGGAAAGTGTCACAGAATTGTCAGTAATTGTTATTATTGCTAGAGCAAAGGAGCCTGATGCTGTCCCAGGAGTCATGTTATCCAAAACAGGGTATTCAACGTAATGCATGGCATATTAGAATATTATAATTAGAATTAAAATATCAGGCGATATGTCTATTTAATTTTATCCAGTCTTCTTAAATGTTAATATTTTATATATTTCATTATGTGCACAGTGTACTCTTGCAGTACTACATTACTATAGTTTATAAATGAATAAACATACATATATTGTGGGTTTAAATTTTTTATTGCTAGGGATGTTCAATGAAAAAAAAACTTATCGAGTCATAGGCTTTCCTTCTTTCTGTGTCACCTTCTGTGGGCCTGCGTCTTTTTTTTTGTTTTTGTTTTTGTTTCTTGTGGTTTTAACCAAGCTCTGGTTAGAACAGGACCCTTCACCTTCCAGGTCTTTCCTGGGAGTTTTCATAAGCAACACCTTAAGTCCATTTGCCTTGAAAGCAAACAAAAATTCATCATGGCAGGTGAGCAACCATAAAATCCCACTGAGAAAATAAGGAAGTGTAGCTGGATTTGGATGTTGAGTTGTGGCTCAATTGAGGAGCCAGTGAAGGCACAGCAAACACACACTTGTATGGGACTAGAGCTATTCAGCTGGAGTGGAGACAGGGTCCCAGAGGGGCGGAACTGGGACGGCAGTCTTCCAGGGCCAACTAGGGGACTTGGATTTCAACCGAGAGTAATAGTATGTTTTGGATGAGGATGCCATGAACGAAGCAATGTTTAGGGTGAAGGACAAGCAAATCAAAAAGCATCCCCATCTACCCCGTAGAGCCGGACCAAACAGAAATCTACCAAGCTTCATTGCTACGATTAGTCCAAGTGTTTAGATGGAAATACGTATAATAAGCCTATATATTTTGTTTTTAGTTATTCATTCGTTCACCGATCTAGATGTGTCCAAAGCTTTAGACCTTTGGCTTCATACAGACAAATTTCTAGAATATGTTAAGCAGAATGATGCTAATTTATATATTATCTATATATATGTATCCAGTTACTTTATATTTGTGGGGGAGGACACCGATTCAGCACAAAGTGTTCATTGAGGTTATTTCAGTATACTTCCCCATTAAAAGAAATATGTTTGTGTGATCTGGCTTAGCCTGGCTAGACTACTCAAAAGTTGCACATTTAGAGGTCTGGAAATAGGGTGTTCCTGTTTCAAGGCCCCTAGGAATAGCCTGCTCTGATGTCGGTGAAAAGGACCCATCCAAGTATGTCCTTGGAAACACTGGTGAGAAGATACGAGTCTGAGCCTGTTTCTTCCATGTGTCCCACTGTCCTTTCCTGGAACCAATGGAGCGTGTAGAAATAGAACAATGAGCTGTTTTCATCAAAGTTTTCTATGCTGGTCATAACTTCTTCTTAATTAGCATGCTGAGAACACAATCAAGTCCCAGTTTTATTCAAAATTATTTTCTAGGTATCCATACTTACTAATTTGCTTTGAGAATCGGGGCTAGCAGGCAAAGAGGTCACAGAGTCCTAGCGCTCTGACAAGAAAATAGAAAACAGAGGAGTTAGGACCTTGCCCAAGCCCACGTGAGAATCAGTAGCAAGCCAAGACTTCTGCCTCTCCATCCAGACCACTTTTTAAAAAATATTGGCATTCCTAGCTTGGGGTGCGGGATGTTCATGAATATGCTTCAGGAGGTTCAGGAACATTCTAAAACTCCATGCAAACGTTTTTGTGGAAGACGATTTCAGGAGGGCCCAGGAACCCTCAATATTATCTATCTCTGTAATGCATCCCACATTCTCTACCTGGGCACTCATGCTTTGTATGTCCATGTTCCTCCCATATAGGGAGAAGAATGTTCTAAGACTGGCCCAACTCTCCGTTTTTCTTTCTTGTGGAGTCAGCTGCTTGCTGTTAGCCTTTTAGTATCTTGAGAAACCATGTAAAGAAACCCTCATCAAAGAATAATAAAGACACATTACCTGACGCATCATGGGGGAGTTGTCAGCTTTGAAAATGGAGGCGATGTGATATTTTGAAATAAATACCCCGAATTAGGATCCACCTTTTTACCAAGGAAAATTTTCCCTCTAGAGACTGCAAATCCAATATCAATTCATCCACAACTAATCCCACCTCCTTGGTGGGCAGTATTACCAATTGTACAAACTAAAACTTTTGAGTGACTTGGAATCCTGCTGCTTCGATTTACAAAAGCCCAGTTAATTTCACTGCTCTCCACCTTGGCCCCACTGACCACTCTCATCTTGACTACAGTTATTCTACTGGACATTCTGCCTCTAGATTAATCTGTCTCCCAAGAAGTCCCCACATGATCACCAGAATGGTCCAGATAAAGAGCACATCAGACCATGCCGTTTTCCTGCTTCTAGTGAAGCAGTGGCTCCCCATTGCTCCCAGGAAAAAGGCCAGGGTGGAGAGAATACAGAAACAACTCCATCAGGCTTTTAGCCAAAACCTCATCATCGGCCACTCCCCACTTACCCTTTGCCTTGAAAAATGTTGACTTATATTTCCCTACACCCTTCATGCAAGTTCATGACCTTGGGCCTTTGCTCAAGCTGTTTCCTTTCAGTGCTCTCTCTTCCCAAGAAAACCAACTGTCCTTTCAGACCTAGCCTAGAAGTCACGTCGTCAGAAGCCTTTCCCACCCCTAACCCCCAGGCTGGGCTGGGCTGGGTCTCCTCTGTGTCCATTCATTCCTCTCATCTCAATGTACCATTCTTCTCATCACAAAGCACTGTAGGCTGCATGGCTTAAACAATAGAATTTTTTCCCTCACAATTCTGGAGGCTAAAAGACCAAGATCAAGCCATCGGCAGAGTTGGTTTCTTCTGAGGCTTCTCTCCTTAGTTTATAGAAGGCTGTCTTCTGCAGTGTCTTCACATGGTCCTTCGTGTGTGTGTATGTGTGTCCTAATCTCCTCTTTTTGTAAGGACTCCAGTCATGTTGGGTTAAGGCTCACCCTAGTGATCTCATTTGCTTAATTACCTCTTTAAAAACCCTGACTCTAAATACAGACACATTCTGAGGTACGAGGAATTAGGATTCAACATATGAATATTGGGAAGACATAATTCAGCCCAGTTAAGGTTGTGATTACCTACTTACGTCTTTCTCTCTCTCTCTAGCTGTGAACACTTGAAGGAGTGTCTGCCTTTTATCCATTCTCATATAGCCAGTCCACACTGCTTAAATGATAATTGAATGAAAGAAGGAGGGCATAAGTTACCCCAAGCAAACCTAGGGCATTGAGGGAGGAGGGAGGCTTGTCCCAGCGGCCTGTCGCAGTAATGAGAGTGGTGCTCCAAGCCCCTATATTAGTTTTGTACAGCTGCTGTAATAAATTACCATAAATTTGGTGGTGAAAACAACTGAATTTATTCTCACAGTTCTAAAAGCCAGAAGCCTGAAGTCAAGGTATTGGCAGAGTCACGCTCCCTCTGACAGCCCTAGAGGAGGCTTCCTTGCATTTTGCAGCTTCTGATGGCTCCTGGTGTTCCTTGGCTTGGGATGGCATCACTCTAATATCTGCCTCCATTATCACATGGCCTTCTCTCCCGTGTCTCTGGATCTCTTTTTCCTTCTCTTCTCTTATAAAGACTTGTCAATGTACTTAGGGCCCATTCTCTTCCAGGATGATTACATCTCAAGATTCTTAATCTAATCACCTCTACAAAGACCCTTTTTCCAAATAAGGCCACATTTACATGTCTTTGGAGAGAGGGCCACTCTTCAACCCTCTGCAGCTCCTGAAGGTAGGATTGCGTTGCATTGAAGCATTGGAACATCTGTACATGGTTCCGAGGTACAGCGGAACCCAGCCACTCCGGGGATCCACATTTCCCACTAAATGCAAGGGATCCTAGGAGAGAATTCAGTGGGTTGTTTGCTACTTTATCTCATTAGTTCTCAGGCATTTATGAGAATGCCTGGCATGTTCATAGCGTCATCCTGAAGTAGGGCAGAAAGCCAATATTCTGGGTGCTTCATTTGATTTGTTGAGCTGTGAAGGGATGCTCCAGTCAAAAGAGGCTGGTGTTACCGTGCAAGGAGCAGCCTGTGGTAAGAACGTCACCGCAGCTAATTCAGCATGTCCTTGTTCCTGGGCCTGCCTTTGTGTTTCTGCATCAGTATAATTGACCCAATCCTGTGTTGTCATTAGACATAGAAGACAAACCAAACACAGTGACCAGGAGAAAGTGAGCAGTGTCACCCCCAGGGGAGAGAACCTCAGGGGACTGGTACGGGGCTGCCAATCAGAACATTAGGGAAGGCGGGCAGGGTTATTAATAGAACAGTGAGGGACATGATGGATCCTTTTCTGGACTCCTGTGTTTTGAAACGATAACTCACCAGAATGTCAGCTCCTTGAGGGAAGGGACCACGTGTGCTTGTCTCTGCAGCGCAATGTCCTGGGCTTGTCACGGGGGGGCTCTGTAAATGTTGCTCAAAGTGAACTGAACGCTCATCGTTTTCACCCACCTGCTGGAGTAAAGACGATCCCTTAGGAACAAAATTGCAAATCAGATATTTAACTCCCCTTGTTAAGCCTTGCCCAGGGCCAACACCATCAAGTTCACCCTTGAGCTTTCTGTCAAGGCCTCAGGTCCTGCCCATAACGGCCTGGGAGCCTCTCGTCCCATCCCCCACCACTCCCTGCCTCCCTCAATGTGCTCCAGGATGCTAAGCTCCCCACAAATGGGATGCTGTTCTGCCTCGTGTGGCTTTGCCCTTGGCAGTCCCTCTGCCTATAGCATCTCCTCCCCTCTATCATGAGACCAACTCCTCCTTTTCTCACTGGACTCACGTTCCCTGGGAAGCCATCTCGAAACCTCCAGGTCATTTTGAGTGATACTCCTTCAGTGCTTCCCTCCACCTGAGGGCCAGTCACCTAATACTACAATCATCTGCGTAAGGCTGTAGCAGCGCCCCATTTCTCAGTACACCCGCCCTTAGCACAGAGCCTGGCCCATAGTCGGGGCTCATAGATATTTGTTGAATTGCATTAAACTGGTCTGGTAATGGGAAGAATAGTTAAGTTCTTGTTTTGAAGGGATAGCGTATTAGTGTATTCTGGGAAATTTGGTCAGCTTTCAAAAGTCTCTATGTCCCTGTATTCATTGATATTTGCCTTTGAGGTGGGAGTGGATAGATGGTGAGTCCTGGTGAGAAGCCAGCTGACATAGGGGGAAAGAGAAGGGGGAATTCATATCGACTGAATGTTTACTGTGATTCATGTTCTGTGTTAGGTCACTTGCTTTATTGATATTATCCCTGTAACAGGACTTAAGTAAGAGTTAGGTCCTCATCTGGATTCTGACACTGACTCACCATGCAAATTTGGGGAAGTCATTCGTACTCTCTAGGCCTTGAATTTCTCACCTGTAAAAAACAAAACAAAACAAAACAGTTGGAATGAGTTAAGCCTCAGAACTCTCGCTGGTTCTAGCCTGCTGTGTATGGAAGCTTCATTCTCCCCTACATCAAATAGTCTCCCTCCCACAGGGACTGACTCTCTCTCTCTGTCTCTCTCTCTCTCCCTCACATCTCAAATTTATATTATCCTCATGCTCTCTGAAGTATATATTGAACATACCCTTAGGCAGCCCTGTGATTTTTAAAACAGGGGAAGGAGGAAATGGTAAGTTACAAAGATAGAGATATTTTCACATAGAAACAGAATTTTGACTCAAATCACATTGAAGAGGAGCAGGTTTTGGAGCCCAACTGACTTTTCTCCCTGCTTTGAATAAGTTTATTGTTTGCATTGTTCAAAATGTGAAAGGTACAAAAACTAGAGTCTCTCCCCCGCCACACTTCCTCAGACACCCCGTTTCCATTTTCTGTGGCAATTCATTCTAAAATTTTTATGTATGTGCTTCCTGAGACATTTTATGCACATTCCAGCAAAATATATGTATGTTTATATATTTGAAATATCTCTTTTTTCTTCCTTTTTATTTAATACAGATGGTCTTATACCATATAACCTATTATGTACCTTGCTTTTTGGGGGAATCAATTTTAATTGTGACATAACTTACGTACATTAAAATTCAGCAATTTTAAATGTACAATGAGTTTTGAACAAATGTATACTGTCGTGTAACAACCATCACAGTCATAACATAGATGATTTCCATCCCCTCAAAGAGTTCTCTTTTGACCCGTCGCCCTACATCCACTCCCAGCCACCCCTTGACTCCTAGAAACCAGGGATCTTCTTTCTATCACTATAGTTTTGCCTTTCTAAAAGTATCATATCAATGGAATTAAACTCCGTGTAATCTTTTGTGTGTGGTTTCTTTGACGTTAGCATGATGTTTTGAATATATCAGCAGTTGGTTTCTTTTCATCATTGGGCAGTATTCCATTGTATGATTATACCACAATTTATTCATGCATTCAGCAATTGATGGACATTTGGTTTCTTTCCCAGTTTGAGGCTATTATTAATAAAAGTGGGTGTGAGCATTCACATGTAAGCTTTTGTGTTGATTTTGTTTTCATTTCTCTTGGGCAAATACTTAGAAATGGAATTACTGGGTCATATGGTCAGTGAATGTTTAACCTCATTAAAAAAACCTTTCAAATTATTTTTAGACTTTGTGTGAGACTTCTAGTTGTTTCTTTTCCAGCACTTGGTATTGTTAATCTTTTACGTTTTAAGCATATTGAAAAGTACAGTGGTATGTCATTGCAGCTTTAACTTACATTTTTCTAATGATTAACGACGTTACACATCTTTTCACGTACTTACTGGCCATCACTAAGTCTTATTTGGTGAAGCATCTATTTAAATATTTTGCTTATTATTATCATTTTATTATTAAGTCTTCCTGAATTTTAAGAGTTCTTTATATATTCAAGACCCAATGTCTTTATCAGATAAGTGTTTCACAAATAGTTTACAAGTCTGTGGCTTGATTTTTCATTTTCATAAGTGACTTCTGTCACTTATCTTCAATTTTGATGAAGTCCATTTATTAATTTTTCCTCCTATTGTTTGTGCTTTTGGTGTTCTAAGAAATGTTTGTATAACCCAAGGTCACAAAGATTTTCTCCTATATTTTCTTCTAGAAGTTTTATAGGTTTAGGTTTTATGTTTAGTTCTATGACCCATGTTAAGTTAATTTTTCATAGGGTACAAAATATAGGTTGGTTTTCATTTCCTTTCTCTCTCTCTCTCTCTCTCTCTCTCTCTCTCTCTCTCTCTCTCTCTCTCCCTCTCTCTTTCTCTCTGCAACTCCAGTCTCTCTGGCATTGAGAGCTGCAATTTCTTTAATAGCTGCCTTAAGTTTCCCAAACTCCAAACTGTTGTCTCCTCATCTCCGAGAGACTGCCAGGCTCTATTTGAGTCCTGTGCTACCTGTTCCCAGTGTCTGAAAAACCATCATTTCATATAGTTTGCATGCTTTATTAGTTTTTTAAGGTAATGTTCTAGCTATTAAAGGTAAATCTGGTTCCTCTTAGTCCATCCTGGCCGGAAGTGGAGGTTGTCCTGATTGACTTTCAGACCTCCATTTCTCTTGAGTTGCTTTTCCTTTTGTCCAAATATTGGTCCTTTGAATTCAAGTTTGAATTGCATTTTGGAATATTGTCATGAAGCTCAGGTCGACTAAAAACTAATGATAATGACACAGAAGTGATTTTGTGAGAAACATCTATAGCAAGTATTTTATCCTTTAGGCAAAGGATAAAGGATGACCTTGTTTCTTTCCATTTTTGCTGACCTTCCTACTTTCCATTCTCTTTTAAAAATATGTTGTCTTTCCCAAAGTCTTTATTAGGTACTCTAAGTTCTCAGCATTGACGAGACAGGAAAACAGATGTCATTCACCAACATAAGTCAAATTGCAATTCCATCTTCTCATCTTTTAACCTCTTAACCTTACAAGCTTCTGGTGATTCTATGAGTCCCCTTGGAAAACCCTAGGGAAAATGGACTTTATTACTACCAAAGAGGAATCCTATTTTCAAGCTACCCTTTAATGTTGTTGTTATGTGCTATTGAGTGGGCTTTGAGTCCTGGTGACCCTATGAATGAATGACACCCATAATGTCCTATTCTCCAAATCCCTGTTCAACTCCCATAGACTCACGACTATGGCTTCTTTTCTGGAGTCAATTTATCTCATATTTGGTCCTCCTCCTTTCCTGCTGCCTTCTATTTATTCCAGCATTATTGTCTTTTCCAAAGAATCCTGCCTTCTCTTGATGTTCCTGAAGTAGGACAGCTTCAGTTTTGTCATTTTTGCCTTCAGCAATGCTTCAGGTTTATTAGGTTGGTGCAAAAGCAATTGCAATTTAGGGGCAGCCAGATGGCTCAGTTGGTTAGAGCACGAGCTCTCAACAACAAGGTTGCTGGTTCGATTCCCACATGGGATGGTGAGCTGTGCCCCTTGCAACTGAAGATTGAAAACAGCGACTGGACTTGGCGCTGAGCTGCACCCTCCACAACTAGACTGAAGGACAACGACTTGGAGCTGATGGGCCCTGGAAAAACACACTGTTCCCCAATATTCCCCAATTTAAAAAAAAAGTAATTGCAGTTTAAAAGGTTAAAAATCATTGCAAAATCCACAATTACCTTTGCACCAACTAATAATTTGCTTTAAAACCCACTGTTCATCTTTCTGGTGATATAATTGATTCATTTGGAATATGGTGAGAGCTCTCCTCTAACACCATATTCCAAATGAATCAATTATTTCCCATCAGCCTTCTTTCCGTACAACTTTAGCATCCATACCTAGTAACTGGGAATACGAGAGTGTGATGATCTTTGCTCCCTAATGACACATCTTTGATCTTGGTGATGTTTCCTCATTCTTCCATTGCTGCTCTTCCAAGTCTCAGCTTGCTCTTGATTTCTTGGCTGCAGTTTCCATTTGAATTGATACCTTCTGATACCCAGGTCCAAAGTGTCCAGAATAAATTTGTGTATGAATTGTATTGTGTACAAGAAAATGTGCTGACTGGCAGCTCTGCTCCCAGATAACACTTCTTTAAGCATATGAGATGACTCTCCATGTGAGTGGAGCATGAATTTTGCCTTAAAACCAAGTGTTTTGTGCAGTCTTGTAAGGACAAAGATTAGAAACCTGGGCTTTAAGCCATGCTCCAGTTCTATACCTTATAAGCAGAAACTCCCACATCCATTCATGAGCCTGTGGGTCAGCAGAAGTGCCAGACCTTGTCAGAAGCCGTCACTTGGCATTGTTGCCAGGGCTTGGTGTACTACTGTAACATGGCAACAGACTTAATAAGTAAGAGAAGTCATTGTTTAGGAAACCACTAATGTTCTAAGATTTCAATGATAACAATTGCACAGTAAATATGTGAGGTGATAATGAATAACTGACACGAGTATCTTTTGTTAATTGCACTACAACTGCATGTTGTTTTTTTCCCTCTACAGAAAATATTTTTCTCCAGGTCTTTTGTAGTGGCAAGAAAAGAAAAAATTTGTGGATCGTCTTTTTCTATTTATAAAGCAACACCCTATGAACTAGCTTGGTTATTCTCGAACTGTGCTATTTAAAATGAAAGCCACAAGTGGCTATTTGAATTTAACTTCAATGAAAAAAAGATATTGAAAATTCAATTCCTCAGTCACGCTAGCCACATTTCGAGTGTTCGACAGCCACATATGGCGAATGGCTGCTATATTGGAAAGCGCAGATATGGACTATTTCTATCATCACAGAAAATTCTATAGGGCAGTGCTATTGTAGGGTGACCTGGGTTCAGATCTAGCATGAAGGTCAGTCAGCTGTGTAGTCACAGACCTCTCTCTGGGCCTTTATTCCCTTGTCTAAAAATAAGAGGTTGGGTGATTGGGTTTAGTGAGACAGAAAAGTGTTCATGCCCACGAAATAAAGAAATTACCAGGGAGGGTTATCTGGTGTGGAGGAAGGAGGTTGTTCATTGAGAAAATACGGGGCTGAAGGTTAAACAACTTTGTGAGTGTGGTGAGTTCTTATTGCATAATAAAAATGTCATAGATACAAGAATGAGTTGGGTCAATTGCCTGTTCCTTCCTATGTATCCCTTGAATCCGTTTCTAAGCAACAGGCTGATGAATCTTTATGGAGCCTGAACTCTGCACTCCATGCGCACATTCTGTGAGAGAAAGAAAAGCCATCTCAGACGGGGGCGCTTTCTGGGAGGCTTTGACCAGCTGACTCAGGAAGAAGGATTAACACCTTGAAGCATTTAGAAATTAACACAAGAGTTGTGGCAGAATCAGGTTCTAGAAGATATAATCACAGTACTGAATAAGCACTGAAGGCATGCAGAGATGAAGAGGACTGGATTTATTAGGGAAGGCTTCATGCAAGAGGCAGGCCTTAAACTCTGAAGGAAATATAGGCACCAAGGTGGCAGGTAGGATCAGGCAGGAGATTCCGGGCTTCAGCAATTACATCGTCCTTGTTGTTCTTATGTTACTTTGGGAGGCAGTGTAGCATATATAGTGGCTTAAAGCTGAAACCCTGGAGCTGGAAGCTGTGTGATTCAAATCCTGGTCCTGTCACTTACTTAGCTCTGCAATCTTGGGCAATTTGTTTAACTTCTCACTGGATTATTATGAGGAGAAAATGAGTTCTGTCACTTACTAGCTCTGCAATCTTGGTCAATTTATGTAACGTCTCACTGGATTATTATGAGGAGAAAATGAGTTCATATATATAAAAGTCTTAGGTACAAATAAGTGCCATACAACTATCAACACCCCTCACCCTACTCCCATCTCTTTTTCTCAGGGATTATTTAGTTTTACTTACATTTACATTGAACAGCTCTTCTTTTAACAGCAGTCGCAATCACTTGTATTTCCCTGATCTTTCCACGATTTACTCAGCTTACTTTTGCTGAGTTTTAATTTTTATGATAAGTAAATACACCCTCTTCAGTCAAACCAACCCACAGAATTTTGTATCGAAATACTCATGTCATCGGAGCCCCGGACAGGATCCACTGAATCACCAAATTTGAGGCTGGGTCTGAATGTGTTTCCCAGAGCCACACCTGGATTATTCAAGAGAGACGACTTGGTTGAGGAAGACCTCTCCACTGCGTCAGTGCTCTTCCCTACCAGACTCCAGACTCTTTGAGGGCAAAGGCTGATCCTCGATGCCAAGACAGCCTTTGAACAGTACACGGCATCTTCTCGTTGGTCCATGATGCCTGATCTAAACTGACTTCCCTTTGCACGAGTGAAAGGGGCTAATGATGCTTAAGTCCTACTGGCTTCCGTAGGGTAACATAATTCATTCCATTTAATTCAATTGACATGTAGTGAGTGTCCCCTCTGTACCTGGCTTAGTGTCAGAGGTCTGGGATCCAGTGGCGGGCAAGTCAGACCCAGCCCCTGCTGTCATGGAGTTCATGTGACCAGTCTGTCATTTCTCTGCTGCTTCTAAGGGAAAGATACTCTAGGACATGTAGAGGAACCTTGGGAAGCATCGCACTGCCTTTACCACATCAGGACACGGCAAGGAACATGGAACTCAACCTGAATTATGATTGGCCAGAAGAGTTCCCATTCCCACATGTGCCGGGGCTGTGCCCTGTAATGATGTGTTGACCAGGACGCGTTATGAGGTTTTCCAGCTGCAGATGAGGGGGGAAGAGAACTTCCAAGCCTCATCTTTGGGGGCATTCCTGTTCGTTCCTCATGATGACCTCATCGTAACACTTATAAGATTTCCCTTGCGTGAGTCAGAAGAACTTTTGGCTGCTCATTACAGGAATGCTGACAATGGGTTTAAAAGCAGGGTTTTGTTTTTGATGTGTAGGGAGAGCTCTGGAGTGTGGCTGTCTGGGGGGAGGGCAGCTGACGCTATGACGAGGCCTGCAGCAGCCCCTCTTTACTTGTCACTCGCACAAGTGGATCGCACTGTAGAACAGGGGCTAGATTCACCTTCCCCAAGGCACAGGGGCCTCCCCCTAATAGCCGGGGAAAGAAGATGCATCAAAATGAAGCGAAACAAGAAGAGTAGACAGAGAGGGCTCACAGCCCCTTTCTAGCACTGCCCCTTTCTAGCTTGATGACCTTGGGCAAGTTACTTTACCTCTCTGTGCTTCAGTTTCACCATTTTAAAAAATTGTAGTAAAATACACATAACATGAAGTTTAACATCTTAACCATTTTTAAGTTAATACCATTCAGTGGCATTAAATGCATTCACATGACTGGGCTACATCACCACCACATACCCGCAGAGCATATCATCTTGCAAAACTGAAACTCTGTCACTATTAAGCAATAACTCTTCACTCCTCTCTGCCCCCGCCCCCAGCAATCACCATTCTCCTTTCTGTCTCTACGAATTTGACTATTCCAGGAAACACACATGAGGAGAATCATACAGGAAGTTTCACCATTTTTGAATGAGGATAACAATATCTTCTTTGTTAAGGTGATTGTGAGGGTTCCACTTAAACACAGAAAGCATTTCAGACTTGCCTGGCACAGAGGAGTCACTCAATAAAGAATGGCATTTTTAATATGTCATAAATGCTGTGCTAGGTAGTTGCGGGAGACACACAGGTGAACAAGACACAACCCCTACCTTCAAGGAAACTTTAGCTCAGTAGGAAAAATTTCATATTCATAAGCAACAAGAATTAAATCGAAAAGTGAAACTTTTCAAAAGGAAAGTACCGACCGTGTTCTTTGGGAATTTAAAATATATTTTTAAATTTTTTTACTGAGGGATATTGGGGAACAGTGTGTTTTTCCAGGGCCCATCAGCTCCAAGTCAAGTCGTTGTCCTTCAATCTAGCTGTGGAGGGCGCAGCTCACTGGCCCGTGTGGGAATCGCACCAACAACCCTGTTGTTCAGAGTTTGTGCTCTAACCAACTGAGCCACACAGCCGCCCCTGTCCTTTGAGAATTTAGAAGAGAAAGGTATTACTGGCGAAGAAGATCAGAGCAAACTACATAGAAAAGGAAGCATTTCTTTAAAACTTTGGTCCCATGAAAATGGCCAAAGGGACACTCCGTGAAGAGGGACTGTGCGTGCAAGGGCATTGTACCAGTCCGCTCGGGCAGCAGACCAAAGTACCACAGTACAGCTCTGGAGGCTAGAAACCTAAGGTCAAGGTGCCAGTATGTAGATTTCATGACAGCTCTTTTCTTGGCTTGTGGGCGGTGGCCTTCTCACTGTATCCTCACAGGGAGGAAGGGATAGTGAGCTCTCCAGTGTCTCTTCTCATGACACTAATCCTGCGGGATCAGAGCCCCACTCTGATGACCTCATATAACCTTCGTTACTTCCATAGAGGCTTCATCTCTAAATACAGCCACACTGGGCTTCAACATCTGAATGTTGGGAGGATGCAACCCTTCAGCCCATAGTAGGCGTGGAGGGGGGGAAACACCTTTCTAAGGAACATGCAGTAATATATAGTTTGGATGGAGCACAACGAGGCTGAAGGTGGAGGCGTGGGAGAAACAAAATTACACCTGGGGATTGGCCTGGACTGCAAAAGGCTAAGACTTGGAGTGCATTGAGTCTGCAGCATGGGGTGTCTGGGGTAGGGGGTGGTTGAAAGTAGGAAGTTACAAGGTTAGAACTGTGTTTTGGGAAAATGACCTTGGCAGTGGTAGGTTCCACAGCCAGGCTGGCCTTTCTTCTCTTGAAAGCAGCAGAGAAGTGGACGCACTGGCAGATTAAATACCTCGTACAGAATCCCCCAACAAGACCTTTCAAGCTGCTTTCCAGAATGTCCTATTTGACTGGTAAGAACAGAATATGAGGTTGGGGGCACAGACCCTGGGGTACCCTTGGGAAGAATCAGTAGGAGGGGCATTGCCCCCTGACCTGACTCCAACCAAGACTTTACAAGCATTAATCAATCCCAAAGCAAAACAGTCCCCTTTGTCTGGGCCAAAGGTTTTGAATGGGAAATACTGATGCACTGACCAAAATAGCTGGAGGCTTTCTTGCTGACTGCTGCGTGCACAGCCCCGGGACCTGATCTGGCATTTCAGGAGGGGATATCTAGTTCTCAGAGGTTGTAAATCGTCAAATCTCAATTAGAGAGCTCTTCAGGGCAAGATTACAGACTGCAATGCCTCGCCCCAGGGTAAAGTTCTCCTCAGGCTCCTGAGGCAATAGGTCCCAGCAGCCACTGCGGACAGCAACTAAAAATAGCCGCAGTATAAAACCTTGGCTCCCAGGCCCTGGAGAAAACAGTTCTCTGAGACTGCGATAAAACATGGCCTGGTGTTTCCTAACAACGTATCATCAGACATGGAGTGTTCTCTGAAATCACTCACTCGACCTCCACAATCAAAGTGGATTTGCTGGGTGGGATGGGGGGGCGCTTTCTAATTATGACTGGCCTCAGAGATGAGCTCGTGTAACTCCTCAGTTTACCGAGGAGAAAAGTGAGGTCGTGCTTTACTCAGCACCATATGCTTTCCTCAGCTTCCATCTACGTCCTTTCCTCCCTTCGTTCGTTCAGCAAATACTGATTGAGCGTGGCTCAATTCCCCACTTCATTCAGGGTCTCTGCTCAACGGTCACCTTCTCACCATCTGTGATAGCACCTCTCTATTGCCCCGAGTCTTTATCCTCCTGTTTTCTTTCTAGCCCTTGGCATTGCACTTCATCTATGATTGTCTGTCTGCTCTGCTGGAATGCTGGCCAGCTCCAGGGGCGAGGACTTTTCCCATTTGGGGTCTGGCACTGGGATGGTTGTGCTGAGAGTGTACTGTGCCAGGCATGGCCCTGCCCTCTGTTTTCTCTGTAACTTGTATTAATTGGATGTTGTCCCTTCTGGGGTTGGCCTCTGCTTCTTCTTATTTCTCTCATATTATCTGTCTCTCTCTAATGTTTTTCTCTATGTTCTGAGAGATTTTTTATTTTTATTTTTATTTTTAATTTTCCAGCTCTTCCATTACGTTTTTCATTTTGGGCAGTTACATTTTAATTCCCAGTAACGCTCATTTTATTCTCTAATTGTTTGTTTTCCAAAGGGGCAAAACCAAGGGAATGCCGCCCTCTGAGGGCAGAGAGACAGAGGTGGCCAAATCAATCATCCTGTCACTTCAGGATGAGTAGGAAGGGAGTGGATCTCCCTACACAAGAAGGAGGACGGCTTTATGCTGCCGCTGCCACAGCCACACTGGAGTGCTACCCCCAGCCCATCAGATGGTTTCCTGGGGAGAAGCACCTCCCATTTTCAGCCTGGAGGTAAACGCCACCTCCATGTGTAAAGTGGAAGTTGGCTTCCGTCCAGCACAGTTGTTTTAAGATAGACGTATCAGTGAGTTCCTCCACTGGACCCCACCTCCTGCCCCCTACAGGACTGATCAAGTCCAAGCTCACAGTTTCTCCGGGGTGCTGGCATGGAATGTGGCCCACGCTTCCTCTGTAGCCCCCCTGAGATTTATTCTGGGCTATAATTTTCTCTGTTCCCTATCATCCGTCAGTATGCGCCTAGCTGCCTTCTCTCTCCGAGAAATGTGTCTAAATCTCTTGATAATTGGCGATCCTGTCTTACGTTCTTTGTTGATGTGAAATTATTCCTTTTCATACTTCTGTACTGTTATTTCAGCAAGCTTCAGAGGGCCTGTGGGTGGGTAGCAACCTGTCAATAATAGTTTATGCACAAAGGGTTCTAAATAGAGTTTAAAAGTGTTTAAACAAGGCTCTTTATACAGGACTTCTCAGAACTTTTAATATGCAAATATGTACTGCAGATCTCTAAGAGAGGGTGTGGAGGGAGCATTTCCCAATTATTTGACCACAAGATTTTCCTTTTTTTCAGAGAAATCTTATATCACGTTGGTGTTTTAGGAAATGCACTGTGGAGAATACTGGATTAATTTACTGATACCAGCTAGCCCTGGGACTAAAATACACTAGACATTAACAATGTCTGCTGAATGGATGTACAAAAAGAGGCTGAATAGATGAGTCTTAAATACCACCCTCACCCTTCACCCAAGTGACAGATTTACTTTGTGCCACAATGGCTAAGCTCAAACAGTGAGTCTTGTGGAAAGAACACCCAGTCTGAATTCATACCAGCATAACTACTGCATGCCCATGGACAAATTAACTTTGTTTAGCCCCAATTTCCATCTCTGTGATATGGGAATACCATCTACTCTTCTTACTTCGTAAGGCAGTTGTGAGGATCAAAAGATAAAATATATGAGACTATATTTTATAAAATGTAAAACACTAAGCAAATACAAGGAATTATTGTTGCAAAATTCAGTCACCATGTTACAGGAGTTAGAATGTAACAGGGAAAGACATATGAACATTCTCTAAACATATCATAAGGGTGGTTGCCTGCTCATCCCACATTTAGAGATGGCCCCAGCTACAGGTCATACATAACATTTAGAAAAAAAGTAGAGAAACCCTAATCATAGATATGGCTTGCAGAATATATCAAGACTTTATCCTCACTTTGCAAGTGAAGACCTTGAGATAGAGAGATAGACTCAGAGATCTTTGGCTCTGGAGAGGATCTTGGTGTCATTTGAGCCAACTTGCTTGTTTTAGACATGTGGAAACTATGGTCCAGTGAGGTTAAATAATTGGCCCCCAATCATATTAAGATAACGGTAAAGGCATAGCGACACAACTAGCAAGCAGGTCTTCAAGTTCAGAATAACTCAATAAACATTAACTGAGCCTCTAGTCCAGGTTTTCCACTGCCCCAGGGGCTGGGAATACACAACTGGGAGCATGGCTTCTACCCTGAAGGAGCTCACAGGTGCTCAGAGGAAAGAGTAATGGAAAACACTAAAAGAGAGTTGATCATTCAAGACTGGGTTGTTCAGTTAAGCATTCCAGGAGTTCAGAGAAAGAGTTATTGTTGACGGCTGAGATAGACAAAAGAAATTTTTGTAGTTGGTATTTTCCATTTTTAGAAATTCTACCCCTTCACCTCAAAGATTTCTTAATAAGATTATATATGTGTATTTTATATATACATATTTATATACAAATGTATATTTATATATACATATATAAAATATATATACATATATATACACACCTACACTTTTATTTTCTGTACATATATAAAATATATACATATATAATATACAGAGGGTGCCCAAAAATGTATACACATTTTAAAGAAAGAAAACTGTATTAAAATGATAATAATATATACCGATAACAAAAGATGAATACAAGTCACGTTTGAATTCTGCAATTACAAGAGGTGCTCAAAGTGGTTCCCATCAGTGTCCAGACACTTCTGATTACGACGAACTACTGCTTGAGCAACGTTGACCAAAGTGTCCACTGGTATGCATTTTTTTTGGCACACTTGGTATATGATTTAGGGAGGCTTCACACCAGCATAACTCCTGGGTGCCCCTGGACAAATCAACTTCGTTTAGCCTCAATTTCCATGTCTGTGATATGGGAATACTATCTATTCTTCTTACTTCGTGACTCTTATTTCTTCTTTTTGGTTATCTTTAGAACACTTGGAAACATACACAGACACGGACTGAAAAATCTATTGTAAATGTCAAAGGCAATTTGTTAATCTTAAAAATTCCAAGAGAAAGGGGACCAACTAGTGGAGTCCACTCTGCCTCAAATATAATTGTTTTTTGTGGGAAAAAGTAGAAGGAAAAAAACACCCATTTCCCTAGTAACAACATCTGTTGAGTGTTGAAATGCTTGGAAGGCCGATGCATCTATTAGTATTTTTAATTTCTAAAGTTTATAGAGCAGCAAATTGGTTTGGCATCTGTTAGTAATTCTGTCCTAAAATGGGATGATTCAATCCCAGTAATTCTCGGGCACTGTGTCCTATTAGGAAGAGTAATGAAATGATGTGGTTGAACATCTCAGGATGCCAAGTTCATTTTGTGTCTGGACAAATGGCATATTGTCTTGGTTTCCATTTCTTAAAAGATCTTTTTTAAAAGCCTCCCCTTTTTAATTTAGGTTGAAAAATTCAATTTAACCAAAGAACAAGAACCAGAGCACAGGGAATTCCACGGCGTGGTGTACCACATGCAGTACTGGGTCCACATACAAAAACAGTTGCTCTCAGGAAGCAGATTAGCTTTGGTGGTTCTGCATGGGGGTGTGGTCCCAGGAGCCCACAGGGAACCAGGGGAACATAGAGAGGGATCAATGAGTGACTAAGTAAATAGCCTGGTGACATCCTTGTGGTTGAGAATGGTTTGCTATTGAGGATATGTATAGGCAATAGTCATAGTGTAATATCCTTACACTGGTGATTATTCCTGAAGGCATATCCCACAAAACACAGGTCCCTTGACATACTCCACAAAAAATGGATCCTATGGCTAAAGAAATTTGAGAAACATGACCTACTTCCTCCTCTTACAGAGATACCAAGCAAAAGACCTTGAACCTTGTTTAACTTAGCATTTCCCAACATTTTGAAAACAGTAACTATAACATTTCGTACAGTGGAATCGCTATAACTTAAACTTTCTGATTGAAGCTATCTGATGACACTAAAAACTAATTGATGACGAAGAAAATTTTAGTCTACATGAAATCTGTATTTTTGCCCCAGAGATGATTTAGCAAATTTAATGGTTTGTCACTTATTGAAATTAGTTCTGTCTATTCCTACAACCAACTTGATGACTCTCGCCTGGATCTGAAGGCTATATGGAAACTGGGACTCATACCTGTGTCAAATATGGTCTCCAATGTCCATATTTTTAACTATGTGTTATTCTGCTTGATATACGAGTGCATGTAAACTCCTTCTCTTTAAAGACAATTCAATGGCTGGGCACTCTCATTCTTCTTTATTACCCAAATTTCTTGCTAGAAATGAAAAAAGAAAAAAGAGGAAGAGAAGGAGTAAGGAAGAATGAAGGAAGGAATGGAGGGAAAGGGGAAGGGAGGGCGGGAAGAGAAAAGGAAGGATTAAGTCCTTACAGAAGCATGAGTAAGACTTAGCCACAAAAATGCTTTTGAGCATTTCTAACATTTGTTTCTTTATCACACTTTCCAGCAGCTATCACAACTCTCTGGGAGATACTGTACTTGGACATAAGTTTAAAACACCATTATTTAAAGAACGAAAACCATCTATCTTCACAGAAGGGGGAAATGATGGCAAAAATGATTGTGAATGAGATGGTCTAGGGTTACTCTCCAAAGATTTTCCAGTGGAGTAGCCCTTAAACTTCTCTTCTCAGCCTTCATTTGCAAAGCAAAACAGCATTAGTGTAATCAGCCTCTTATCTTTAGCAAATCTACCTTGCCCTAGGAGTTGGAGGGGTTATTGATACAGGAAGCCTTTAGGAAAGTGCTTTTCCAACAGCTAGCTCCTTTGTTTTCCTCCCTTGCCACTGGCCACTCTTTTTTAAATTCTCAAATTAAATTGTGTATGACCTTTAGCATCAGTTGCCAACCAAGAAGAGTCCATTTTCCCTGCTGTTGCCATCGTCTGGACCCTGAATTCTGAGGGTTGAGCCACCATGACAAGATCGGCTGAGCTGATAGTTCAGGCTTTCTGCCAGTTCTTCCCCCTGGAGACAAGGCAGTTAATCGAGTTGTCCACTTCTCATTGGTTAAACTTTTCTGAACTGCCTCCACTGCCAGCCTGAACTCCTTTCCCAGGCAGGGAGGAAGTCCAGGGCCTTGACCTGGGCTTGGGTTTCAGACACTGGACTGGAAGAACTGAGCTGGGGCTGAGCATGTGGAGGGGGTATGTCTATTGCATGAAGCGAAGCAAGGAACAGCAAAAGGGAGATTTGGAATAAGGAGTCAAACAGGCTGGGAAGAGAGATGTGAGCTGGGTAGGAGGCCAAAGAGCAGGCCGAGAGAGCATTGGAAATTGGAAGGATGGAGAAGAGAGAGAGCCTGAAATATTCCCATGCCAAGAGTTAGGTTAGGAGTAGGGGCAGATCCAAGATTCAAGGACCTAAAGCTTGCGCAACCAAGCAGCTTTTCTCCACAAATGGCTGTCAAATACAACAGACGTGAAAAAAATCCAGAAAAGTAACTTAATGTTTTATTGCATCTAAAACACATCTACAGCACTTTTTTAACCTATATTTTATTTTGACTTTGTGCACATTGATGACCTCTTCATTTGACAATAATTTTGCAATATCCTTTCCTATGGACAAAGAGAAATACAATTCCTCCACTAGCACAATTGATCAATATTTGATTTTTAGCACTGGTAGTTGGAATGCAAAAGTGCAATTATTTATAGAACGACTACAGGTTTCTATGCTACAAATACAAAAGTCTATTTTGGGTACTTACCCTTAAAAATGAATGGTGCATTTATTATTGTATATGCTGCATTATTCCTGACAGGAGAGAACCTCTGTTTTGAATAGGTGTTGATGAGAACTGAATCCTCTGCTTGCAATTTTCCATATCTGATAACAGGGAGAACTTACCACAGGCTAGCTTCTGGTTCTGTATATTTCAAACCTTGATGCTTCTCTATTAACCATTGTCAACGAAAAACATCCAGCCTAAGAGAAAGCTTATAAGAGTTGATGTGAGCCAAACTGACGAAAATTGCCAGGAAGCAAAATCTCAATGGATTGAGAAAATGCTCTACGAAATGGCGATTTGCAGCTTATTTTATACATAGAATCAAAGGAGAAGGACTACATGAAATCTGTTGGTGATAGATTAAGGTGGTGGGAGGAAACAAAGTGGGGAAGTCCCTGGGATTGGATAAAAGTATATTGAAGAGACAGGTACTTCTTTCACATAGGTGGGTACAGGATAGTTAATAATTCACATAAAGATGTTGACCAAGGGACAAGAATAATAATGAGAGATTCCATACTTTCCTGCTCTGGTCCTGAAAAAGGGATTACTGACATTCCCAGGATGTCATCTTAGGTGCAAAAAGACAATAGACAGGCCCATTTAAAGGTACAGATTAACTTTATGAAGCAAGCTTTTGGCTAAAGATGTGACTTCCTGCCCTGGCCCACTTAGTTATGAAATTTTTTTATGCTTACGGAATCTTATGTAGTTATTTTCAGTCTCTTGAGCTTGTCAGGTTTAATATGTGGCCCCTTTTCCATCCACACCATATACTACTGGTGCCTGGTGCATAGGTCACATTTATATTGCAATATGACCTCTGACCTTGCACCTTTGCATCTTGACCTGAGGTAAGTCAGCAGGATAGGCGGTCAAAGTATCACTCAAAGCCAGTCCTTCATGAGGACAACTAACAATAACATAACTATCACCAGCAATGACTTCGAACCACACAAGTATATCTCACTAAACCCAAACTAAATACACCCCAAATTTAACTTGGTGAAGTCCTCACGATGCCAGTTCTAGGGACAGCGTAACATAGGTAAAGCTTCAATGGAAGGAGACACGGGTCTTAACCAAATGCAGCTTGAACATCTTATATTTGCAAATTTTCAAAAACAAATGATCACGTGAACATTATGGCAGGTCCCTTTCTCGGTCTTGGAAGGGACCTACGCAAAGGAGGGGGTCAAGGATTTTGATTTTTATTAATGTCGCAATACATGCGGCTTGGTTTAGGTCAGAGGGTTCCAAGCATCTTCCTATATCAACCAAGTACATAGACACAGATTGTCTCAGTCCTGATTTTTCAACCATCACATATACGAAGCCTGAGCCATCCTGGGTTTCCTACTTCCTCCCAGCATGCAGTAAGAACTGGTACCTCCCTGCCGGAATCTGTGACGTCTGTCAAGACTGAACACCTCCCGATTGTTAGACTCACTGCCACACATTTCTATGTAAGGAAATCACCGTTATTAACAGAAGGGCATTGAAATTACTCTGCATGCACTCTGTTTCAAACAGCCTTTATAAAAAATCAGCATGGGGGAATAATACACCCAACTGAAAGTAACAAACTGTTTTCAAGTTAGCAATGGGGACTCTGGTGACCACACTGATGACCACACAGGCTTAATTAAAATGTCTAGTCTCAGGACAGGCAGTACCAGGTGACCGGACCTTAGAGAGACTTTTGACTTTCATCCACCCTCTTGGCAGTGTGTCAACAGACACAGGCTGTTTTTGGGAAACTGCATTAATCCTTCATGATATTTCTTTTGTTTGCAATGAGGTGGAATTTATGAGCTTGTCTTGCTGATAATTTTACTTGACTAGGAAGGTTTTTAGGTGAGGCAGACAAGATGGCTTCGGAGGCTATGGGAAAAGAAAGGACTCAGCGATGATCTTCATGGGGGGGCGGGGAACTAAAGCCCCAACAGGCAAAATTGCATATCAGAATTAGGGAAATTGGTACACAGAGAGCTAAGTGACGAAGGTTCATCTCTGGAAATCAAGTGCACTTTGTTTCTTTACCTTCAATGCAAACTGATGTTTTCTCAAGGCCCTAGTAAGTAGATTTCCACACAAAATCCCAAAATTGAGGGGTACACTATCTTGTTGCCCAGAAGGCCAGTGATTTCTTGGTGGCCAGTGTCATGCAGAATGATCCCCTGAGACCCAATTCTCTGAATGTTTCATGAAGTCACTTGCTCTGAGTCAGTCCAGGGTGAGTCATGCTTCCTGCATCTGCCAGCGGAAGGAAGGAAAAGAAGCAAAAAAAAAAAAAAAAAATGATAATAATAATACTAACTTGTTTGTTATTGAATTAAATAAAGTAAATTTCAGTGTATCCGGCCAGGTGTTAAAATTATAGAAGCCAGCCTTTCTGAAAATGGAAAATGCAATATGTGGGATCAATTGTTTTGTTTTGGTTTTTGATTTTTCAAAAATTCTTGTTAAATGTGTTTATTTTCTGACCTCTTGGAACTGCCTATTAAAAAGAAGCAGCTAATTCCTCTGGCAAACTTTGTGGAAACTTGACACAGAGTCTTGGGAGTGGCATTAAAAATGCAAGAGGGCATTTTACTCTCAGAGGAGAGTGGGGGTGGGGAGGGGGCTGCTGCCTACTCACTGCTCCAGGTCAGCAAACTAAGAATTATTTATGTATGGAAAATGTGCTAGGTGTCAAGCAGGGCGCCGGGGAAGCTGAGTCTCCAAGAAACAAGTCCTCAGACATAGCGGATGACTCTGCCGCAGCCTTGATGATTTATGAGACAGTTTTGAATTTGGTTTTCCTTGTCACCAGATGATTTTTCAAGATACATTTTGAATTCAAGCTGCTGATCACTCACTTTCTTTGGCCTCAGTAGGTAAAATTTATATTTCAGCTTTTATTAATTGTGTTGTAATCCTAGGAATCGCTGGGTATGCATTTTTACACCTTTAGCCTCTCTGTGCCCCGCCCCCCCTTTGCTCCCAAAGACAAATTGTGTGAGAGAACTAGATGACTGTTTCATGAGAGAATCAAGTTGCCAAAACCATTTTCATCCAGTCTCATCCAAACAAACCTAGAACCTAGCACTAATAAATAGGTCTGTTTTCCAGATGTGAAGCAAAAGTTCACCAAATCTCCATTTACACTTCACCTGTGCACTGAACGTTCATAACAGCCCTTTCACGCAAAGCAGAAGAACTCAGAAGCACAGCACACAATTTCCCAATTTAGATACATTTCTAGAGAGTTCTTGTCTTAAGCAAAGTGATAAGTAGGTAAAAATCTGTCTTCCGGAAGCTACAGGTTCCCTGCTGTACCTGCTTCCTGTCTCTGCCCCTGCCCGCCCTCCCACCCCGCTCTCTTTGCATATCCTCTTTGAGCATTGCTTTTAGCAAAGAATCTGTAAGTGCAGTCCTGCCAGAGCATAAATATGGTTTGAGGTGGTTATTTTTACCAGGATATTTGCTCTATTAGTCAAAAAGCCTTCCACGATCGCAAGACACCCTCAGAAAATTTCAGGTCTCAAATGTTTTACAAAGAATGAACCCCTGAATTTTGTATTTTTGCGAGGAAAGAAGCCCTGAGTACTATGCCAAGTATGGCTTATGCCTGCTTTTGGATTTGAGCATCACCCAATAGAGACACTAAGCAGTATTTTGCCTCCAGCATTTTCGTGGGTGATGTCTTTTCTCCCAGCTAGAACATGAGCTTATAGAAGCAGGCAATGCATCTTTGTTTTACAAACCCCGCAGCACCCCCCTCCCCCATCCATGGGGTATTGCACATAGCAGGCTGAGCCAGCACCTGGTGAGTCTATGAACTGAAGGATGGGGTACCAATCCATCCCTTTAAGCATGCCATGGCAAATTATGATGCCCTGTGCAAGCTGTATACAGAGGGCTTCTCGGCCTGAGCTTGCTGCCGTTTGCTGTGCTTCCCCTCATTTTTCACGTGGGAAAATGGAGACACAACAAGGTGAGGGAACTGTCCTCAGGAAGTAAATGAGGCACAAGCAAAGGGATAATTCATCCCCTTCACAAATACCACACCACCAACCATTGTGTGAGCCCTCTCCACGGCGCACACCTTTTTCTTGTGTTGCCTGAGCTGCCCTTGACGTCGATCCTCACCTTAACCTCCTGTAAATGCTACAATGACCCTCCAACTTTGAGACAACGCTTCGCATCTTGATTTCTAAATAGAACACGAATCTAACACATTAGGAGTTTGCCTTATTTGATTTGGCTGCACAAAAGATGGAAAAGTAACTGCTATACCTCCACCACCTCAAATCTTTATCTTAAATCCAGCACTCTCTCTTTTTCTGTACTTCACACGTATTTGAAAACATGGCGGAGACATCGGTTTGGTTTTGCAGGCTAATTCCTTGCTCAGCAAATGTGTGATTCTGGGCTAGCTACTTCACACTCCTAATTCTCACTTTCCTCATCTATAAAATGGGGGTAAAAATGATACATGCCTCACAAGGCTGTCGTAAGGAGTAAATAAACCACTGTATGTAAAGCACTTGGCACAGTACCTGGCACACAGAAGGTGCTCTCGGTAAATCGGAGCCACCACCGTCATCATCATCAATAGTTTCCGCATCACCATCATATCCAATAGCAGCAACCAACTCTGTTGGTACTAACAAGGCAATGTCATTAGGTGTGATTTATGCATGGGCTAGTCACAAGAGAAAAACTCCCTGTGAATTAACTATATACTTCTAAATATATCCCTGTCTGTCAATCAGCAACTCTGCTCTATAGAAACAAAACCAAGGAAGCAAGGGAAAATGTGCAGCCAGAAGTATGTGTTAGGGCTTCCTGATGGATGGACGTTGCGTTTTATTTGTTGAAAGAGGCAGGTGGTGGAGCAGACCTTCTGAGTGTCTGAGATCTGAACTCTAGCTTTGCCTCTGCTACTACTGAGTAGCAGAGTGACTTTGGTGGGACACCTCAACCCACTGGGCTTCTGCATCCTCCCCAGGCAACTAGGAACTTAGGTTTGATATGCTCATTTCCCTTGGGCTTGGACAGTCTGTGTTTTGTTTTTGATGTATCTACTTCGCTTACTCCTTTTTTTTTTTCTTCCCATTTTTCCAACGGAGAAGGCAAGGCAGGAGTGATAACAAGCAAGAAAACAGCGCCCTCTAGGGTTTTTCAGAGGTATGCCGATATTGAGAATGGGAGTTTGAAAACCACCTGTGTGGGCACCTGGGTGCTCTGTGCGTCCTGAGGCCTACAGTTTCCTGCCCTACTTCTTAAGCGGGCCTTACCTGTTGTTTCTATCTTGATGAGAACTGAAATGAATTTGTTTTGAAAAATTAAAAATCTCCAAAGGAAAAAAAACACCAAAACAAAAACCCTAGAGAAAACTTGGAGGCACAGAAACCCAAGTCGAGCTGGAAATTATTGGGGAAAAAAAAATTAAGTTCAACTTGGAGAGAGCAGCCCTTATTTATTTCAAAGATAAATTTAGCATTTAATAAAAAAGTACAGTCTTTTTAATGTCTCCATTGAGATAATTAAGACAATATTCAGAATATTTAAGCAAGATAAACTTTAACATTTTATCAATGCAATATACTTTTAGTTTTTAAAAATGAGGGGTTTTTGAAAGTCCATTTGATTTACATTTTTTTTATTTATGATTCTCCTTCCTGACATGAGGCAAAAATTAATAAAAGAGAATTCTCTCCTGGATAAGAGAATCATAGAATGTCACAAATCACGTGGGCTAACCCTCCCATTTTATAGATGAGGAAGCTGTAACCCATGCTTTTGTTTCTAATCCAGAGCCGTTGGTACTTTCTGGAAGCATAGATATAATGGGAATAGCAAGGATAATACTTAATGCAAATAATAATAAACATTAGCTTACTATGTGCCAGACATTCTGCCATGTTTCACATGGAGTACCTCCTTTAATTCTTACAACAGCTCAATGAGCTCATTACTGTTGTTATTCCCATTTTATAACTGGATAAACGGAGGCTCGGAGAAATCAAGTTACTACCCCAAAATTCATAACTTGTGGGCTTTTTATATACAACCCAAAATCTAACTCACATTCAAATTAATAGATACTCGTGTATACTTAGATTGATACCACTAGGTTTTTGATGACCTCTGTTTTTTGGTTTTGAAACAAATTTTTTTGTTGTTTTTGAAAGTGCTTCCTAACCATTATGAGGATAAAACGAGGAAGAAAGAGTTTCGATGGGGACTAAAAGATAGGAGGTAAATGGGACTCCAGGGGAAGGTCGGGAGTTGGCTTAACTCAGAGTCGGTCAGTTAGAGGTCAGTTCATTTGGAGTGAGGTGTATCTGGAGGTTCTATCATGACCCTTCATGAATTAATGATTCATTTAGCGAGTATATATAAAAGGAAAAAGCTTAATTCATATTAAACCTTTATTAAACTCTATAAACATGTATTTATATTTTCTTCTGTTCTTTGGTAAAAACACTGACTAAGCACAGTTTTTTTCTTATGCATATTTCCTCATGTTTCACTTTAAATAACTGCATAATATTATTTGTCATATTGATGTATCATGATTTGCTTAGTCATTTCCCTATTGTTGAGCCTTTGGATTGTTCCAAGTTATAAATAGCACTGCTATACCATTTCCAGAACATTTTTAATTTGGGGGAATTCTTTCTGATGTACATTCCCAAGAGTTTAACTTCTGTGTCAAAGTGTACAATGTATTATATCTTTTGCTACATATGACTAGAGTGCCTCCTAGGGAGACGAAAGAATAGATCACAACACAAATAACATTCCATTTTTAGCATTCCATTTTTTCTGATTTATCCGCTAACACTGGTATTTATTATTTAACTTATTTTTACCACATCAACTCAACCAAAGACAATGGCATTACTATCATCAACTACCATCACCATCAATACTGCCACCACTATCATCATCCACCACCACCATCACCTTCACAAATACCACAATACCAACCATTATCATAATCAACTTCATCAACAAAACCACCATCACCATCATTCACCGTCATCACCATCATCAAATCCACCACCATCACCACCACCAGCACCACCACCACCACCACCATTATTTTCACCATCACCACCACCACCATCATGATCTGTTACCATCACCACCACTTTTACCATCACCAGTCCTCATCTACACCCATTACCATTACCACCAGCAACACCACCACCACCAAAACCAGCCTCACCAACACCATTACTTTCACCAACAACTTAACACCACCATTGTCATCATACACTGCTGTCACCCTCACCTTCACCACCACCACCATCACTATCATCATCATCACCTTCACCACCACCACCATCATCGCTAATACTACCATCACTGCATTCCACCACCACTACTGTCACCTACCATTAATGAAAACATTTGATTTGTGCCAAATACTGTACATTGAGATTTGCTTATACTGATCATTTTGTCCTCACAATAACCCTCGAGATATATAATAGCTTCATGTTACTGATTAGAAAACTGATGTTGAGAGCTTAGGACACTTGAAAAAAGACAGCTAAAAATGGCAAGTTCAGGACCCATGCTATACCTCTCTGACTCCAAATCCCGTTCTCTGAACTGCCAAAGCCTGTAGTTACTTTAATCAATGTACTGTGGTGTTTCAAAAGTCTTTGTTTACGTTTCTTTAGTTGCTATTGAGACTGAGCATTTTTCCATGTGGTGGTTTATTGTCTACATTTCCGTGTGTGTAAATCCTCCATTCATTTCCTGTGACTTCATTTTGAATAAAAACTGTATATAGACTTTAAATAATTAGATCAATTATCTATTTTCTATGGTAAAGCTTTCCCTTTAACATTTACAACATTATATGTTGTAATGTTTATCTTTCAAGCTTTTTTTTTTTTTGGTATTCTAACATATCTATTTTATATCTAATTATATATTAGGAAATCAGATGTTTCTTAAATAAGTAGATCAATTATCTATCTATTTACTATGGTAAAGCTTTCCCTTTAAAATTTACAACATTATATGTTGTAATGTTTATTTTTCAAGCTTTTTTTTGGTATTCTAATATGTCTATTTTATATCTAATTATATATTAGGAAATCAGATGTTTCTTCCTTTTTTAATTGAAAAGAATATGCTTACTTTCTTCTTAAACTCATCATTTGGTTTTGACCAAAATTTATTGTACTGTATGTTGCATCACGACCCTGGTCACTAGCTTCCCAGGTGTAATCTGAAGCCAGACTCCATTAGTGAAGGGCAGAGAAAGACTGAAGAAAGAGACAGACCACTTCAGATTCGTATGTGGCAGGTTTAATAAGCAAGGGTAATTACATACGAGGCTTGTCTTGGGTGGCTGCAACCTGAGTACATCTCTGCACTCACCCACCAAATCTTGAAAGTTTATATAGAGGCCCTAACAGAGTTCAATCACTTACCCAGTTGCGATAGTCTCAGCCACATTTTTATCTCAGAGCTGGATCCCTGGGGCAGCTTCTGGGAGGAGGGAAGGCAAGCAGAACACACATTGCAAAGGACCAGGTTGGGGACAAGGAGCTTCCAAATGCCTGGGTCCAGCTTGTAGGTCCAACTAGCGGTCACATCTGCTTGATGACTGTGGGGACAGAGCCCCAAAAAGCAGTTTCCAGGCTCTCGGCCTCACATAGAAAGGTGCTGGCTCAGGTAGTAAATGGCCATCGACTGTGATCAAATGGCCAGCAGCTGTGGCTAGTTGGCCGTCAGCTGTAACCAGTGAGCCATTGGCCATGAATATAACTGCCGTGGCTAGGCTAGCAGAAAAAAGGGGGGAGCTAGCAAGAAGATGGTGGCTGAGCCTGCAAGCGGCACAGTGAGGGTTGAGAATTGTGTTGCTCCTGGTTCCTGTGTCTCCAACTCAGCCGCCAGCAAGAGTATAGTGGTGTGACTCCCCTACCTATGGCTCCGTGGGTGTTCCTTTTTGGCCTCACCATGTCCTGCATTCTTATGTGGGGAGTGGGACCAGAGACCCTGCAGGCCGCCCTGTGTGACACTTGGCGAAGTCGGCAGGATCCCCTGCACTACAATGACCTTCCCTAATCGTATATGATATGAGGTGTGACTCGAACATAATTTCTATACTTGATTTGATTGTCCCCATATTTTAAATAATGATTATTTCTTATATTTGTATATCCTATTTTTTTCATTTAGTAAGTTCTTATAATAGTTTCAATCTACTTTTGAAATGCCTATTCTATTCCATATTATTTTTCCTACCTTTAACCCAAATAGTTTTGGTAATTGTCACTTGTCTTAAAATCTAGAAGGTAAATCTTTTATAAATCCCTTTGGAAAATAATCTTTTTGATATTTTTTTCCTGTTTGTTCTTCTGGAGGAATCTTGAAATCAGTGTTTCAGATTTTATAACATAGACTATGGAGACTTTAATTGTTATCATATAAATAGAGAGTTTTGTTATCTTAAGGATTTTTGGTTTTCCATGAATAAGGATGTACTATGGAGACTTGAGTTGTTATCTTATTTGAGTAAGAGCACGGAGAGAGAATTTGGAGGGCAGGGATTCCCAAGAACAGAATTTCCATTTTATTTTCAAAACAAGCTATCACAACCCTTACACTGCAAAACACATAAGGTTTACAAAACTGGAACCCTTGGGATTCCACTAATAAAACACTTGATATTCTGCAATGTTACTGAATTCATTCAACATTTATCCATTTATTCAACAAATACTTCCTGAGTACAATTCTGGCACTGCCCATGCTCTGTAGGGAAATAAAAAGAAATGTAAGATATCTTCCCTAATCTCAAAGACATTGCAGTTTGGTTGGCAGATAACATTTACAGAGCAAAAGGAAAACTAATAATAGAGCACAAATAAATAAATGTCCAAATGATAAGTGCCAAATAAAACAATAAGTGACCCGAGTTTCAAAAGGAATAAATCACTGTAGGCTGAAGGAGTCAGAGAAGGCTTTCTGGTAAGGTAGGACTTGAGTATTTGAACACGGGAAAGATATAGGCCACGCCATTTGACTGGGGAGGAGGCATTAAAAAATCTACTCTGGTGTCACACAGCCACTGGGTCAGCTGGTGCCTCAGCCAAGCAAGTAGCCATTAGAGTGACTGAACTAATTTTGCAAAATGGCCAGTGACTTCAGCCTAAATCACCACAGTGAAAGCCTGGGGTAGATGCAGACTGATCACAGGCTTGATATAAGTCTACTAGTTTCACACACACAATTCTGAGAGATTCAATATTCAGAGGCAAACAAACCCAAAGAATAGTAGAGATGGAGGCATTGATAGGGGAATTGAGGCAGAGTTATATCATTTGAAAGGAATGGAAGCATCAGACAATTGCAGGTAGTCATTTTAAACAACACATGTTTTAACAATACATCCTGAAACAAATGGCTATACTTGTCACTTAGTCAAAGTGCCTTTTGAAGGAAAATATTGTCTGCTCCGTTAGCTTTTTTTTCTTCTTCTAATATTAGTCAATGACTTGAAAATTTCTGCTGTCTTTTGAGCAAAAGGTCACAGCACAATATAAAATAGGGAAAAGGAAATGGCTATTAACAAGCCAAGAGATCTGAGTTCCTGGCCTGGTTTCGCCATTGATACTCTTTGAAACTTGAGACCTGTCACTAAACTTTCTTGATCTGCTTCCCCACCCTCAGCCTGCCCCCCAACAAGACCGATGGCAATACCACCTACCTTAAGTATCGTACAGGGTTATTTGGGTATGAAGTAAGATGCTATACATACAATTTTTTATGTGTTAGCACCCAATTTGAATAAAGTAATTTCACATTATTTATGTCATTTAATAGTGAGGACAATAGTTCATATTAAGCATAAGTGGCCCGATTCCTCATAAGGAAAACTATGGAGAGGTTAAATAGTTTGTCCAAGGCCACACAGCTATTGCAATTCCAGTTCTTCAAACCCTAGAGTTACTCTTCCCTTTAGTGCCCAATGACATAGTTTGAGCCTACACCCTGTATGCCTGCTCTGTCCTCCATCCTTTGGGGCTCCTTTGCCTCAACAAGGTCTGAGACAGAAAGTTGAACGAGCCCAGGCCCTGAGGTTGGATGGTGTCAGTCTGTATCCAACTCACTGGAACTGTCCAATGAAGCTAAGGCAGAAAACTGGGATGGGTTGCAGGAAAGTGACATGGAATGCCCAATGCTGCAACTGTCATGGGAGTCTCGGTTCTTCTCGAGGACGCAGTGAAGAAGCAAGCTGATTAATATGCAAGCAGGGTTTATTAGTGATACGTTCTCAGGGAAGAG
Source organism: Rhinolophus ferrumequinum (assembly GCF_004115265.2). Taxonomy (NCBI): domain Eukaryota; kingdom Metazoa; phylum Chordata; class Mammalia; order Chiroptera; family Rhinolophidae; genus Rhinolophus; species Rhinolophus ferrumequinum. The sequence goes on along the minus strand of NC_046286.1, from coordinate 15,034,260 downwards.
AACAGGCCTAGCCAGGGTAGGAGAGAGAGAGACAGAAAGAGAAAGAGAGAGAGAGAGAGAAAGAGAGAGAGAGATCTTGACCTGAGGACTTACAGTTTATAGTTTGCTGGGTGGGGTGAGGAATTACATATTAATTGGCAGGAAAAGTGGTGTATGCTCTTCCACGGCGGGCGTGACTTCCTAAGATGGGTGGAAGTCTGTTGACTCAGATCTTTATCCTACTCCAGACCACCTCTCTTCATCTGTTGTTGTAAAAACAGATAGGTGGCTGGAGGCAGTTAAACAAAGCTATTTATGAGCTTTTTCTGCACTATGGACCCTGTCCCACCCCTCCTCCTTCTCCTACATTTTCTAATGTCCGCCTAACACAACCACCTTTTTATTGTTAAAAAAAAAAAGCGTGAACCGTCTCAGTCTGAAACTCCTGCATGGGGATTATTCCTCAGCTCAAGGCTACCTGGAGGGTAGATCTTGTCTTCCATCTGTGGGACTCAAAATGCTCTCTCACAAGCAGCCCCCTCAATTTGGCTGCACGTTAGAATCAACTGGGGAGCTTTAAAAATAATCCCAGTGCCCAGGCTGCACCCCAGACCAGTGGCATCAAAATCTATGGGGATGGATTATGGGAATACACATTTTGATAGCCCCCAAGTGTAGCCAAGTTGAGAACCACTGCTCCTCGAGAACAGAAGATGGGTGTCCCCAAAGACAAATTTGAGCTTTCAGTATTTAAAGGTACAGACTCTCCTGCAGCAGGGAGAAGCTACTTCTGGCATCAGGTGAAATAGCACCTTTTGTTGGTTTGCGTGTTTTGTTTCTGCTATGTTAGCGAGTGGTGAGTAGGAGTCCTGGCACCCTACCCTAGGTCTTTGTATTCTACGACCCCATTGTTACCTTTATAAATTAATAACCTCTTGTAGTCACAGAGCCTTTTTATGGACATCTAGTCTGATTGCTCTTAAAACTGGCTCTTCAGGTATCATTGAAGGACCAATGTTGATTTAAAAAATACATTAGAAACAACAACTTCATTCTCATGAAATAGAACAGTCAGCACAGGAAGGAAGCTAGAGGAAAGAATCTCCCCAGATACAGATGAATCTACAGATAAATTCACCCTTGGATAGAAATTTAATTTTACAAAGTGATGCTAGCCTTTCACCCTTTGCTATTTTTTCTCGCTTCTCTATTTGGGGTCTTTGTGAGGCTCTCAGAATCAAGACTTAAAACTTCCTGGGCTGAGACTGTCAGGGTATTGGTGTGTGCAGAATAAAGGTAGGAAGGCTGTAGAGAACTGCAGAAAATATCCAGCCTCCAAGTTCTCCTCCCTTCTCTCCCTCTGCTGCCCTGGTAATGCAGCTTCAGTGGGCATGAGAATCACTGGTTGCTTATCAAAAACAACCAGTAGATTTCCAAGTCCAGCCTTCAGAGGCAGTGTTTGTGGGAGGGGCTCAGAGAAACCTATTTTTAAGAAGCTCCCTAAGTGATCCTGGTACAGACTGTCTCAGGAAACTCTGCAGGCCCCACACCCTTCTCAAAATGGTGGCCTTTGTGTTATCAATTCCCTTCTCCTCTGATGCCCTTTGTGTGTGTGTGTGTGTGTGTGTGTGTGTGTGTCCCTTTTAAAATGCAGATATGGTTGCCGCCTGAGCAACTCACTAAGTTCAGCTGTGCTGTGGGTAGATGTGAGGACGAGGGCAGTAGGGGTGTCTCAATGTGTGTTCATTGAATGAGCCAGAGGAAAAGGAAGATGTGCTAGTTTGAGAGTGCTGGCAACGGATGGGGGTTCTGCATCCAGACACAAGTCTGCGGAAGAGGCTAGTTGGCTTCCCAAAGACAAAAGTGAGTGGCTTCACACTGCAGGGTCAGCCCACATAGCCTGAGGGAACTCTGAGAAGGCTGGGTACAGTCTAATGGACAGGCCTGCCCCTTTCCCCACAACTTAATTAGAAAAGGAACATTCGCTCCTTGTAAAGAAACAAAAATTTTAGACAAAGTAAAAATTATAAACAGTAAACATTTAAAAAATTCTCCCTTCCAATCCCACTATTCAGAAATAACCATTATTTACAGTTTAGTGTGTAGCTTCCAGACTGTATATATAATATAAAATTACACATATTTTACAAAAATGAAATCAATGCATGCACTCTTCCACAGTTTGTTTCTTTTCATTTAGCAATACATCCTGGACATCTTTCCATTTTACTTTATATATGTTCTTTTGTGACATTTTTATTATATGGATGCACACCAAAACGTACCCAATTAATCTATTGATGGATATTTCATTTTGCTTCTAGTTTTTTCTTATTTCAGATGATGGCACAATGAACATCTTTGAACATATATCCTTTGCTTACTTCAGAGTTTCCTATCAGTGGACCTGTTAAGTCTTCATATGACCCAAACATGTCCTCAAATTTCATAGGCCCACCAAAAATATTGTACCAATTTACACTCCCAACCCATATTACACATTTACCAACACTTTTTTTCATGAGTTTTTAAAAACATTTTTACCAATTAAATAAGTAAGAAACTCTCTCATTGACGCAATTTCTGTTTCACAGCTAAGTGGTATGCCTTTTCATATATTTATTAGGCCCTGTGTTCCTGTGAACTGCTTATATCTCTTACCTAGAGTCAAGGCTCACCTCTGTGTTTTCACACACCATGTTTTCTTATTTTTACTATGGCATTTGCTGGTAAATAGCAACTGAGTCATGTGCTAAAGAGAACAAATCCCAAGGGGCAAGGAAGGGGCGAGGGAGCCATTTTCCACTTGATCAAGATCCCAGAAGCAGCAATTGATTAAAAAGCACAGCTTATGTTATTTAGTGTGTAAGACCCGAATAACTAGAGGAGCATCTCATATTCTATAAAGCACAGTGATAGGACTAAAATAGAATCTTATTAAGTATTTGTTGAATAAATGAGTGAATGTGGACAAATGGATCTAGACATACAGAGTTAGTCTGTACTAAGCACAGGAAAACAGATAAGAAACACCACTCCTGCTTTCTAAAAACTTGAAGATTTGTTGAGGCTGCCAACGTGTTAAGTGGTAATGACGATGCAATAAGAGATTAACGGAGAAGAGATGAGTAGTGTCTCCTGTGCTTGAAGATCTTAGCTCTAGAGGGCAACAGATTCATAAACAAATAATTTCTTGGTAACAGACCAAGAGTAGAGGGTCACACAGGGTGCTGTGGAAGAAAGAGTTTTGGGGATGAGGAAGAGTTGGCTGGGGAGGATACGTGGGGAAAGTGTTTCAAGTAATGGGAGCAAAGACATGGTGGTATGAAACAGCAGGGTGTGGAGGTAAGAAATCAAACTCTATTAGGGTTTCCAGAATCTTTAGGGCCTGAGGCCAGATTGGTCCGAATGAGCAGATAAGTCATAACATATCATCTCACGCTAGGCGGCAGGGGCCACACTGAGCCACTGAAGTGTTTTTAGCAAGGGCGGGTGTGACCTGACGTGCACTGTAGATAGCTCATTCTGGTTACTAGGTGGAAGATGGATGAGAGGGGCAGGTGGGGGCTTGAGAGAGAGTGCAGTTCTAGGAATGTTCTATGCTGGCTCAGGCATGAAGAAATGCAGCTGCAGTAAAAGGAATGAAAAATGGAGAGATTTGAGAGTAGGGACTTGGTAACTGATGGGATTTAGGGTTACGGAGGAATTAAACAAAAATATGGGCTTGGTTTCTGGTTTGTGTGACTGGATAGAAGATGGCGTCACTGTCTGGGGAAAAAATGCAGGAGAGGATTTGGGGAGGAAGATTCTTAGTGTTGTACTTTGGAAATGTTGACTTTGAGGCAACTGGGACGCCCAATGGAGGGATATGTCCAACAAATAGTTATATAGTAGTATGAGGCTTGCAGGGAAGAGACAAAGGCTAAAAGTTAAGATCCGAGAATGAATGAATGAATTCTGGATGACACCGGCTTTCAAGGCAGGGCCTTCATGAGGCTTATCCATAACTCACACATAACCAGGCATAACTCCCAGGGTAAGTCCATTGTTCCTTTGAGGACCCATCACAACTGCAGTTCTGGAATGAATTCTGCCCTAGACCCTTGAAGCCCTATTGATCCCCAACAGCCCAGCAGTGCCTTCTTTATTGTTGAACGAGAATGAGCTACCTACTGATCAGTTGTTCAAGTTTCCTCCCCGGAAACCAATTCCTCAACCCACAAGCAGTTTGCTTGTGGTGAAAGGAAAACTGGCGCTTACTGATATGGGAGGCATGGTCAAAGCCAAGGGCACGCTTCTTTGTGAGAAGACACGCTCCCCAGAGTAACGAGTACTGTCACTGTATCAGTAGGAATTACTTTCTTGTTTCATATTTGTCAGTTTCAATGACCTAGAGCCTGGCTTTAGGGGAGACGAGGCCCAGATAAAGGCACCAAATTACATCAGACAGTTGTAGAGGCCACTGCTGGCGACAGCACTTTCCAGGCAGGGAATTTGGACGAGTTATTTCACTTCTCTGAATCTGAGTTTCCTGATCTTGTTAAAATGAGGATAATAAGAGAAATATCTGTTCTCTTACTTTTCATGGCAGCTATTATGATAAAATAAGAAATATTTTTGGATGTCCCATGCCAACGTTATCATAATTTGAAGATGCCTGGAAAAGAGCCTGCACTTAATAGGCCTCAGGACAAACAGTCGTCAAATGAACTGTGCCTGAACCACACTCATTCATTTGCTCATTTATTCCATCCATTTATTCAACAACAGCTCAACAACTGTGTGTATTTGATGTGAGGCACTAGGAATAAAAAGAGAATGGGCATTATGAAAAGACATGGAGGAATCATAAATGCCTGTTATGACGTGAAATAAGCCAGTCTGAAAAAGCTTCACATGGTATGACTCCAACTATATGACATTCTAGAAAAGGCAAAACTATGGGGAGGGTAAAAAGATCTGTGGTTCCCAGAGGCTGGGGGTCAGGGAAGAATGAATCGGCAGAGCACAGAGGATTTTTAGGGCAGTGAGACTACTCTGCATGATATTAGAATGGTGGACACATATCACTGTGCTTTTGTCCAAACCCATAGAATGTACACCACGAAGAGTGCATCCTAATGTAAGCTATAGACTTTGGGTGAGCATGATACGTCCTAGTAGGTTCATCGATTGTAACAAAGGAACCACTCTGGTGTTGGATGTTGACAGTGGGGAGGCTGTGCATGAGTGGGGACAGGGGATATATAGGAATTTTCGGTACTTTCTGCTCAATTTTTCATTGAAACTAAAACTGTGCTAAAAAAATAGTCTGTTAGAAAAGTAGGGAGCAAACAAGAAAAAAAAAACAAAAAGAAAAAGAATTAAAAAATAGGGAGAGAGCACGAAAGAATGGATGATGTGTGTCTTATAAATCCCTACAGTTTACTAGAGGAGAGGGGGAATATGAACAGATCCTCAAATAGGGATAAACGGAGGTACACCCAGGGGGAGCAAGCTCCTTACGTTTTTTAACATTCCGATATTTTGTCTTCATTTGTGATGGGTGCATGTAATGGGTCAGTATTGTTTACTTTTCAGACAGGACCCCTTATCCTTTATATACTGCAGGGTCAACAGCCACCCAGTGGTGTGCAAATGTGACTGCCTGTGGCACCCAGGGAGAGGGGCAAGGGGTACTGTCCAGTCAGCATCCACATGGGCAGCATGCAGCACCCCTATGAGCACAGGAGCTTGTGTTGACTGGTGAACTCGGCCAGACCACTTTGGCGTGGCTGTTTGCATCCCTCTTCTCCTTAATTTGATGACTTCCCGCAGAGAGCAGGGTGTGGTGAGTAACGCAGAGCTTAAGTCAGAGGTTTGCCCCCTCCGGCCTTAATGCTGGGAAGCTTCTGGAAGGGTATTAAGTCTGATGTCTGCTGATGCAATTGCCCTGTGCTGTGTTCCTGGGAGATAAAACGACTGGGTCTAAATTCAGCTTTATTTATCCTAGGACTTAATTTTTAGAGAGAGAAAAAAGTGCTGATAGTTGTGTTGACAAGATAGGGAGCAAGGTAAAAACGAATGAATTTCAATGTAATCAAATGACTTGCAAAGCAATTTTTGAACATAAAATCAGTTAGATAAAATATCAGCCTTTGGGAATGGGTGCTGCCGTCCCCCACAGGTGTACATGCAGCTAATGAGCAAAATCAAGGGCAAGGGACCTTGAGATGAAAACATATTTGCAAAGGTGTCTTAGACTAACGTCTGTCTTTTCTACAGGGGTCATTACAAACCTTTTCAAAGTGTGTTTAACTGAAGAAATTATGAATAGCTACGGAGCAATGCAGGAAGTTATTTTACTGCAAACACCACACATTCAGTGGCATTGTCATTATTCCCGTATGCTAGAATTTTCCCACTGAATGAAAACCTCAGGGCAGATCTTCTCCAACGATGTATACAAAGGTTAGATAATGTACAGTTGACCCTTGAACAAAATGAGTTTGAACTGTGTGGGTCCACTTATATGTGGATTTTTTCAATAAATACATACAGTACTGTAAATGTATTTTCTCTTCCTTATGATTTTTCTTAATGGCATTTCTTTTCTCTACCTTACTGTAGTGTAAGAATACAGCACATAATATACGTAACACAAAATATGTATTAATCCACTGTTCGTGTTATCGATAAAGCTTTCGGTCAATAGTAAGCTCTTAGTAGTCAAGTTTTTGGCTAGTCAAAAGTGGTGCACACATTTTCAAGCGCTGGGGGTTAGGACCGCTGACTTTTATGTTGTTCAAGGGTCAACTGGAATTACATAGGAAAAGGTGCAAATGTGACCCCACGATGTAGACCCCATAGAGACACCGTGGGAGAATTCAAGCTAGGCCTTCTGTTCTTCAAGCATAAAACGCTTTCTCCTACTTCAGGGCCCTCATACATGCTGTTCCCTTCCCTCTTCCCTCTAGTCTTCAAATGACTGGCCCCTTTTTATCTTTCAGGGTTGGGCTTAAATGTCACCTCCTCAGAGAGGCCTTCCCCATGGATACCCTGAAAAGAGGGTCCCTCACTCTCCACTGTGATTCTTTAGCATTATAACCCATAGTCCCCAATAAAGTTGATCACCTTTTTGTAATTAATTATACATCTATTTATTTGTTTGCATGTTTGTTCTGTCTCCCACAATGGCTTACATGACCCACGAGGCAGGAGCGATCCACAACTGTTTCTCCCCAAGATACACCCAGTGTCTCTAAGAGGATTTGGTATATCATAGGTGGTCAATAAATAAATGAAAATGAAAATGAGAAATGAACTCCGGCCATCTCAGTGCAAGAGGACTCATTTGTGAGGCAGCTTGTGTACATTCAAGTGCTATTTCATCCTCTGGTTATGAAAACTTAGGCAATGAACATATTTTCTCAGTACCGTCAGATTTACTTCAATTCTATTTTCCTAAAAGCACATTGTATCTACTCAGCGAGAAATGAGGTGAAGAGTGGAAGCACCCACATGTATTTCAGGCACTGTGAGCTTCTTGCAGGCAGGGTCTGGGTCTTACGCATAATTTTATCCCCAGCACTGAGCACAGTGCCTGGCACAGACAGCCAACCACGTTCTGTTTTGCTGAATTTCACCAAAATGAGATATTTGAGGTGCTTTCTGTCTTCTTCCTGACAGAGGGAAATTGATGCAATTCAAGGTAGCACTCTCTGATTTTCTGTCTACCAGGCTTTGTGGAAATAGGGTTAATTTTCCTGGCAGATCATAAAAGATTACGCAGTTAGAGAAAATATATGATGAAAATGAAATCAAAGCTTCCTTCCTGGATATAGATTAAGAGAATCTCTTATTACAGTGCTGCAGAAATAAATTGTCTCTGTATCTGCCCAGCTGTGACCAGGTATTAATACATAGAAACGTTTATTCTGTATATACAAGAAAAATAAATGGAAAGAAAAAAGACTCAAATAAAGATATGTCCCTAGAATTCCAGGGGAGGAACAGATTTATATTGCTGCCCCATCCTTAGGCTAGATTATTTTAAAAATAAGAACAGTTCAATTAGATTAACTCCACTCATTTCCAAGAAGGAATTTGTAATTTTTCTCTATAAATATTCTATGACTTGCAGGAATTATTTCTTATGTAGCTTAGAGAGCATTGCAACGATGACAGGGAGACCAGTAAAAGATCAAGGCCATCCAGCGAGGTCAGGATAATGATAGGCTCTGTATTCCATTCTGTACCTGGGGTCATTTCTTCTTTGAATGATCTCATAGCTGATCTTCAGCCTTCGCTTCTAGACTGGGCCTGTATGTATGTATGTATGTATGTATGTACGTATTTAACTTTTCTGTTCACTTGTGTAATTCATCAATAATAAAATAATACTCACTAGTACTCATTTATTGAGGTCATTAAAAACAGATACTTGGATGTCAAACAGACCTGGATTCAAATCCCAGCTCCAGAGCTTCTGGTTAGTTACTGCTTACTGACTCGTCTGTGTTTATCAGTTTCCCTCATCTGTGAAGTGGAGCCACGACAGTAGCTGCCTCGTATACGGGGGATGCAGTGCTGAAACTGTCTACATCGGGGATAAAACACCTTGTTCCTTTGCTTAAGGGTCAGTCAATATGCTGGATATGAATACTGGTAAATAATATTATTTAAAGTTTACATAAAACTTCAGGGGAAGGTATTGTTACCCCTATTTAATAAAAGAAATTGAGGTGTAGACAGGTTGATGACCAGGGTACAAGGCTAGAAAGTGGCAGGAGCCGAGTCATGAATTTGGAACTTCGGGTCTAAGCCCAGTGGCTCTTTTCACTGTACGATAAGACATTCTCTCTGATTGAAAAAAAATAAATTCAGGGAGATGTTTTATGATTTTGTCATTTTATTCTGTAGCTATCTATGATCACCTTAAATCTATACATATGGTCCTTTCTCTGCAATTTTGTTAATTTCTGAACATATTTTTTTACTTTCGTTTTGTATTTTAGTTCATGAGCCTGGAAAGACTATATAGTATTTTATGAGGGTCTGGAACTTTAAAAATAATATTTTTTACTCATCTCAAGATGTGGCCTCCTTTTCAAAGTGCATCACTGTGTTGTTGACTCACATCCCCCTTTACTATTCCTGAGATCTATTTCTATTATACGGACCATTTCTTGCCCATAGCCCTCTTTATTCTACACAGGTTCTAACTGTTTGTGGATATAAATCTCCAGTTGCAAACATCAGAAAACCCAACTCGAGTTAGTCTGAGCCAAAAAAGGATTTTATTGGCTATCAGGACAGGAAATTCTAGGGGTACCAAGTTTCAGGCACCAAGAGATCCCGTCACTCAAACAATACATTAGAACTTGGGCTTCCTCTCTCCATCTCTTGGCCCTTGTTTTCTCTCTGCTGACTTTTCTCTCAGTCAGCCTGTTTGTAGTGGCAAGATAATGCGAGCAGTTCCAGGATTAAATCCTAGTTTCTCCATAAATCCAGCGGAAGAAAAGTTGTATCTTAAACACATTTCTGACAAAAGTCCCAGATTTGAATCTCATTGGATCCAAGTTGATCATATGTCCATTTTGAACCTATCCGTGTGCTCAAGGATTTAGTGCTCCCATTGGCCAACACAAGTCACCTGCCCATCCCTGAATTTCCCCTTGAGCCTAATGTGCTATGAATGGAGATATAGATTCCCAAGGAATCTGGGAATCTGGGCCCTTTAACTGGGGGGCCCTTTAACAAAACGGTGAATGGATTCTAATTGCCAATCATAACAACCCTTCACTTTTCCTTTCAAAACTTTAATTTTTTTGGTTATGGGCACTTGCCCACTTTCTTCAAAACATGCTGCATTCTGCTCCCACCGGTATAAATACTGACTTCACCTCTCAAATGTCCTTCACCTTGCTTCTCCCCCAACCCTGATCCTCTTTAAGACCTTGCCCTTTTTTTAGTGATTAGCAAATTTTTTGGTCAATTAGCAAAATGAGCCAGTTGGCCAAAAGAAAATCAGATTGGTGGATAAAAGTACTATGGATCAACAGTTTTTGAAACATTTTTGTTACAAGTATTTATTTTGGACCCTGTCCAAGTTTTTATTTTTTTAATGTATTTGTGTAATCGTTTTGTTTTTGCATAATCTTGCTGTGACTAAAGTATAAAGTTTGCCATTAAGTGAGGACAATCTCCAGAGGAGTAAATCTTGCCCAAAATGCATGGTGATGCAATAGAATATGACCTCAGATTCCCTTTTCTCCTGACTTTTGTCTCTCATGGTTTTTCTTTCTCTAGAGGCTGGGTATTTTTAATTTTTTTTTTGTATGTGCCACGTCTTGGTTGCTGGATTTTTTTTTTTTTTTTTTTTTTTTGCCCCAGCTCATCTCTGAGTGTCTCTTAGGTTAAGCAGAATAAAGGAGGGTTCCAGAATCCCCCAATTCAGCCATTCCTTATCCACGATGAGTCATTTCACTGATTCCACCAATTAAATAAGCAATTTCTAAATCTCTATCAGCACCCCAAACTTCTCCAACTACATCCTTCTTCATGTACACGGTAAAGCGTGGTGGTTAATAACATGGGCTTTAATGATGGAGAGACCTGGGTCAGAATACTAGCTGTGTGATTTATGATTTCCATGTGACCTTGGATGAGTTATTTAATCTCTTTAAGTCTTTGCTTCCTCATTTGTGAAATAGGACTACTAGCACCTGTCTTACTGGGTTATTATGGAGACGAAGCGAACTAATAAGGGATTCATAGCGCCAGTCACATGATGGGCTCTTAGTAAATTATTATTATTACATAACACTTTCCCATGTTTTAGGTCAAAATTAGAACCTTTATAAAACCCCACGCTGTACTGTCCATTGTCTTTGAGTAATATAAGGGCAGAATCCTTATGGACTAGGAGGCTGTGAATAAAAGAGGTGTCAGTTATTCATTAGTTGAGTTCATCACCAATTTTTGATTGAGCAGGTACAGTGTACTAGGAATATTATCAGTTAACAAGTTTATAGCAAGGGACCATCCTGTTCTGTGGGCCATGCCAAAGAGACACAAACCTGAATTCCTGTCCTCAAAGAGCCTTTACTCTTGTGGGAAAGACATGACTCAACCCATGAAGGAATAATGCAGGCGCGAAGACTGCTTATTACCAGGAGGTGAGATGCACACTGCATGCCGTCAGCAGGTTCTATAAAGAGCACGAGCTGTGCCTGGCACACAATAGGCCCCTCCAAAACACTGGTTGGAGAAATGAGTAATGAGTGAATCAGGGGGACGAATGACAGTTGTTGACAAGGATTCTTGCCTTCAGTGCAGCCCACTCCCAGGGCTCTCCCTTTGCTAAGCACAAGTAGGTGGAATGCTGTGGGGACAAAGATCACTGGTAATGTTGGGTACACCCAAGGGCGCATTAATTTATACAGGAATGGCTAGAGCTAACAACCCACCCTGATCCTCCTTACAGCCCAATCTGTGATCTCATGCAGGTGTGATCCTCCCAGGGCTCAACTCTCCTTATCCACACCCACGTCATCCTCCCACAGAGAAGGAATGTAACTGGTACTCCTGCAGATGTCATCAAAATTTACCAGTCCCTTCAGCTTGAAACTCAAGCCCTTGGGATTGTCCAAGAGATCCCCTGTCGAGAATGAGAATGTAAGGATGGAAAAACCTAATTTCCATAGAAATAGCTGCTACCCTTGACAGAGAGAGTGGGTTCAACTAAATATCATTAAATACTCAAAAGTTGGAGCTTGTAACTAATGATACGGTTATTCTCTGGTACCGGGTAAAGGGAACATTTCTGGAAAATCTCTCTATAAGAATCATCATTATTTCATAATAACCACTCTCGGTCTAAATATGCTTATTTTGTTTTATTTTTTATTTCAATGAAGGTTTATTCTGTTTTATTGATTGGCTATAATTAGGAACACTAAGCCTCATGGAACAGAGATCCGTTTTCTATTTCTGAAATCAATAGTAGGATGAGATCTGATGTTAAGGGTTTGAAGCACAGAATGTGTGGAAAGGGGATGTGAAAAAAGAACTTAGGGATTTTACATTTTTTGAAGTTTTTAAGCATCATGATCATTTACAAAATTTACATACAGAAGTTTTGTTTGGTATACAGTTCTATATGTTTTAACACATACAAAAATGTTTATAACCACCACTACAAAGAGGATACAAAATAGTTCTGGCAACTGAAAAAATTTCCTCGTGCTCCTCTTTGTAGTCAAACCCTCTCTTACCCAACACCTGGCAGCCACTGATTTTCTCTCCATCCCTATAATTTTGCTTTTCCAGAATGTTGGATAAATGGAATCATATAGTATGTAACCTTTTGAGACCAACTTTTTTCACTTAGTATAGTGCATTTGAGATTCATTTATGTTTTGTACCTAGTCATTCCTTTTGATTGCTACGTGGTATACCATTGTATGGATGTGCCACTCTGTTTATTCATTCACCCATTGAGAGACGTTTGGGTTCTTTCCAGTTTGGGTCAATTATGAATCATGTCGCTGTCAATATTTATGTACAGGTTTCTCGTGAGAACATAAATTCTCATTTCTCTAGGATAAGCCGCAGGAGATGGTAAGTGGGTCACATGGTAAGTGTATGTTTCACTTCATATGAAATTGCCAAACTTTTCCAGAATTAATACACTTTTACATTCCCACCAACAATATATAGAAGTTCCACTTGTTCTTCTTTCTTGCTACCACATGGCATTGTCATGTGTGTATATTTTGACCATTCTAATAGGTATTTGTGGTACCTCTTATTTAGTTTGCATCTTTCTTCTGAAGGATGATGTTGTTTATAGTGCTTTTAAAGTGCTTATTACCATTAAGGTGCTTATTTACCATTGATATGTGTCCTCTTTGGTGTCTGTTCAGATCTTATGGCAATTTTTAAAAATTGTTTTATTTTCTTATTTTTGAGTTATGAAAATTCTTTACAAATTCTGAATACAAGTCATTTACTTCCTCCTTATTTCTGGAAGAGATTGTATAGAATTGATATTACTATTATTTTTAAATATTTGGTTGTATTCATTAATGAAGACATTTGGGCTTGGAGTTTTTGGGGTTTTTCTGGAGAATTTTCAACTATGAATTCAATATCTTTAGCAGATATATGACTATTCAGGTTATCTACTTCTTGACTGAATTTTATCAGTGTGTGTCTTCCAAGATTTGGTCCTTTTCATCTAAGTTTCTAATTATATGCAGCAAATTACCCATAGTATTTCTTTACTTTTTTTTTAATGTCTGTAGAGTTGGTAGTGATATCCCATCTTTTATACCTGATATTGGTAATATGCATCTTCTCTCTTTTTCTTTTAGTAACTCTAACAAGAAGTTTACTGATCTTGTTGATTTTTTTTACTAGAACAAGCTTCTGGTTTCATTGATTTTTCTCTTTTGTTTTCTCTTTTTTCAATTTTATTAATTTATTTTCTTATATTTATTCATTTGTTCCTTTTCTTGCTTTGAGTTTAGCTGGCTATTCTTCTTCTAGTTTTTTTTAAGGTGGAGGCTTAGATTATTGATGCAAGACCTTTATTCTTTTCTAAAAAGAGCATTACAAGGGTAAATTTTTCTAGGTACTGTTTCAGCTGCATCCCACAAATTTTGATATGTTGTATGTTCATTTGCATTCAGTTAAAAATGTTTCCTAATTTTCTAAATTTTCTAAAAATATTTTCTAAAGACTTCCTTGCTGGCCAATGAATTTCTTAAAGTGTATTACTTAAGAGAATTTCTTAAAGTGTATTCCCAAATATTTACATGTTTTCCAGAATTCTTTTTTATTGATCAAATTGATTCAACTATGGTCAGAGAACATACTTTGTATGATTTCATTCTTTTAAATATAATGCTTGTTTTATGACCCAGAAAATGGTCTATTTTGGTGAATGTTCCATGTATACTGGAAAATAGTGTGTATTCTTTTGCTACTTGGATGGGATATTCTATAAATGTTCATTAGGTCAAATTGGTTGACAGCATTGTTTAGGTCTGCTATTCTTGCTGATTTTTTTTTTATCTGCTTGTGCTATCTATTACTAAGAGACATGTATTGTTGTCTCCAACTGTAATTAGGTATTTGTCTCTTTTTTCTTTCACTGTCAGCTTTTGCTTATGTATTTTGAAGCTCTGTTATTAGGTACATACACATTTAGTGTTGTTATTATATTCTTGATGAGTTGGTTCTTTCATTATTATATAGCATCCCTCTTTATCTCTGGTAATTTTCTTGTTTTGGAGTCTATTTTGTCTTATGTTCATATAGCTACTAATTTTCTTTTGATTAGTATTTGTGTGGTATTTCTTTCCCCATCTTTTTAGTTTTAATTTATCAACATCACTCTTTTTGAGGAGAGATTCTGTAATAGCATATAGTTGGGTCTTGGATTTTTTATTTTATTTTTCTTTATTCTGTACAAGGATCTCCAGCTTTTAATTGATGTGTTTAGACCACTTGTATTTAGTGTTAAGTACTGATATGGTTGAGTTTAGCTGTGCCATTTTATTATTAGTTTTCTGTTTGTTCTTTTTTTTCCTGCCTTCCAAGTCTTTTAGATTATTTGAATATTTCTTGTCATTACATCTTCATTTATTTCTTGGCTCCTTACTCTTTCTCTTTGTATAACTTTTATAGTTCTTGCTCTAGGAGTTGTTATAATATCATACCTAACTTATGTCAATCTCCTAAGAGTTCATAGTTTACCACTTCAAGTGAAGTATAGAACCACACACTTATATAAATCCCTTTATCTTCATTCTTTATGCCATATCAGTGAACCTGAATATATTGAAACTCCATAAGATATGTTATATTTTTTGCTTTTAACAGCCATACAAAAATATGGATATTACATAGATTTTCCTGCTTCCTTTCACTGGGGCCATGCTAATCTCTGTATTATTCTAATTTAGTATATGTGCTGCCAAAATGCGCACTAAATATATTTTGAAGTGTTTTTCTGGTAAATATTTATCTAAACTTGCACCAAGTTTGTGAAACTATGATTATTAGAAGGATAGTCTAGGATTGAGGAATGTTTTTCTTTGAACAAACCTAAAATTGATTGTAACCTATTATGCTTTGACATTAAAAGGTGAAAGATGAAATCTTCTTATCTTGAACTAAAGCAGAATGTGGAATTAAAAACTAGAAATATGCACAGAAATATTTTATGACCAACCTTGGCTTTTTTTTTTTTTTTTTTTTTGCAACATGAAGGTTTATAATATCAAAACTATCAGTTATCTATAGGGATGTCCAAATGAGAGGTATCACGTAGAAATTAAAAGTGAACTGTTCAGTTTTCCAGCAAGCAGTAGATTATTTGGAGAAGTTGAAATAAAAGCCAACTCTCCTAGGTTTGAGATTAAGGAAAATAGAGGCCATACCGTATGTTGTTTAGATCATATTCAAGAAAGTGATCACATGTGTAAAGCATCTTCATTAAAAAAAAATTAAATTAAAAAAAAACACCTCAAAGGCATTTTATACATATGATTTTATTTTCGTCTGCCCCATGGCTATGGAAAATATTGTCCACGCTCCAGAGCAGGGAAGCGACGAGTCTGTACAGCGTGCAGTGAAGCTACCAGTCTCCCTCTGTAACCTTGTCCTTCCCAGCGTATGCAGTCATTGGCTCAGAATGTACAGCCATGAAGGTGACTGTTTCTCTAAGGCTTTGGTGATGTAAGCCTGAAACCACGGAGGAGGAGAGCAATTAAGCCTCACCTTGGTCAAGCTATAGTGTACTGTGAGTTGCAGGTTGGGTTTGGCGACTGTTTCTTCAGTGAGAAGGAGATATTTGCACTTGGAGTTTATAGGCAAACAGGCTGCCATAAAGAGTGGCCAGCATACCTTGCTGTTGTCTCATACCTTGTTGATGCCTGATCATTCAGGAAGGTTTGGCTAAAGTGACTTCTGTCTTCTGAGGCCTTCTCCTCCAACGGTGGTGAATAATCTCACTACATGCTGACTTAGGTAGCTTTTCCATCTGTCTAATTCATGTGGCAGCCTTGGTTTTCTTTTCATGAGACATTATCCTGAAATGGATTTTAATCTCCATTAAGATGAGGGCAGGGTCTTTGTTTCCCCAAAGTGACTTACCCAGTGGGCACTAAGTTTGAAAGAGGCAGTTAGTAGAATAGTTGAGAGCACAGGCTCAGTATTCCTGGGTACAAATCCTGACTTTACCATTTCTTAGCTGGATGACTAGGGACAAGTTACTTAAATGCTCTAAGCCTCAGTTTCCCACTTGTAAAATTGAGGTAATAACACTATTTGTAAGATTAAACTAGTTAAGACATGGAGGGTACTTAGCCTTTTTGTTGCCTGGTACATAAATAAATACTATTACTTTTTTTATTAAGTGATTTTAAAAAATAAAGCTGTGAAATAAAGTATATTTGTAAGTAAGGCAAGACAGAACACAAACAGGATTAGCTAAAGAGAAGGCAAAGAAAACAGATTTTGACCAGATTCCAGATGCAAAAGATCTGGTGCCTATTTTCAAAGAAATGAAGGGTGGAAATGTAAATTGTCACAACCACTTTGGAAAAATCATCAGTTGTGTTTTCTCAAGAAGAACATTCTCATACTCTATAGCATTCTACTCCTAAGTATATCCCAACAGAAAATTGGCCATGTATTCATCAGAGGATGTTTGATAGATAGCAGCATCCACCGTAGTCGTTAACCAGAAACTAGGCAAATGTCCGTCAACAGAATGGCAAGAATAAATAGTGGCAAGGAAAAGATACTTTACAACTACCCACAGCAGAATGGATGAATCTCAAACGTAATGTAAGGTTCCAGGCAAGAATAACCTGTGCTGTCACAAACCAGCCTAATTTACGTGGTCAGAGAGAAGAGGGAGGGCAGGAAAAGTAGAGGGAGAGACTAAGACAAGCTTCTGGGGGTGTGTAGCTATTTTATGTTTTTCATCTGGTGTTTGGTTTTTCGGGTAGGTTCGGATTGTGACAATTCATCGGACTACACACTTACAGTACAATGCGTTTTTTCCCCTATGTATCATAGTTCACTAAAAACCACAATTAAGTAAGATAGAAAGCAAAAGAAAAGAAAAGGCACAGCCAGCCTAGAATGTTAAAAGACATGAATCCTTGGCTCTGGCTACACCTGACCCGGTTGGCTCTCCCCTCTACCTTACAAGAGCCAGTGCCCATTTCCTGCCCCCTCCGGCCCCCCGGATCGCCTTACTCTATTTGCCCAGCATGAAGATGGCAAATGCCCTGTTTTCGGGGTCCTTTCTCTCCCTCTCCTGCTGCCCACAGCCACTCTGAACATTGCGAAGGCACGAAGGGGCTTTGCAATTGGGTAACGCTGGTAGTACAGTAAACTTGGAGCAGGTAAGGCCTCATTATTGAAACGTAAGACTTAAAGGCATTTCTTCTTCTCTTCTACCTCTACCTCTTCCTCTTCCTCTTCTCTCTGACTCCTTCTCCTCTTTCCTTTCCCAAGACACACTCTAGGCCTTGGTGGCAGTGGGTCCGCGCCTCGCGCCCGCGGAGTGGCTTGGCTGGGGACAGGCCAGGACGAGGCCCCGCTTGCTTAAGGGGTGCCTCTCCTGCCCCGCCCGGGCTGACCCCGCCCCGCGGCCGCCGGCTATTTTGGGCGCGTTGGCGGCGACGGCGAGATCGCTGACAGGCGCGGATCCTGTGACACCTCCCTGCAGCCCGGCACTTGTTGCTCCCGTAACCTGCTGCCATCCCTGAGTCCACCTTTCCCCGTTGCTCCCGGTCCCCTCCTGGCTTCTCTTTTTTCATGTGATCACCCGGGGCACTGAGCTCTCAGACAACGCTGTCCCCGGCTTGAGAAATAGGTTAGAAAAAGAAAAAGAAAAGAAAAACCCGCCGCTCTCAAGAGAGGCCCCTTTGGGCAGGAGCAGGATCGCAGAGCGCTGGCCCCGGCGCCGCAGAGGTGGCGCCTCCCCAGCCCGGGACGGTGGTCCCGGGCCCCGACGGCATGACGGACGCGGCGACAGCTAATGGGGACGACAGAGACCCCGAGATCGAACTCTTCGTGAAGGTAGGTCGGCGTCTCGGCTCCCGCCGCACCTGCTGCGTCTCCAGCCCGGCTCCCGGCGGCGCCGGCTCACGTGTCCCAGCGGGGACCGCTGGGGCTCTGGACCTTCCCCAGGGAGTGCAGCCCAGCCCTTGCGGTCCCCTGGGTGGCCTTTCTGCAAGCCAGAGCCTGGCTGCGGGGCTCCCGGGCAGAACGGAGTCAGGTGCAATCTGGCAGGTGGCTTTCTTCTTGGAGAGTTGGCCGGCAGTTTGTCCAAGGCTTCGCAGGACAGGCGGTCACCGCTGCGGGTCCAGAGCTCTGTCCGGAGCTCTGCTGGCTTTTCCTAAAGGGCACCTCCAGGTGTAGGGAGATGGCAAGAACCTGGCTGGACCCGTGAACCTTTCTTCTAAAATTGAGGGGGGTGGAATGGATAAAAGGAAGCAAAAATAACATTTCTTAAACCCTCCCAGCTCTCTTTTACTCAGAGCTACGGAAAGAAAAGCTGAAGAAAACAAAATATTTTCTTGCTTTGTGACCAGCGAAGCAGAAAACAAACACTCCATTCGCCAACTTTGTTATTGTTCTGGGAATCATGATTCTGCAGAGTAGTATCATGAAATGCTGAGGGTGTGGCAATTCGGAAAATGTCCCAGTCAACCTGGGCTGACTGAGATGAAGGGGCACAGAGCAAAAATTAAATTAAGTCGGCTTGCTCCCTGGGCAGAAGCAATCTAACGTCAAAGCCGCTCATTTCATTTGCAACCTGTAGGAGGAAGGATGGAGGCGGAGGCAGCGTTTCTCGGTCCGCTAGTGTAATAAGAAAGAAACATTTGATCAGTCCTCGGTGCCACACCGCAGAAGCTGGGAAACCTGAGGCGGCAGGAGGGTTGCCTCCAGGACGGTGCAGAAAGAAACGCCAGGACTCGGGCGGGGCAGCCGGCAGGCTGCCTGAGCGCCAAGACCTTTCACAAAGAGGGAAAAAAGCTTAGAATGTAAAGTTTCCCTAGAAATATGCAGATCACTGTAAAGGGAAGAGTGGTGCCTGTCCAGGGGCCTCTTGACGGAATTTAAAAGGCACATGCATTCCCTGGAACAGGGGAAGTGATCTGTCCCAGTTGGCCCAGCCTATCACAAAGGTTTGTTAAATTTCTTCCACGGGTTTTACATTCTTTGTGTTTATTTTAAGAAATCATCTGTAGAAATGACACCTGTCATTTAGCGACACTTGCTTTCCTCAGCCTGTTTCTCTCCCTTCCGATGTGGCTTCTGACGCCCTCATTTGGTTTCAGACCCCTCTGGGCAGGATTTCCAGGGCCTCTGGGAGACCCAGGTAATGGAAAGGGTCGTGTCCCCTCGGAGGCTGGGCAATGTGGGCCGGACAGCGAGCAGCAGTGCCCTGGCCTCAGCATCCAGGCCTGTGGTCAAGGGAGTGAATAAGGAGGGCTTGAACAAAGCCCTGAGTCTTGCTGCTCTCCTTGAAGAAAGCTATTCTAGGATTTCTCATTCCCTGGGAGCAGGTAGTTTCACAGTGTCAAGTTCCTGAAAGATATTTGAAACACAAATTGACTCTTCAGAGCCAAAGGAGCCCTTTGCCCCACTACTAGGCAGTGGAGACCAATTCTACCTGTACCATTGGAATTTCATGTTGGCAGCTTTAGAGGTTTTCTGCATTTATATAAAAAGCTCACTGCACAGCTCCCAGTGCCCCCAAAGAATTCTAAAATGCTTGTGTTGTCATTTTTTTTTTTTTTTCCCCCTAAAGAAAAGCAATCCCTGAGAGCCAGGCAGGCCTTCGTGATTAGCTCAAAAACCAGATTGATGCAGGGAACAAAAAATCAGATAGGAAAGCTCTTGTGATTTTTTTTTCCCCACCCTTTTCCAGCTTCTGGTTAGTAGTTATCATTTACAGGGACGAGTAAAGGCTGAAAAATTTGTGAAATAAGACACTGGCCCAGCTTTGAATGGTTGCATCTTAGGGAAGCAATGTCCTGATTTATAGAATGAAACATTTCCAAATTTGACATTTCTCTTAGGTCTATGATTCTCATAGGAAGAAAAGCCTTCTTGTTGAAGGTGTCAGATACCTGAGATATTTTCTGCAGGGCAGGGCACCCACCAACCTACTTTCTAGGATGCTTCCAGGCAGGCTGGCCCTACTCAGTAAGAGTTGTGATACTGGTCGTCTTCATCATTCCTAGCTGAAGTGACCCTTTGACCCATCCTGTCCACTGGGTGTCATACAAAACCTCTGTCACCCAAGGAGTTTCAAGGACATATGATTCTGTCCCATATCAATTGATATCATTTGTGTGCTGCTGCTGATATAATAATAATTAATTAATAATAATAGTCAGCATTTTAAGACTTATGAAGCACATTCAAATATTTTATCTCAGATCTCCAGCATCCTTGTTCGTGAGCCTTGGTTCACGCATATGAAAAATGAAGAAAAGTAAATGTGACTCACAGACAGCTCGTAAGACTTGGCTGCTGTCAGAGCACTCAGTGAGCTGCCATTTGCTCTCGTCGGAACAACTCAGGAAAATAAGAATGATGATTAGTCCCATTTAACGGTTGAACAACTCATGTGCTCAGAGAAGGTCCATGAAATGCCCAGAAGTAGATGGTAAATAACATTCAGATCCTGTCCTCAAATCTAGCAGTTTAGACTCTAAATTTCTTTTCAAACTTGTATGTCAGGCCTTGCACCTTCTTTTGCCAAGTTGGGCTGTCAAGTGCCATTCAGGATGACAATTATTGATAACTTACTAATCCATTCTAATGTGGTCATGGAATGTTGCCAAGGAGCCCGTCATCCTGCTCTGCACTCCGAGTCTTTCCCTCCCAGGGAACATTCTAAGGGTGACTTTTAAGAGGTTATCCCTCCATCATTTTTAGTTCTTCATCTATAAGAAGAAAGGTTTGAGTAGATCAGCTCTGATTATCATGTTCCATAATATCCGTGGATGGGATAGAGGTTTGGAGACACAGGACCTGAGTTCAAGTGTTGTCTCTGCCTCTAGTTAGTTGAGGGACTCTGAACAAATTACTTAATTTCTGAGTCTCAATAGACCTCCTCCTAAAACAAGAGGGTGGTTATAAAATAAGGTGACCATATAATTTGTTGTCCAAACCAAGGCATTTCTGAGAGTGAAAGGAGGTGTTACCAATAATTAGGCTGGGACAACAGGTGTGCCCTGGAATTGTTCAGGGCCAATCAGGATGTGTGGCCACTGTGATTATGAAAATACTGTCACCACAGACTTGCTGTGAGAATTCCATGGGAGAGAATTGGTGAAAGTGCTTTGTAAATGGAAAATTGCTATAAACACATTGAAGCGAAATAATGATATGAACTTCATGGCAGATAGAATCTTTCTTGAGCTACATGTTTCTGATTGGCCTTGAGGAACAAAAGCTTGGCTCTTTCCTCACCCGCAGGGCTAGTTTGAGAATAAATGAGATCATACATAGCTTACACTTTGATCATAAAGGGAGGACAACCGGTTAGAGAATTGAGAGTTGGCAGTAAGTACGGTTTATTGAAAGAAAAAAGAGCAAGGAAGTGAAAACAAAACAGAAAGTGATTTGGAAAGACAAACACAGGATGTGCTGAGTAGTTAGAACAAGACATCCCTCCCATCTTTATTGACTCCTTCACCCCCAGTCCCACCCCTAGACCCCAGATGTAGAAAGCAACCAAAGGGAAGTGATGATAGTGGACCAATTTGCTACAAATGTCTCTTGGGCCACAGGCGTGGGCTTCAACAGAAACCAGTGGTTCTCAACCGTGGCTACATATTCAAATCGTTTGGAGAGATTTTAAAACTCCTGATGCCAGGCTGTTCCCCAGACCAATTACACCAAATTTTCTGTGGGTGGGACTCAGGCACAATATTTTTACCCCCACTCCAGAAGACTCCAGCATGTGGCTCTAGTGGAGAGCCACGGAGTCATAATGAGAGGCGGGCGTGTTTGGCAGGCAGTTTCTGCCACAGCCTAAATATCGGTAGGTGGCCTGGCTAGGGTGGATTAATGTCCAGAACTTCTAACTGCTTCGGGGCATCAGGATCAGGACTGTATTTTGATAAAGAGCTTGCACCCAGTTGGTGCTCAGTTAACAGATGCTGACAGACTATAAAGACCTATCCACAGGACTTCAGAATAATCAGTGCATGGGATCGGTCTAGTCAAATAATCATCAGTTCAGCATGGGAGAAATAGAACAGAGTCCTGCTGACTGTCTGATGGAAATGACTAATTGTTGCATTTACTGAGCGATCTGAAATGCTCTGACAGTGGTCCAGGGTCAAGTCAAGTTATGGTGACCCATGGTGTGGTCATCTGACTTCCAGAACAGACAAGATCAAACCTTGTGGCATTCCCTCTCAGACCCCTGCTGCCCACTGGTCGCCTGGTCACGTTGGGCAGCTTGCCTAAGCAGGGGCTCATTAGGTTTTGACATTTGCTTCATCCCATTAAGCAACTGTTTTTCTTTCCCACCAGCTCCAGGTTTTAATCTGTGGTCAATAATCCAATACAAAATTCATTCTCCCTGTTATGTTCGTGAGTGTGTATTTTCCTGATAACAAATCCACGGGAGTGTTAGTGTCAAAGGTCGACTAACGCACCTCTCAGGTGCTGTTTGGCAGGTGGTAGGAGTGAGGACGGGGGAACTGCAAATATTGAAATCCTCTGTCAGTGGTGTCAGCTCCTGTTTCCCTGCTGATTTGTGTTGTTTCTCTGAGTATTTGTTGACTCTCTCCATCCAGGGCCAAGAGTTCATCCATTTAAACAGTCAGGTCAAAAGCTTTTCATTCTTGGTTTCTTTTGAGTACCCAGGTGCTGGGCCCATGTTAGTGGTTACAGGAGGGGCAGTAGAAGAGTGCAGCTTTAGGTGTCAGGCTGTGGGTTGCCTGCTGTGTGTTCTAGGACAAGCTGCTTGGCCTCTCTGGGCCACAATTTTCTTACCAGTGCAATGCTGGTAAGGGCAGCATATATTTCATGAGGTTGGTGTGAGCATTGAAAGAGCTGTGTATGAACCTGGGGTTTAAGTAAAGCCTCTGCAGGCCCAGCATAGTTCAAACGGCGGGAAGCCAAGCCCATGAGCTTCCCTCCCATGATGTGTCCAAGAAGTCAGAGCCGCAGTCCTGTCTGCCCTTGCCCCTTTGCTGGAGCCAGGACACAGACCCCTGGGAGCTGGAGCACGGTGAAACCTTCACTGGCTCTGGTTGCCTCTGATGGGGCTGATGATCAGAGAGCTGGAGACCTCAGAAGCCATCCTTTGAAGTAATGTGGTTGGCCTGACCACAGAGCAAGTGCAGATCTCTGACCGATTGTTGAGTTCTTCAAGCTCAAGGGAAGCTCACCCAAGGGAGCCCCCACAAAGCTCTGGGGCCTGGGCCAGGGTGCATCACTGGGGTGCTGCCCTTGCCACTCCCATTTAAGCTGCTTGGGGAGGTTATTTCAGGGGCTTCCTTCCCTGGGCTCTGGGCAGGGCCTCTCCAGACTCACCTGAAAGGTGCCTATAACTTTGACCCTAAGATGACAAAGAAGTCTTGGACGTTTAGTTCCAAAAGGACCACGGGACTCTGTGCAGATTTTCCCACTCCCTCCTCAGTAGCCTTCCAGCGCTGCATAGCCAGAGTGGCTTTCGTAGAAAATATGCACACATGTTTATATGTATTATCTATCAGGGCTACACACAAAAATAACAGATCTCAATATCAGCTATCTTTTAAAACTATTACCCGGGAGATAGCCTCATGTGTCTTTGTCATCAAGGGTGGAGGACTAGAAATAGTGAGACGCAAAGGGTTAAGCAGGGTTTCGTGAAGATGTGGATAGTTGGAAGAAGGGTTCTCCCCACCCAGGGGCATCTGGGATCTGCCCACGCTAGTGTTCTAAGGGACAGTTCCAACTACTGGGGCTATTTCTCTGCCAGCGCCCTGAGTGAGTATCTACTTTGGAAGCTCATATATTTATTCAAGGAGTATCTTCTGAAATGTGAAATTCTTTGAAGATAAGTAAGACAGACAGTCTGCTATGAGAACTTAAATGAATCTTTTCTGGGAAAAAGGAATGGAGTTGTTAACCTTTAGAAACACCCTCTAGCTCCGCTGGCGTGGGAAAAGGCTTCCGATTATATTTATTGTAGCACTCATGGTGAACAATGGCTAGGCCAATGGTGCTCCGTCCTTGGGGTATGAAAAAGTCACTGCCAAGCTTCCTCACATGGACTTGCCCAGGTCCTGTCCCCAGAGATGACTCAGGAGGTCAGCGTGAGGCCCAGGCATCTGTATCCTTAACAACCTTCCCCTGGGTGATTCTGAGATTCATCACAGACTGAGAACCACTGGCCGAGACCAGGGTAAAAAGGGCTGAACTAGCCAGAGGGGCCCGAAGGGCAAGAAGAAGTCTAGTTCCCACTGGAAGCCTGCACTTCGTAAGATGGAGGAGGCTGAGGCAAATATGCTTGTTAGCATGAATCACCCCAGATTGACCAGAAATAAACCAGGAAAGGGAGGGAAGGGATGCTTTTGACCTTTCTTTTATAACTTGCTTTTCTTCCTTTATAATTTTTCTTTTATGATATTGGAGGGACAAGTCATTTTAAAAGCTAAGCATGAAGGAAATAGTAGTAAGATAAAACACTTAGGGAGTTAAGGGATTGAAAATAATCAGTCAATCAACCAATGAACAAACATGTGTATGGAGCCACGTGCTCTGAGCCAGGCTCTGCGAAAGCTGAAAGCGGGGAGGAGATATCAACGAAGATGGGGTCCCAGCAGTTCATGAACCTGCAGCTGAGGGGTAAAAATGCAAGGACCCATCAGTGCTATCAGGACATGAAACGAAGGGTGCAGGTAGAGGGACCCGTGTGGCTTGAATGAGGTCTCCAAGCCTAGTCTGAGAGGAGGGGGGTCCGAGTTGTGCTTTGAAAAATGATTCGGATGTGTAGAGTGGGTAGGAGTGGGAAACCATTTCAGGTCGAGCCATAGTATGGAGGTAGGATGCTCAGGACTCAATGGTATATAAGATTGGCCGAAGAGATTGGTAGAGGGAGGGGTGCAGTTGGAAATAAGATAGGAAAAAAAAAGAAAAAAGAAACAGTGGGGAGGGTTTTGATGGCAGATAAGTGGTATTTGCTCCCATGTCAGTAAGGGAGA
Source organism: Rhinolophus ferrumequinum (assembly GCF_004115265.2). Lineage (NCBI taxonomy): Eukaryota > Metazoa > Chordata > Mammalia > Chiroptera > Rhinolophidae > Rhinolophus > Rhinolophus ferrumequinum. The sequence continues at coordinate 15,009,049 of NC_046286.1, read as the reverse complement.
GTAATCAGAAGTTTCTACACAGGGTAGGAGTTTGATTTGGTCCCTGTTTAGAAAGGCTCCTAAGCTGCACTGCGTGATGTGGTGGGAAGACTAAGGAACTCAAAGTAAGAAGACCTGGATTCCAGGTCTGGTTCTGCCACACGTTGGTTGTGTGCCTTTCTTTAAGACCAAGTTTTCTTTTCTGTAAAATGGGATCAACAATCATAAAATCAGAATTTTTGATTTGGAGAAACCCCTTCGAAGAAGTCATCTAGTCTGACTCCCTTTTATCGGAAACATTCACACTCTAACATTTCGAAATACACGCTATACGGATTAAAGGAAGAGAAGTGAGATAAAATGTGAGACGCTGCTGTTCTTGCGATTGCTCTTATAACTATTCGTTGTCCCCACGTAAAGGAGGATTCTCCAGTCTTCGATAATGAGGCGATAATGGGCCCAAACCAGGGCTGAAAGGAAGACTATGCTTTGAAAGAGTGATGTGACTACAAAATTGAGCCCAGGCCGTGGAAGGAACATGTGCAAATATATTGCCTGGTAAATTCAGCTCTGGAGAGACTGGTTTCCAGCTTTGGAATGGTGATACCACCGATGGGCTTGACCGTTATTGTCAAAGATGTTGTAAATGGACTGAGAGCAGATAAACTAATCGAGCTTGAGCTTTCAGTTTCCTTTTAACTCTGAAACACTATGTGACTCTATGATAGAAACAGAGCGGCGAAAAAGGGGGTTGTCATTAATGAGGGTAACGTGGTTTTGTTTGAGGGGACGGTAGGCCAGATAAATGCAGGTGTCCGTTAGCGTGCCGGAAAATCAGAACCAAGAATGAAAAGCAAGATCAGGGCTGGGAATGTGGATTTGAACTTCTACTTAGAGCAGAGTAAGTTGAAGCAATAAGTTCCCTGGAGGAGGGAGCATGGAGAAGGAGTAAAGACATAAGGGCTGAGCTTAAGAAAATGCCCATTTGAGAGGGAGGAATGAGGCACAGACAATTAGCCAAGGTGATGAACGGATCAAAGAGAGGTAGGAAATAAATGTAACGTCATAGATGAAGGGAACTTCGTGGCCAATGGCTCATGTAGAAGGACGAAATGGCAGGATCGGTCACGGAAGAACTAAGCGTTCTGCTTGGCTGTGGCAAAGGGAGTGTAAAGGGATGACGGGAAGGTGGACAGAAATGTGAGTTAGGGTTGGATCATGACACAACTCTGATGGCAGGCTGAGCGATTTGGGACTTTTATTTCTAATGTGGAAGGTTGCATGTGCTACCGCCTGCTTGTGGGGCACTTATATTTTAAAAGAGAGAGACGGGCTTAGTTATCTAACATGGTGTGCCTGGTGCTGTTGCCTCCAAGGAGAGGTGTGCCAAGGCGGGAGGTCTTCCAAGTGTGTCTTGGGTCACTACCCACAGGCCGTAGAAGTTTGGTGCTGGGAACTTGACATCCTCTATCAACCTCTGAATCTTAAGATGATATTTTCCACTTCTGTTTATCATTATTTTACACTAAAGGGGAAAGAAACAAATACCAGACTGGATGAAAAAACACAAAATGTGAAAGAGGGGAGCTTGTGTAGTGAATGGGATCTGACTGGGGACCTATTGCCTAGAGTGAAGAGAAAGTGAAAACCATGTTCCGGTTACTATTTCTTAAAAATCCAACTTGGGCGGTTGTCATGGCAACAAGTGTAGGTTTCTTGGTTCAGCCCAAGGCTCCTCTCCCTTCAGTGTTCACCTCTGCTTCCAGATGCTGTCTGGAGAGCAGAGACCCAGTAAACCCAGCAGGCGGGGGGAGGGGCGGCCTCCCGTGCTTTTTGTCCATTTCCTCATTTGGGTGCTGTGGCATTTTATAGTCATGTCATAAAAATCCAGGATCCACAGTTTCTTTGCAATTGACCTTAGAAAGGTAAAGACCCGTATGCTGTGGTTCTTTTTAAACAGAACGCCCAGGAGCTGCAGTGTTACCCCTTTGGGGATAAAGGGTTTCGTGGCCCGCAGGGCTTGATCACAGGACTCCAGGAGAGGGGAAGCCACATGGGGAAAGTTTGTTGTGTGAACCTCTCCTCCCTCGTTTGGGTATTCATGATATAACAGAGATATGATCTGTCTGGCAGGATTATGTAAGTGTCAAATCGATAAGAAAACCAAACCCCTTTTGTAAATGAGAATTCACCTTACCGTTCAAATGTAAGACATTGTGTTGGTCAGTTATACGCCCCGCTGCTGAAACAACAGCCCATGAATTTGTTCACGATAGCTCAATACCAGGCTTGATGAAAAGTAGACCTTTCTCTCTCAGGCTCCTTCCACTCTGTATCCGGCCACACCAAGGGTGCCAACTTCTCGGCTGGACTCTGCCTTCCTAGCACAGGTGGAAGACCCAAAGTGGAGGATCACATGGTAGCTTTCCACGATCCCTGCCTGGAAGTGGCCTGATCCCTTCCACCCACTTTCTATAGCTCAGAACTCAAGTGTCATCTAGCCATGTTCGCAGAAAAAAGGGGGAAGGAGGTTTGGCAAACAACAAACCTATGTCTCTGCCATAGAAATGATTTATTTCCTTGTTTCCAAATACTTCATCAACTCATCACCCCCTAAGACAGCATCCTGCCTACAGTATCTCTCCCCCTGCCCTCCGCATACGATGCCATTAGCTTAGTCTGCCTAGAACAATCCCTTTATCACATCCATTCCCCCACCTGCCAGATCCAGTTCAACTGCTTCAACCTGATATTGGAGACACTCCAGTTAGGCCTGCACTCCCTCTCCCACCACATTCCCATTCTCTCTTAAAATGGCTCCTTATGGGTCCATATACTTTCTGAAGCATTTTTGAGCCTCTTCTTGATTTTATCATCACGCAGTCCCTTTGAGGAAGGAAGAGATTTGGTCTTGATCACAGACAAGGTGACTCGCTGGAGCCTATACGGTGTCGATCTGCACAAGCTGAGGGAGAAACCTGGGATCCTAACTCCCGGCTTGAGGAGCCTCTACCAGAACCAGGGTTCCCTGCTGTGCATGATATGATATGAACCACTTGGGGCACTTTCCAAATTCCCACACAAACTTATGAATCAGCCTTCAGGGAGGGGCTCTCAGACATCTGTCATTAACCAGGGCCCCAGTGTTTCTGATGCACAGTCCGTTATTGAAATACTGCCCACAACCCAACAGGGCCCACAGGAGTGAGTCTAATGGTGGACATTTAAAGCATTATGACATGAAAATGTGGGAGAAAAATTTAAGGGACAGGGGACCTTCCGGCTGCTCCCAGGTCACTCCAATGAACATGGTATTCTAGTCTTCTTAAATATTGGCCTTTGACTTTAGAATCTGTTCCATGCCCTGTGGAATTATAAAAACAGTGATGGGGTTTCTTTCTTTCGTCCTTTCTCTCTCTCTCTCTCTCTCTTTCTGTTTTTCTTTCTTTTTTCTTTTTTTTCTTTTGGCACAGCTGCTCATCTCCATCCCAGAGTATAAGGTGCTTGAAGTGGACAATGTTGGGAAGGAGACTGGGGAGATGGCAGGGGATACGAGGGTAAGAGAGACGATGAGAACAGACTTGCCTTACAAAGTAAACGAATCACTCCTTATTCCCCAGTCCTTTTTGGTCCCATGAGTCTCTGCATTTTCTGAAGTCAGAGACAAGTTTGGAAACTGAATAATGATAGCCGTGGCTATGTGCTGTTCTGAACCTTGCTTCCATGAACTCCTTGAGTTCTGTGGGTAGATCCTGTTATGATAATACTCCCAAGTTACAGATGAGGAAACTGAAGCTCAGAGAGACCGGGTCTCCTGGCTAAGGCCTCAGAGCTAGGACATGTGGAACATGGAATTCAGTAAATTCAGACCCCACCCGGGGCATCAGAATCTGTGCTCTCTGCTGCCTCCTTTCACCCAGACCCTCCCAGCTGTGTGCAGAGAAATGCTTGTGCTAAAGCAAGAGACATCTTTTTTTATTTTTTTAAATGGCTAGTGAGAGCAGGATGCCCAAGTTTCGTCTTTCCTTAATTCTCCATAGGTCATAATGAATAGCCCAAGGTCAAGGCTGATCTCCATGCGTAGGCAAACCGGGCAATTTCCAGATAGGGGAGTGAGAGCCACCTGAAGACCCACCTGTTCTCAAGTCTCCACTTCTCTGCCACAGTGACATCAATGCCCACCCTTTGTTTGACTCCTTTGTTTGAAGTCATATTCCCCAGAAGTCCTTTTTACAATAGGTGTTGTCTTGAATGGGCTCTACACATGGACACTGGGGCCCCAGCTGCCACATTACCCAGGATTGCTTTATCAGGAGGCGGAGGAAGAGGAACAGGAGGCGGGATCGAGAGAGACCAGGAGTATCATTGGGTACTGAGTGCTGCACTACATGTCTGTCAAGGCAAGGAGATAAAGCAAGCCTGTTGTGTGGTGTGGGGGTGGCTACCAAAGGCAGGACTTTTTACCCAAGAGCTGACCCTTGGCCAAAGTGCCTCAGGGTTCTAAGGTAAGCTGTGAAACTCCTCTTTGCAAGGAGGAAGCCCTTGACGCAGAAGAAACCTTATGTTTAGTCCAGTTAATCCTTGTTACTACTAAGAACTAGACTCATTTACAGATATATGGAGAGTCCCACAACTTAAAAAAAAAAATTATAGACAATTTGCCAGGGCTCTATAAATATGAACAATAATAAACTGACAGGAAATTAACAACAACTTTTTTCACGGAGTTCACTGGATTCCATTGAATCCTCGTGGCATTCCAGCAGCCTCCAAGGAGCCTGCTACAGGGCACTGAGCTCCAGAGAGGTTAGGCTGTTATAATGCCACACAGCAGCCTGAAATCAGAGGAGATGGAACTTGGCTGAGGTTTATTCTCTGGGGGCCCAGCCTCGCTGATATCAGGCCCTTTCTGAATCATTCTGAGACACATGACATGGTCTAGGTAACAAGACCATGGGAGGCATTTGATAATACATTTTTTTGGAGCAGCTACTACGTTCTAGACATTGTGCTAGCTACTCTAGTGAATCATTTATGCCTAAAGCCCCAGTGCCGTTGGGTAGGTATATTGTAACTTTTATAGATGAGAAATACGGGGCTTGGAAAAGATAAGTCTTTCCTTGGGGGTCTTGTGGAAAGTGATAGACGTGTGATTCAAATCCAGTTCTGGCTGACTTCAAATCCCCATCTTTTAAATATGTTGATAATCAAAAATAACAACATTACGTCAAAGTTGCTTGAAGTACACGTTTCCATGTGGCAGCTATTTATTGAGGTCTACCAGGTGCCTCAATTAACAGCTGGGTCTGGTAGGAAAGTGAGATGCACTGGACAGACAGGGTTGGGCCCTGGCAGAATCGCAGCCTGGAGCAGGGCAGCCACTGAACCCGCACACGACTGTGACCCAAAGGCAAATGTGAGGCTCTGGGAGCTTGAAGCAATGGCACCTGGTACTGGGAAGGGACTGAGCAGAGTTTTCTTGCAGCACAGAAGGGAAGAACTTGGGGTTCAATTCCAGGGTGGGACACGAAGGAAGAGTCCCAGCTAAGTTTGACGGAGAGAAGCAGGAGGAAGCTACCCACCTCTCCCCACAACAGAGGACTTGTCAGGGCAGATTCTGGAAGGAGCAGGTGATAAAGGGACCCCAGGAGCTTCTCGAGACCAGGAGAACAGGGGCACCACTAAAGTAAAACCGTGACGATCCTTTCTGGCCCCTCTCCCACTTTAGGTCACCTTTGAAAAGCTATTTGAAGCTTATCTAGGCCTAACATTCTTCAGAAAACATTTTTCTACCTGTGTGCCAAGAATTACACTATCACGGGTGACGCACGTATCATTCCAGAGTGGGAGATAAACGGCCCTCGGTGGGAACGCCTGGCTGTTTAACACTTTGGAGTCAAGGAGTACCTCCAATGTATAATCCAGGAGGGGGAAGGCGTGGCTATCAGGTGCACCTAGTTGATAAAGGGTTTAACGTGTGGCAAGGATGGTCTACTAGGGGCTGAGAAAAGAGGCCAGGGATGGACATAAAGATCACCCGTGCCGTGGGTCTGCTCACCGAGCTTGGGGCTGAGTTGCTTTCAAGCAAATAGGATGGTAACCAACTGACAATGGGGACCTTACAGTCACAGATCAGTTGGATCTTTTCCTCATGGCTGTTTCCTACAAGACAGCATGTGTCCCATCATTTTATTATTCATATATATATGTACATATGTGTATACACACACATATATTCTACATATATATTATATATTATATATACAGAGGGTGCCAAAAAATGTATACCCATTTTAAGAAAGGAAAACTGTATTAAAGTTATAATGCTCAATATATACCGATAACAAAAGATGAATACACGTCACATTTGACTTCGGCAATGATAAGAGGTGCTCAGAGTGGTTACCATCAGCGTCCAGACACTTCTGGTTATGGTGAGAACTACTCCTTGTGCAACATTGACCAAAGTGTCCACTTGTATACATTTTTTTTGCACACCGGTACAACACACACACAATACACACACACTTTTCTCCTGAGATTTGAGATCAAAGACTGAAATGCCTATATCCAGCTGATCAAATTGCTGTGTAAATCCACACGTATCTTTACATTTATTCCACATTCACCAGTTACTTGTTGCGTGACAGAGCAATACAATGGAACTCAGGAAACTTGCTTTTTGCTTCTGCTCCCTGTATTATTCTGGATTAGTCATCTGGGTTTCTTCATCTTTAAAATAAGGAGATTGGATGAAATATCTGAGGTCGTTGATTCTTTGATTCTACTGTGTAGTGAGCCCTGTGTGAAGCCCTGAGGAAGATTCCAAAAAGACTCTCGCAGGCAGTTTACCGTCTGCTTGGAAAGGGTCCTGGAGCTCCTAGGCCGGGGTCAGCAAGCTTTTCTGTAAAGTGTTACACAGAAAATGTTTTCGGCTTTGCAGTCCATACAGTCTCTGGCTCAGCTACCCATTGCTGCCACTGTAGCAGGAAAGCAGCCAAGGACTAGATGTAAATGATGAGTATGCCTGTGTTCTAATTAAACTTTATTTACAAGAACAGGCAGCAGGCTGACCCCTGACCCAGGTGCCCAACTGACAGGGAATTGAACCAGCTGTGGCGTGGTGCCCAGAGCTGTGGACTTGGCCTTCACTGTAAATGGTGACGAGGTTGGACAGGCTGCCCTCAGTGGAGGTGGCCATACTCACCTGTCACTGTCCGTTCCGCTAGGCATGGAGATCTGGTCTTCCCAGGGTGAAGCTGTAAGATGAAGCATTCTGAATTCCTTGGAGACTGTTCCTAGAAATTTTATTAATATTTCTATTCTGCATGTGATGAAAGAGTCACAGAGGCCGAGGCTCTAGACGTTGTTGCCAGACCCATGAAAAGATGTCCAGGGTGGTCGACTCAAGTCCTCCATGGGAGAGCCGCCCGTGGACAGAACTCACTCCCAGCTTCCACCCGCTCACTCGTTCTCACTTCCTCTGCCCTTGGGGTGTTGCTCTGTCAAATGATCCCCTGACATTTACTGCTTGGCCTGGCTCCGCCAAGCTGCAGGCTGCTGACACATGCTGCTTCTCCGGGCAGTGCCCTGACATCACTGTGCTGGGACCTGGCCACTTGGCAGTGGAGAGGTGCGACAGGGTTTGCCCAGGAGCGTCACTGGATGAAAACACAACAACGACCTCATTTCCTGACCAATTTTGCACACCAAGTGAGACGGGGCGAGAATTCAAACAGGCAAGCCGGTTGGTGAGGCCTCAGACAACTGCTCCAGAAGGTAGATTTCCGGAGACAGGAGACTGTTGTCTTATAAGGCGAACATTCCTCATGGAAAATATTGCCCTTGACCTGTTGATTTATGCCCTTGACCCCCATGTGCCGCTGACCAAGACGCTCTGGGGAATTTTTCAACTATGAAACAGATGGAACTGTCTTCCTGGGTCTACTGCTCCTGGCCTCAGTTCAAATTGTGTAAATTCATGGAATCTACTTATGGTCCCTGGCTATCGTTTATTTATTTTGGTTAACTTTCACACTAGTCCGTTTCAGTGTGTGTGTGTGTGTGTGTGTGTGTGTGTGTGTGCACCTAGTTGGCTCATATTCAAGGTTTTCTTTTTCAGTAGTCTCAGATACCATGATCTGGCAGGAAATTGGCTCTTTCCTATGTCAACACGTAATAATAAAGGGTGTGTGGCTCATTAGTCATACGTTTATATTTTGGAGACTATTTTCAACTGATTTCAGTATTGACAAGTATAGTGGACATTTGTCCTGTTTTGTTGCTGTCCTGCACCATTTAAACATGCTTCTTTAGGGCCCAGCTTCTTCAAGGCAGAAGCCAGGAAATGACTTTCTAGACCAATTCCTTTTCTACTTAAAATAGCTAGAGTGGGTTCCGTGGTTTGCAAAAGAGCCCTTATCAATATTTCCTTAGAAAAAAATTGTGCAAGAGAATCTTCTTGGAAGTCTTAGAGATCCTGTGACATTAATTATAATACCTAGCTTGGGTGCTTAGAATGTTTTATTAGGATTATTTATCACCAAATATTTGCTCTGTAGCTTCTGTAAATTCTTGGAGGTGACTTTAATAGAGACTGACGAAAACATAGATCCAGGATCACATGGAGGACTTGTTATGAACCGGAACCATCTGACTCTCTGGGCCAGCATGGGGGACGTGAGGGTAAAGCAGATCATACTAGGTTCTCTTTCCTCCATCCTCACCTCCTTTAGTGCCACCAAAGTGAAGTCTTTCACTGAGTGAAATCAAGTTACAATTATTCCCGAGATTCTTCCTCAAGAGAAAAGAATGATAGTAATATAACTAACATTTATCATGTGCTTACTATGTGCTTTCTAATTACTTTACATGTATTCATCATTTAATCCCCACCACACATCTGTATATTAAATACTACTGTTAGTATACCCATTGTATAGATGAGGAAACTAAGGCACCAACGATTAGGTGGCTTCTCCAAGGTCACATAGCTTATAAGTGATCTTGCTCCTTATCTACCCGTTCCCTGAAGGAGTGACCTTACAGCAGGGGTGTCAAAACTGCGGCCCACGGGGCCAACTGCTACCCGCGATCCATTGTTAATTGGCCCGCAGCAAATTCCAAAAATACATTTAGTTTACTTAAATAAACCAGGTGAGGCAATACGTACTTCACCTCCAGTGAGCGGCCCGGCTATTTGTGTATTTTACCGCATATGGCCCTTGGTGAAAAACGTTGGAAAAACGTTTGGACACCCCCTGCCTTAGAGGCTAAAGCCATCTTCGTAACATATGGGGATGAAGGGACAGTTTTTTCCAGCCAGAACTGGGCATCGCTAGTTTAATCAATTAGATCCGCAAATGACTGTGCATTGGTATCTTCCAGGGAGCTTCAAAAAATACAAACCCTTAGGCTCCTCCCAGGAACTCGGGTGTGGGAGTGGAAATCTGTATTTATTGTTGCCTTAATGCCAGACTTAGACTTGCCCATTGCAGCCTCTGGCCTCTGGACGCGCCTTTTTAAACTATTGTTTTAATTTGGTTTTTGCTTGAAATGCTCTTCATCCTCTCCACTCCCCTTTAGCTTCTTAGCAACCAGCTCAGGATTTGGTTATTTTAAAGAACTTCATTTTTGATTGGCACACACTCTCCTGCATCCCATTGGCTCATATACTCTCTGTCTCAGTTAATAGAATACGGATTTGCAATACTAGCTTTACGTCTGTATTGCAAAGAGGTGTGATTTCAGGCACACAAAGAAAAACTACAAGTTTTTCCAAATGGTGCAGCTACCCGTTAGAAACTTAAATGGCTACCATAGTTCAGTGTGAGTGAAGCATCTGAAGTCAGACGTGAGGTGGAGTGAGGGAAGCAGAACGGTAAAACTGAGCGCGCCTGTGACCCCTCCATGGTTGGTGAGCAGCTCCCGTGGGGCGGGCACAGGACCAAAGATGAAGGACACAGCCCCTGCCAACAGTGAGCTAGTGTCTGTGAGGCAGGCAGACGGACAATCCGCAATGGCAGTACCTCTGTCACAGAGGTGCTGGGGAGACTACATGAATTAATGTACGTGAAGTGCTTAAAAGAGTGCCTGGCTTGTCATACATGCACAGTAGATGTCAACTCTTCTTATGACTTGGCTCTGTATGTGGCTCTGTCCTGTGCTATTGTCTACAAACTTGATGGCGTGTCTTTCAAAGCTTCTGGCCCTTCCACAAGCACTTGTCTCAGTATTTCATCTTATGCCCCAGGTTGTTGCCAGGCTGGGCTCAGAAATGATGAAAATGAAACAGGGTGTGTGCCCTTGATCAGACTGGAGGGGGAGACTCCACTTCCGCACATGCCTAACACCCCGAGACAGAGAGGAGAGGGAGCATGAAGAAGCCGGTGGAGCGAACAGCAGGGTTTCAGAGGGGGAGCGGCCACTTCAAGCTGCAGGGTGACGTCGGATGGAGGAAGCCTTCATAGACGCCTAGTGTTGGAAGAAAAGCCTTGAAAAGAGCAGGACTGGTCATAAGAATGGGCCGCACTTTATCTCTTTGTACCTAGAACTGTGTGCAGGCATCGCCTGCGCTGTGATTTAATCCTTACCTTATGAAGTAGGTCCTCTTAGAATCCCCACTTTACAGATGGGGAAACTGAGGTTTAGAGAGGTGAAGTCACCAATATTCAGTATCTCAGAGCTGGTAGGAATATGGTCAGGCAGACAGTGTGGGGAGCGGAAAGGACATTTCACTGCAGAGGTAGCAGTGAAAAATTGACAGAACATGAAAATATAAGGCATGGGGTAGGGATGGGGTTGTCCAGTGTGAGACCCCCCATTTTGGCTATGCTCAGGGAAGGGGTAATAATTACACTTAGAAAAGTTGGTTTTGTAGATAATAATCCAATGCTCTAACTTTTGACACCAGTTGTAGTGCTGGGACAAGGCCGGAAGATCCCACACCACACCTGCCATTACTCAATTAATACTGAATGCTGGGGAAATCTGAAAGGTGCTGAGGGCGCCAGCCAGGATGGTGGTGAGCTGCTTTAAAACAGCTACTGACCAAACAGTGCAGGTATTTCAATACTTCAAATCTGGCACTGCCCGAATGGCCACTCTGTGACCGATCATGACAGTTCTTGAACATAAGGCAGAGGAGTTTGGAGTGTGTTGTATAGGCATTGAGAGGCAGTTTTATTAACTTTAGGCTTCAAGTTACTATTATTGGTAATTATTTTGTTATGATCATAGCTTGCTTTGATTTTGAGTGCTCTCAAAACCGTTTTTGGGAGTTGGTGGAACCTATAAAATCAACAACATGAAATGAAAGACTCATTTTCTTAATAACCTGAAAAATTTACAGCTACAATCTGTACTGAGCTTCCAGCTACTGAGACCTAAGAGTTATTGAAGCTGATTCTTCCCTCTGTGTGAGAGTCATTGCAGTTTCCAGATTACATTAGAAGCCCTTCCTATAAGGGGCTAGAGATTGTCCCTCTACCTCTTCAGTAGAATCATGACTGCCATTCTTTTTTATTTTGACTTCAAAAAAAAAATTTCATAGTGATTACTTTATGTTATCCTTGTAACATCCTTCTGAGCTGATTAAAACTCGTATAATTATTCCCATTTTGCAGATAGGGAAACTAAGACTCCCCCCACACAGCTAAGAATAAGAGATCAACCCAACTTGACAGTGTAGATCAGCAAACCAGAGCTGGATGGCCATTGTTCCACCTCATGGAGACCTGGGCGTGACCATGGTGGCAGGGGCCACGTGAAGGTCCAGAGTGCTACACAAGATGTCTTCCCAGCTGCGACCCCAGGCACAGCCCTTAGACAAGGGATCAGCTGTGTCTGGGGAAGCTTCCTTCTCTTTCCCTCATCCAACAATTCTGTAGATGTTGGAATCCTGTCTTCCTTCAATCCAAGTCTGTCTCTAGGAAATGATTTCCAGAAGCAGTGTTTAGTTTTCTATTGCTGCGTAACAATTTATCACAGATTTAGTGGTTTAAAACCAATGCATTTATTACTTCTGAGTTTCTCTGGGTTGGGAGTCTGACAATGGCTTAGCGGGGTCCTCTTCTCAGCACCTCACCTGGAGCCCAGAGTCCTTTTCCAAGCTCTCATGGTTGTTGGTAGGTGTAGGATGAAGGACCTCTACTTAGGCAATTCACATCCTAGCAGGAAGCAGCTTGCTTCCTCCAGGCCAATAGAAGAGTCTCTCTTTTAGGAGCTTTCTCCTTTAGTGAGCTTTCTCTCACTCAGGAGAGTCTCTTTTTGATGAACTTAAAATCAACGGATTTGGGGCCTTTATTATATCCCAAAATGCCTTCACCTTTACCATATTCTGTTGGCTAGAAACAAGCCATAGATCCCATTCACACTCAAGGAAGGGGATTATACAAGAGCATAAATGCCAGCAAACAAGAGTCATGAGGGTCACCTTTAGATCTCTCTGTCATAGGTAGGTTTAGCTAACTTTCCTCTATGCATATTAATGTTAGTTAAGCACCTCATATACCCCATCTTCTCAGATCATCCAGCCTGAGAAAGGAATTGACAAGGGCCCATTTCACAGGAAAAGAAACTGAGGCTTAGCAATCGAGTCCTTTTCCCAAGGTCACACAGCTGACAGGGACAGAACCTGGTCTTGAATTCAGGTTTGTCTGACATCAAACAAAACAACCAAAAATCTATGTGCCACTTGAGGGAGCTGAGAGTCTTAAATACCCAGAGGACACCATTGTATTGGAAACTTAAGTTTTACTTTGACCTTCCTGGATGCTCACCAATTTTGTTTATATTTCTGCCCAGGCTTAGCTTAAGAGAACATCAATGACCTTGGACTTGGCATCAATATATTTTCCGAGGGGGGAAGGCTACTCTTAACATGTAACAAGGGTTTTTGTATCTATTCCCTGATAACCGTCCTCCAGTGTGAATGTTATCCAAATTTTTGCTATGAGGAAAATCACCTGTGGGCTCAGGGAGGGTATGTGACATTACATTTCTTATATTTGTTGGGAGTCAGATAATAGGCTCATGATCTTTCTATCACACTTTGTTCCAATAGACACTCAAATGGTTTTCTAAAACAAAAAGAAAACAAAAATAAAAGACAAGATGGAAGTTGCCTTTCATTTGCTTTAGGCAGATCTATTTTTAGCTGCCTCTTTAACTTGCTGACCTGTGGCTGGAATGGAAACTAGTAACTTAAACATGAATGGAAACCACTTTAAAAAATAATAGCAAGACGCTGGTGCTGCCTACAGTGAAACAGAGGGTGAGGTTTTCAGAGGCGTGCAGAGCATCTCCTTGGTTTTGCGTGATCTTAATAATGCCTTCTGTTGGTAAAACAGACTGTAGCCTATAAACAATATTTGCACAATTATTTAATTGAGCTGTCACGACAGCTCTGTTTATGTGTCCCTACTTTGCAGAGAAGGGAAAGTTTCAGTGAGAGGCTCTGAGTCTTGCCCAGTGTGGCATAAGGAAGTCCAGGAAGAGCTTACTGCCACGTTCTCCCTGAGCAAAGATGGATATATGGGTGGACGTGTCACTGAAGAGAGATTACGGATGTGAGATGAATCCCATCGTGGACTCACAGAAACACCCAGGGTTGATCCCAGAGTTCAGCCATCAGCATCCTGTTGGTGAAACTCCTCAAACCACTGGCCCAGGATGATTGTCTCCCACCCTGGAGGGTGACGTGACTTGCCCTGTGCCCCTTGCACAATTTTGGTTATCTTTAATGGGATGCTTAGCTTGCTCAAGCTAATTTTTTAATATCCCTCATTTACAAAACAGCCAGGGCAGAGAATCCTTATAGAGAGCAAGATGGGCTCCTCTGAGGTCCGCATTCAGGTTGAACTGTACTACATATTTATTGATATTGTGAACATGACATTGTGAAGGCAGCACTCGAGATACTGCTCAAACAGTCATATCAGGCACCGAGAAGTGGTTAACCTAGAAAACTACATCCATTGATCTACATCATAAACTGGGGATTTTTTTTAGTCTTGCGCCAAAATTTCAAAGCAGCCCTGATTTACACCAGTCAACACGATTCTTTCTTTACAGAGGTAGTATCAGGAATTAGGGTATTTATAGAACAACACAGCTTCAGCAGGATGCTGGGACGATTTGTAGCACAAGCTGAAAGGGGATCTCTGAGGTCCCAGTGATGGCAATAAGGAAATGGGACACAGTTTATGTGAAATGACACCTGTAAAGCATCAGTGGGGACAGGGAGAATATCCAGAGTTAGAGCCAATCATGCTGTGTTCCCTCCTCCTTTCAACATTTTGACAAGATTCAAGTGGATGTCAAGTGCAGCCTCGAAGGGCAGACCAAGCCTCTGGAGTGAGCTCCTCCAGAAGGCAGACCAGTTCTACCTGTGTGGGCAGGAGAGTCACACCACAACCAGGGAAAGAAAGAGCCTCGGTCTCCTACTGACCCCCTGTACTCACAACCAGGGCCCTAGAGACTGACCAGCCGTTAGCTTTCTCCTTAGTCATTGCCCCCTGCCAGTGACCGCACATGCACTGAGCCTGCCAGAGGTCAGTCTGGATGGGGACCGAATTTGTCTTGCCCTGGAAAGGCTCTGCTCCACCATGGGCACCACTACCAGTTGAGTAAGCACCACAGTGAGTGAAAAGAACTAGAGGGGTCAGTAGCAGCCTGGGCTCTCAAGGTGCTCTCCCTTGAGCCTATGCTCTTTCTGCTTTTAATTTGTACTCCCCTTTTGTAGGCAACTTAGAACCCTGCTAAGAACAAAGATAATACATAAGAGAGGTATGAACCTTCTTGGGTTTATTGATGACAAATGACCCCAGGGCTTCGTGCTTTGGAGAACGGGCTGCACCAGATGACTTCTGAGGCCCCTTGTGATGTATTAGCATTTTGCGTCAACTTGACTGAGCTATGGGATGCCCAGGCATTTGGTAAAACATGATGCTGGGTGTGTCTGTGTGGGTGTTTCTGGATGAGATTTATATCTAAATGGGTAGAGTGAGTAAAGCAGAGTACCCTCCCTAAGTGGGTGGGCCTCAACCCATTAATGAAGACCTGAATAGCACAAATTAACTAGTTAACTATCTAACTCCTCCTGCCTTACTGCCTTGAGCTGGAACATTGGTCTTTTCCTGTCTTTGGACTTGGACTGAAACATTGGCTCTTCTTGGATCTTGAGCCTTTTGGCTTTCAGATTGGAACTTACACTATTGTCTCTCCTACCGTGTTTCCCTAAAAATGAGACCTGGCCTTATGCATCTTTTGGAGCAAAAATTAATATAAGAACTGATATTATATTATATTATATTATATTATACTATGACCTGGTCTTATATTATATTAAAATAAGACTGGTCTTATATTAATTTTTGCTCCAAAAGACTCATTAGAGCTGATGGTCTGGCTAGGTCTTACTTTTGGGGAAACACGGTAGTCCTCAGGCCTCTGGACCCCAACTGGAACTACACCATTGGCTGTCCTGGGTCTCCAGCTTGCCGACTACAGATCATGAAAATTCTCAGCTGCCACAATCACATGTGCCAATTCCTTATAATAAATGTATCATAAGGGTTCACCAGAGAACCAAGATATTATGTCGGTTTTGTTTCTCTGGAAAACCCTGACTAATACAGATTTTGGTACCAAGAATGTAGTGTTGATGTAATGAATACCTACAAATGTGGAAGTGGCTTTGGGAGAGTCATGAGTAATGGGTTATGGGTAGAGGCTGGATGAGTTTTGAGGTACATGCTAGAAATGTGGATGTTAAACACAATTCTGGTGAGTCTCAGAAGGAAATGAGGAGCAGCTTATTGGAAATTGGAGAAAAGATGGTTTTTATTCTAAAGTGTCAAATAACTTGGCTGTATTGTGTGCTAATGTTTTGTGGAATAACTTGTGAATGATGAAATTGGATAATAATCAGAGAAGATTTCTAGACCAAGTATTGAAAGTACAGCTTGGATCCCCCTTTACGGCTTATAGCAAAACGTGAGAGGAGAGAGACAAATTAAAGAAGGAATAGTTAGGCAAAAATAAACCAGATTTGCGATTTGGAAAATTCTCAGCCTCCCATATTGCAAAAAATGAGAACACTTGCTCTGAGAAGAGCACTAAGGGCGTGTCTCAACAACCATTTGATAAAGAGAGATCATGGCTGCCACTCATGGACTTAATCAGCCATCTCAACAGAAGCCACAATAGAGATGGGATAATATCAGCAGAAATACTGCCATCTGGGACTAAAGAGAATAGAGAAAAAAAAAGAGACAAAATGAAGGAAGGTTGGTGGACTTCATAGATTGTACAGAGTCAAAACCATAGACCTAACATGCACTGTTCACCAAGAAAAGAGAAGAAGGACCCCCGAAGGCGACTTCAAGATCATCAGAGCTTTCCTCTCAGTTTCAGAGAGTCAGGCCATTGCCTCCATTTCAATAGGACAAATGGCCTTCAACCAGAGCTGTAGGGGGTGGGTCACCCTGCAGGGCTTTGGAAGCAGGGCTTCCCAGAGCCTTGGGGCAGGACCCAAGCAGAGCCACGGGGGTGGGACTGCAGCCCTAGTGGGTTTGGAGGGCAAAAGATTGAATTAAATAGAATCATTCTTGAGCCTTAACATCTAATGGAATTTGCCTTGTTAGGTTTTGAACTTGCTTGGGAACTGTCACCCTTTCTTATTTCGTGTTTCTCCCTTTTGGAATGGGAATGTGTATCCTATGGCTGCCCCACCATTGTATTTTGGAAACACATAACTTGTCTGCTTTCACAGATTCACAGCTGGAGATGAATTTTGCTTCAGGATGAATAGCACCTGGAGTCTCACACAATTTACGTGATATTTAGGTGAGACTTTGGACGTTAGAGTTGATGCTGGAATGAGTTAAGACTTTCAGAGCTGTCGGTGTAGAATAAGTAGATTTTGCGTGTAAGAAGGGTAGGAGTTTGGGTGTGTGTGGAATGCTATGGACTGAATTGTGTCCCCCTGAAATTCATATTTTGAAGCCGTAACCCCCAATATAACTGTATTTGGAGACAGGGCTGTTAGGAGATAATTAAGGTTAAATATGGTTGTAAGGGCGGGGACCAAATTTAATGGCATCGGTGGCCTTATAAAAGGAGAAAGAGAGAGACCCCTCTCTTTCTTTCTCTTCCATGGGAGGACCCAGTGAGAAGGAGGTTGTCTATAAGTCAGGAGGAGAGTTCTCATCAGGAACCAAATCAGCCAGCACCTTGATCTTGGACTCCCCAGCCTCCAGAACTGTGAGAACTAAATTTCTGTTGTTTCAGCCACTTAGCCTATGATACTGTGTCTGGCTGCTCCAGCAAACGAAGACACCTCTTTAAGCTCTTGTGATTACAAAAAAAAAAAAAAAAGATCCTCTCAGGTCTTGATTTATCAGCCAATAAATCAATGAACATTTTCTTTGATTAATCTGTGTAAAAGGCACTGCAGAAAATATAGAGGTGTGCAAAACATGTTTCCTTCTCCAGTGGAGACTGCAGTTTAGCAGAAGAGGTAAAGCTTGGACATGCACACCAACAAGCATCTGACGTCAAAGGGCAGCCAAAATAGTGCTGAATGTTGAGTTTGGAAGGAGGAACAATTAGTTTTGGCAGAGAAGTGACCAAGAAAGGTTTTGTGGAGTGAGAAGTGATGTTAATAAATGTCTCCAGGACGCAAAGTTTTTGCAGAGCTCCCCCACATACCAGCTAAGTTAATGGGGTCAAATGCTTGGGTCAAGTCCCCAGTACCAGTCATGCTGCTATTCTCAGCATCTTCCACTGGCTGCCAATGGAAGAGTATCAGGTGTCCAGTTTCACTGGCAACGCAAGCGCCACACTGACTTTCAAGTGAGACACAACTGCCCCTGATCCATAGGAGCAGTTCACGGAAAATGACTCAGGTTCATGCTGTTCTAGAACTGTGCTCAAGCAGTAGAGCTCTGGTTGTCTGTCCCTGCACAAGCCTCATGGCGGGCAAGGTCACAGGTGCTGCCGTTTGGTAATCCAAGCAATTAAGTGATGCCACGAGTGCTTGAGCTCCTGGCAGCCATGCTTGTGGGTTGCAGTGGAGATTGCATCCCTTCCAGGTTCTCTAGCCAATGAATGAGCAGAGAGGAAATCTCAGCTCTAAAAATCACAAAGGACTTCACAGTTCCGCCAGTCTCTGTAGTTTTTCAAGTACTTCCTGGTGGCAAGAGATCCTTTGTTGGTCAAACTAAATCATATATAGAACCTCACTATATAAAAACAGATAAGAGAGGGGCTGCCCTGGCTCAGCCTCCCCCACCCTAAGGTGGCCCTGAGGTACTTACCCAGAACACTAGAGCTCCAGGGACCGTGGCCCCTAACCCCAACTCAAGCCTACCATGGCCCTCTATTCTTAGACAATATAGTCCTTTCATTCAAAGGAATGCCCAGAAGGATTTTTGCTTAGCTGAGGTCACACAGCTAATCGTGGGCCAAGGTGAACCTGGAACCGGGGTTTTCTGACTCCCAGCCAGTGTTCTTGGCTGGGACCCTTGAGGTGGCCTTGTCCTTGTAAGGAATCTGACAGCCCTGCATTCCTGTTACGCCAAAGATCCTAGTGACACAGGAAAGACAGTGACGGTGTGTGAGTCAGGAGCTCAATGGAGACTACCGGCATCTCAAACTGGGCACTTGGAAGAGAGTTTAATAAAGGGATTATTTACAAAGGTACAAGCAGCGTTTAGAGGCACCATCAGGAGACAGTAGAGAAATTTGTTTGGGAGAGCAACAGCAAGGACCTTTTTCTACCCCCAGGCCTGAACCTTTACCTAAACCCAGAGCCACTGGAAGGAGTATGGTCTTCCATAGAAGGATGCAGGCAACCCAGAGTAACCCCAACTTACTCGGATGGAGCCAAGGCAACAAATACCCCAACTTCATGCTCCTTCAGACATCCTCTCTTCCTCTGGTGCCTCACTGGTCAACCTGGGCCTCTGCAGCCAGAGGGCTTGTAGCCCCTAGATGCTATCCCTCTGCTTAGTCTCTCAGGGTCCAGGCTGAGTGGAAAGGGGATTGAGTGGATCTGGAGGGACAAACAGATCTCCAGCACAGCTGGTTAGGCAGTCGTCACTTCACTGTTGCAGTGCTTGGTGACACCCTGCTTTGAGGTGACTGTGCTTTTTACAGAAAGGTAACCATGGGAAGGAAGGCAGGAACAAGGAGGTGAAATATGCACATTTTCTGCTCTGCTGCACAAAAATGATGCAATGACTTTTAGATTCCCTCCTTCAAATTAATATGCGAGATTAAATCTTTCTGTTTCTGCTCTAGGTAGAATGAATTGCTTCAGGATCTGTTCCCTGTTTATTTCCCTGGACCCATCTCTCACCATTCCCTCATCCCCCAAGTGACAACCGTACTGAACAAACAGCTCAGGGCTCCCAGAGGGGCCAAACTTTCTCTCCTCCCAGACACTGCACGTGCTTCTCTCTCTACCTTGGACTTTCCTCCTGATCCCTTTTGCCTGGACTTAGCTCTTGGAAGCCTTTTCAGCCCCTCCCTCCCACCCATGGGGGTTGACGTCTCTTTCGGGTGTTCCTCCAACCCCTTGTGCGTGGTGGCTTTGTCAACCACTCCCATCCCATTGCCTGCTGGACATTCTGTGTCAGCCCTTGGGGTGGTCATAGGGTCAAGGATGGGGATTATTGACCTTATTGCCCTGGTGTGAAGGTGGTGCCTGACACAAGTGCTCAGGGAATGTTTGTGGAGGAAAAGAAGTATTTCTTGGGCCCCAGTCTTCTCATCTTTGGAAACAAAGTGTGGAAAGCTCAATGAATTCTTCATGAGTGATTTTGATTGATGGCTATAAACAATGGCTGTCTCCTAGTGATTTATTTTTTTCCTATCAAGTCCATTCTTAGAACTCCGTTTGGTGAGTAACCAGCTCCAATGAAGGCCGTAAGCCCACGAAGGCTGAGTCACCCTGCAGTGAGTCACAGGAGGAGGCGTCCTGGTGACTCCCGAAGAGCGACTATCTGCACATGGTATCATGATTTATGGAGCACATGCACTGTTTTACTGCTTTGAACCTCAAAACAAAACTGGGGAACTGTGGGCAGTTAATCCAAATGTCACGATCCCCATGTTACTGATAGAGGAAAACGGAAGCTCCCAAAGTTACTTGGTTTGCCCCAAAGTCCCACAGCCAGTTATAGGTCAGTGTAAGGCTCAGCCTCCTGACCCTCTGTCCAGTGTCCTGTCTGCTCTAGCAAAGCGAGTCTAAGGACAGCACAAGTGACATGAAAGAGCAGTGGCCTCATCTGGCTAAGACAGGACAGTCACAGCTCAGGCAGGCTGGAAGGTACTTCAGAACTAATTCTGCTCAAGCCTCTCATCTCAAACGCAAGGAACCAAGACATTGATGATTGCTGTGATGTTTTGCTTGTTTTTTGATGCCAAGTACCTTTTAAAATTTGGAGTGGACGGCCAATTCAATTTTTCGTACTGACTTTTTCTTTCCCTTATTGTCCCACTAGTTGGTTTTCCACACTCTTTTAGGATCTCTTCTCAAAGGACCAAGGTTCTGTTCACCTCTGAATTATTCATTTAAAAAAAAAAAAAGAACAATTTTTTGAGGGCCTACTATGTGCTAGACACTGTTCTAGATGTTGGAGTACATCAATGAACAAAGTAGACACGGTCCCTGCCTTCACGAGGCTTATATTTTCGTGACTGAGACAGATAATATGTAAAGAAATAAGCAAGGTAATTTCAGATTATAAAAAGTACTATGAAAGAAATAAGCAGGGGGCTAATTTAGATGGGCGAGGAGGATAAAAGGACTTATCTGAGAAAGGTACTATATTTTGGATCCTAAGGCAGAGCTTAGCCCTTATCAGGTGCTTAGGCAATGTTAGGTGAATCAATGCATATATATGTACATTAAAATGAATGCATGGCTATTTGTATTCTCTTTTAACCAGAATCCCCCCCAACCTACCTGTTGCCTCTTTATACCAGCCGGTCCACACCTAACATTCCCGGGTGGCTCCTTGAACCTCCCCCTCCCCAGACACATGTGACTTCCGTGGTAAGCCAAGGTGTCCAGGAGCAGCGTAGGCCCGAGCGGAGCCCTGTGGAACGCCACACTCACTCTTCCAGCAGGCTGTGATGGAACCTACCCACGATGGCATGTGGCGTACAAGGACTCTTCCTGTCTGAACATCATTGCTTACCCAACCCCGACACCCACTAAGGATTGTAGGGACATTACTCTTTCCATGGCACTTTGTGAGCTCTGTGCATGACTGCACCTACCCTTTCCCAGAAGGTAAGGATTTTTACAGCTTCCTAGTAAGAATACCAACAAAGCCCTACCCAGCCATTTCCCCAAATGCCTCCCTTCCTCTACGGCTGCCTGGACTTTAGATCATGTGGTGTCTGGTTGTGAAAAAGTCCCTGGGTAGAGGTATAAGGATTTAACAGACTTATCGAGAGTTATGGGCTTTCACTGAAGATATGCCCCAAGGAAGCTTGGCTCTTCTGTTTTATTGGTATTTCATTTTCCTCCATTTCCTAGAATGGGCAGGCTTTTCCCATGCAGCCCATAAAATTAGGCAACCGGCCTTGGTAATTCATCCTGTGATCGAATCATTTCTCCCCTTCACCAAGGCTTATTCCATTTCTGGATTTATCGCTGTTCTTTTCAGTTCTCACAAACTCCAATTGCATGTCATTTAGACTGACTCCCAGACAAGAGATAAAAGTGTCAGTCAGTACTAAAAGCTAATCATTGACTTCTTAAATGTCCCTTATTAAAACCACTCATCTATTCAGCCATGCAACGTGAGACAGAGTAGACCCAAGTCTTTATCTCTATGTGTGAAATCTCTCCTGAGTTGTGGAGCTTATATATGGATATATATAGACCCATCCACTGAAAGAACTGGAAAAGCCTTAGAGGTGAACTAATTCAACTCATAAGGAAACCGAGTCCCAGGCAGGGGCGAGAAGGGTTTACTCCAAGTCACCCAAGCTGATAGGGTGGGGCTGGGACAAAAGCAAGAGCCCTGTGCAGTTTGTGGTCCTGCATTCTTTCATTGTTCCGGTCTTCTTTCACTGCTGATTGAATGGCCACCTCATCTCACACCAGAATTTCCCTCTAAAGCCAGTATCCCCCACATTTCCCATTTCTCACGTTAGCTTTGCCATCTCCCAGTGTCCTAAGATTAAAGCCTCTGTCGTCCTCGACTACTTCCTGAATCCCATCAGATACTGAGTCTTCCTTCAGGGCGGTCCCCTTGGCTGATGCCCACCAAAGATGAACAGAGACAGGAAGTGCATAGTTTTCCTCCCATCTGAGCCTGAGCCTCATGGAGTTCACAGTCAGGGGAATCCTCTTTGCATCTCATCTCAGTATGGACTGCTCACACCGAAGGACTGTTATGCATATTGTCGTTTTTGCAAAACATCGAATCAGATTTGCCCACTGCTTAAACTTCTTCCAGGTTATAAATCATAAGCCTTTGAGAAATGACATTACTTTTTCAGGTGCTTAGAAGCTACATTTTTTAAATTTGTTAGATTAATTTTTTCACTTACTTGTGACCCCGCCCCCCCCATTGAGTTTCTAAAAAGTTCATAGTGTTTAGAAATTTCAGAAATTATATAGGACAAGAAGGTTCTAGTTGTCTAATAAGGAAAAGCATAAAATAGGAAATTGCAATAAAATTGAAATTGAAAAGTACTCTTAAGAACCTGTAAGAGAGGTCAACATAGCCATTGAGAGTTGTTTCAAATATGATTTTAACATTCTTGGAAGGCAAAGGGAAGAAAAGAAAGAAAACATAATCTGTTATAGAATTCTCTTTCTGAGAGTGGGTGAGGCCACCTAATTTCTTAGAGGAAATAATACTCCCTACCCCTGAATTACTTGGAAAAAATAATGTTATTTGTTTTCTATTTATGAAAACAATTCATGGAACAACTAAGCATAAAGACTATCATTCATAATCCATTTCCCAAAGATAACTTCTGATAGCATTTTGGTTTCTTTTTTCCAAGCCTTTATTTATTTATGTATTTATTTATTTATGTATTTATTTATTATTTTTTAAATATTAGGATCATATAGCTTATATATTTTGTAGAGTGTT
This sequence comes from Rhinolophus ferrumequinum, assembly GCF_004115265.2. Taxonomy (NCBI): domain Eukaryota; kingdom Metazoa; phylum Chordata; class Mammalia; order Chiroptera; family Rhinolophidae; genus Rhinolophus; species Rhinolophus ferrumequinum. The sequence continues at coordinate 14,985,941 of NC_046286.1, read as the reverse complement.
TTATTCACAACATTTATCACTAGCATTTTCCCTTCCCATGAAGTATCCTTTTACATGGGACACTGGATGCTAAGGCCATTTCTCACAGGGTGTTTTATATGGAGTGTGTGGGGAACATTGAGGAACAATGTTAGCAACTTTAAAAAAAAAAAAAGAAAATTCAGTAGAAAACTTTGTTATGATGTTTTCTTCTAGTGATAGTTGGTAAAAACTGAGGCCAGGATATTAAAATGTCATCTAGTGAGGATGATTTTCAAGGTGCTAATCTTATGCGATAGGAGGATTTAACTACTGGCAGCGCAACATGATTCAAAGCAAGACAGAAATCCAGAAGGGTATCTTAGGCGACCTTCCCTAAATGTCACCTTCCAGAGAGAGGCTACTGATTCAAAGCTGCTTTCACTAGGGAATCTATTCAGGTAGTAGTTGGTCTTGAAGCTACTAAATAATACTTCAGTTAACTGGGAAAGAATGTGACTTGCTTAGAGGGTCTCTCTTGCACTCAAAGACTCACTCTGGACTGGAAAAGGGGAGGACATGTCCCTTCCCCTGACTCTTAGGTTTGGTTTCTAGTCAGTACATGTAACAGTTTACATTTGTCGTGGGTCCTGTTAATACTGTGAGGTATGAAGGGAATGTTCCTATTCTAATTTTATAAATAAGGAAACCAAGGCTCAGAGGAGGTGAGTGACCTTGTCCAAGGTCATATTCCAGTGAAGGATGGAACTAGGGCTAGAATTTGGGTTGTCTAACTTTGTCCAGGGTTCATCCCACTCGGTTATCTGTTTTCCTCAGAGCCTGGCTGTTGGCTCCTTTGGAAGGCTGACCCACAGCCCTCTCATTTTGTCTTCTATCCCTGGCACCCAGTACAGAGTTTCTCAAAGTGTGGCTCCTAGGCCCAGAGTATCACCTGGGAGCTTGTTAGAAATACAAATTCTTGGGCTCCACCCCAGACCTACTCTGTTTGAACAAGCCTTCCAGAGATAGCTCTGAGAATCTGAGCTAACCTTTGCTAACATTTGAGAACCACCACTGTTCTTGAAGTTCTCAATAAATACCGTTGAATGAATATTTCCTAGAATTCCCATACACTTTCACTAGCATTTTAAAAGCATTTAAGAACTCCCATCTTTATTTCAAAACTTCCAGTGACTTCTCAGGAACCTCCCCTTATCAAATAATCTCCAGTCAGAGAGAGAAATATTTTATCACATGGTGACGAGGAGGCCAACACTGTGTTCCTATGTTTGGAAAGCACAGAGAGAATAGAAGACACCGTGGGGACAGACAATACCAATGGGTATTTCAGGCCAGATATAAGATCATAATATAAGTGAGTTTACTGTGCTCTTACTTTGTATCACAAACTATCCCTAAACACTTCATATGAACTATCTCACTTAATCCTCGCCACAGCTTTATGAGATATGTACTACATTGCACGCCCACTTTACAGATGAGCAAACCAACGCCAGGAAATGTGCCCAAGTTTAAAAAGCTAGTAAGTGGCAAAGTCCAGTAAGATTGCAAAGCACAGGGGCTTAGCTCCTCTTCTATTTTGCCTTCTCATGCTCCGCATCTTTCAGAGAACATCAGTGCCATAGGAAACCAGAAGGAAAGATGCTGACTGGAGATGTGTGGGACTCCCTTGCACCTACAACAGTACCTAGTACATGGCTGACCCCTAATATGTGTCTAGTGAATGAATGAAATTCACTACCCACAAAATAATTTTAACAGGAGTGGGCAGAAAGTCTTGGCAGGGAGGGTGGGATCTGAGTTGGCATTTGAAAGCAGAGATGGAGGGAAAATGCAATCCAGAAGAGAGAAAGGGTACAGACAAAAGTACTAATATAGCACATTGAGCTCTGACAAAGGTGGTGGGCAAGCTGTTTGCCTGGAGGCTTGGGGAGGCAAAGGGGGACGTCCTGAAAAGGGAATATTGATAAAACGGGGAAGAGAAACTGGGAGCCCTAGGAGGCAGCACAAGGAGGTTAGATTTTATCCGATTATCAGTGAAAGGTAGTTGGAGGGTTCTGAGTATGGGCTCCAAAGGGCCAAAGAAACAATTTAGGATGTTCCAGTGCATCTGTCCACTATTTCTAATTTTACAAATGACAGAGGAAAGTCGGCTGGACTACAAATCTGGGGGAAGTGTGCTGGGACGGCAACAAGCAAACAGTCTTCCCCCAAAAGTCACAAAGCCGTTTTGATTCATTCCGATTTGCATGCAGTCCTGATAACTACAATGTGCCTGTCCCTAAAGCTTGCAGTGCCATTTGATAAACATGAGATTTATGGTTCACTGTAAGAAGCCTGAAAGTGCTGTCATAGGAAAGAGGGATGGCAAATCTTAAAGACCACTGGGCCAAAAATGAAGAATGAGAGGTGGCTATGTACAATCTCTGTTAGCCAAGGGTAGAATGGAAGCAATTACCCAACCTGTTTATTTAAAATAAATATTTATCACAAATATGTATATGTTATTTATTACAAACCATCATATAGCTTAAACGTGGCGTCTTTGCAAAAGACAAAGCTCTAAAAGGAAGTCATTTCCTCTTTTGCTCTGCAGTCAGATCTGTCTGAACGACACTGCCCATTCAGTAGTGAAAAGTCAAACAAAGATGGCAACACAATATGCACTTTCCATACACACAGCACCCACATAAGATCCACCCCTAAAGACAATTAAAAGTATCCCTTTGTGATTGTTTTCCTGACTAGTTGCCTTTTATCTGCCCTACTTATTTTAAGAAAACTCATTGCAATATCCATCACCCATTTCAACAGAGTCGGGAGTGATTATTAAAGCTGAGAATCACTAGATTTAATCCAATGAAGGATAAAATTGTAGGATTTTTAAAATAAAAAAACGGATCATACTATTCACATTACTTTGTGACTTGCCTTTTTCTCCTTCCATGACACTCCTTTCAGGATAATACATAAGACTCCAGCTCATTCTTTTTAAATAGCTGTATACGATTCCTTAATATGGGCATATCATGCTTTAATCAACCATTCTGCTATTGGTGGACATGTTGTTTACAGTATTGCTCTTTTGAGGATCAAATGTTAGTGATTATAAAAGGACAATTTATCTACGGTGTTTGATTCATTTTATACATATCGGCACGTTGGTTGGGAAAGAAACTTTTTCTCTCCATTATACAGGTGGAAACCTTGAGGCCAATTTTTTTTTTTTTTTTTTTTTAAGAATTAGCTGCAGCATATTGTCTTTCTTGTTTTTCCACAAATATCTATGAAGGCTTTCTATGAACTTAGGGGTTGCAAGCAGGTAAGCAGCCAAGCCTCTGTAGTGCTGCTCAATGATGGGTACTAGGAGCTGTCAGTGTGGCACCTTCAAAAAGCCCCGTTCACTAACTCCTGCATATCAGGTTTCCATAACTTAACCTCTCAGATGAGGGTCCCACAGGCAAAGAGGCAGGCGATTTCTTAGGGTAGAGGATGGGCCTGCACAGGATGGATATGTTCAATGACTCTCGGCTCTGCTGGCTCCTAATGGACAAACCACATCATGGAATTTCAATAAATAATTTAACCGTGGCTCTAGTTTCAGCTTCAGTGTTCACTTTCAGCCCCAGGCTGCCATTCTTATTTGCAAGACGGCCCATCCTCTGCATGAGGTATGGAAATTTGGCTGAGATTCACTGATGCTTTTAGAGCACAGTAGGGCCAGATTACTATGTTCAGGGGTAGAGATTTTTCTCTAAATAGGAGTAACGTGAAGTCCAGATGTGCAAAGGTGTACTTTTTAAAACAAACCAAACCAACAAACAAACAAAAACCTGAATATCACTGACCTAGTGCATAGGTTATGAAGGTCTTTGCATTGTTGCTATATGAGATCTTTGTCTTCTGAAGAAGCAGCCTTCTCAAACACTAATAGGCATACGCTATCTAGAGATCTTGTTAAACATGCCGGTTGCGATTCAGTTAAGTCTGGGGTAAGACCTGAGGATCTGCACTTTTACCAAGCTCCTAGGGGATGCTGAAGTTGCTGGTCCATGGACCTACTTTGAGTAGCAAGGCTGTAGCCAACCTAGAATTTCCTTGTCAGGAAACTTGTTCCTTTTAGGGCCACTGCTGGAAATTCATGGGGGAGAGATAGATAGCTCTTAATGGGACTCGATTGAGGGGTGGTTTCATGTTCATTTTTCTAAGAGGACTGTAAAGCTGTAGGACTTGGTATTCTAGCTATAATTTCAACCCACTGATAAAAAAGGACTGGATGTGGGGGTTGTCGTGTTATTATTGTGCCTCCTCCTTTCAGGGCATTTGCCTGTGTATTATCTCACAGAACTGGTGACGCAGGTGGGCAGCTGTTCTTATTCCCAGTCACAAGTGAGGAAGAGAGCTTTGAGGCCAATCCAAGCCATCTTTTTCTCCCCCCTTCTGGGTGAAAGGACTGAGAGAAGAAATGCCTTGCTCAAAACTAGATAATCACATACTCGACTTACATGTTTGTTTCTAAGGCCTTGTTTGTCTTTAGCCCCGTGGTATATGGCTGAGGCTGTGGTCTTTGCCTGCAGGCTACATTTTGAACAACTAGAATGATGTATCTGGCCCTGAACTATATCACAGGACTGAGAAGAGGAAACTAAAACAGGATCTGTTTCATGATTTAGTAAAAAGAAATCCTGTTAAAAAGGTGTGAAGAACAAAATTATACTTCTCATTTTAGCTTTGCCCAAATTGTTTGATCTCTTTAGAAGTCCTCTGGTCTCTGTGTGGGAGTGTCTACAGAATTCCATGTAAGATTAGTATTATAAATAAAACACACAATCACTAAATAACACTGACACTCTTTCCCCTGATCCTAGTTGAGCCCTCAGAAATTTTCTACATCGTGCTTCCAGCAGCCTTTTCCAATAGCTGTGAGATGAAGCACCAGTTGAAACAGCGTTGTCATTTCTGAGCCTCCATCAAAAAATAATTTGGAAGGGTTGATCCAAAACGTTAGGTAGGATCTAGACGTCTATCTGCTATTAATCCTTGAAGGTCATTGCTTAGCATCATCTATTCTAAACATAGCTCAACAATAGCAGGCTTCCTTCCTTAGATACGTCTTGCAAGTAAAGGGAAGCTATTGTGACTTGCTTGTCCTGGCTGACAAATGGTAGAAATGGTTAGCTGGGGGTTGGGTTGTGAATGACACAGCCAGAGTACAATTTTTAACAAACAGGTGCAGATATTCTATTTGGTGCCTTCAAAGTAAAAGTAGATACAAATGATATGCTTTGATGACTACATATCGTGATATAAACTTCTACTCCAAACCTACGGATGGAGAAATCTCTGTTGAGCTGGAAACACGTCTGCTCATCTCCTGACATACCAAATGGCTGATTTGAGGGGTTCTCTCTGTGGATCCCAGCATCAGGAAGCAAAAGCCAAAACAAAGTTTTTGGGTGCTTGTGAACTTGAGTACCCCAGAAGCATCAAACCAAATTCTGAGACTTACAGAAGAAATGCAGTAGAGAGGAACAACTCCTGCACCTCACTTCTTTTGGAGTATGCTTATTTTGGAGTTATTTGGGGGTATTTTGTATCTTTATAATGGCACACTCAGTTTTTTCTTTGAGGCATGAAGTGGAGAATTATGTTATAGTTGTTCACAAGCAAGGGTCATTTCTAACTTCTTCATGCCCAATTAATAATGCTGAACAAGTGAGTATGGAGAGAAGCAGAGAATTCAGAGTTAGACATTATCCAGTCAGCCCTTCATTTTACGGGCAAGGAGGTAGGAGGCCACACTAAGGTAATGATTTGCTCAAGGACATATTTGTCTTATAGGACATCTGGGGCCAGCATGAAGGGCTTCTGTTTCCCACTGGCCAGGCAGAGAGCAGAATGGGCAATCTGTCTCTTGTAACTGTAGAACTTGTAAAAGAAAATATGGTAGGTCTTGGAAAAATTCCCTTTCTGAAGAGAAACACGGACTCCATCTCAGGTTGTGGCTTCCTGGGTGATGGCCGGGACTATTGTGTGTGTGGTATAATTCCTGGGATAAGTTTATTTATTTTTTTATGGGAGTACAATAAACAGACCGTTTCCTGCCTTAGTCTGCCATTTGGAAAAGCTTTCCATTTCCCCTTTGGGCCTAGGGGATTACAAAAGACAGACTCCTTTTCAATTATAGCTCAGCCTGAGCTTAAACGTGTAACTCAGTGGGGAACGAGCTCAGATTAAGTTTTTTCAAGGTTGAAAAAAACCAAATCAGGTCTTTTGACACAACACCCGGTTCAGTTTCCATGGTTGTAGCGGTGAGGCCGTTTTTAAAAAGCCCCCTCTGAAGCAAACTATATAATTATCCAGGACTACAATCTTTATGGTAAATTCTATAGGAGTTTGAAAGAAATTGGTTAGGTGGGCTCACGTGACAGAAGATACTTGGTTGGTAGAACATTTCCCTATTGCATGGTGGCACAGGGCTTTCTCCAGGCCTGGGACATTTAGTGTATGGGTGGGGGTGTGAGAGGGAAGATGGAGGGACAAGGCGCAGAGGGCAGAGTGACAATGAAGACAGCCAAGGAGCTGAGTTTTCTCTCCACCAGGCACTGTGTTCCCACCTTACTTGCCTGTCTCCCTTAATCCTCCAATCTGCCCACGGGCAAAAGGAGAAGGAGCGTGGAGAGGAGAGATTTAGGTACACAGCTTCTCCTCTATCCTCCCCCAGGGAACTCAGGAGCTTGGCGGCTTGTCTAAGACCTTCAGTGAGTCCCCCACATTATAGCAGAATATACCTTGGTTCGAATCTATACCCTACAGTAATCAGAATTTTTCCTCCGGTGGTTTCAGCATTTGACTCTTTTAGAGCCTAAAATGACAGGCAAGCAAGGGCTAACAGGAGGGTTTCTAAAGATGACTTGTGAACGGATTCAGTTCTCAGAGCTTCCGGGATTGTATCTTATTACTTACGTGGATGATTTTGACTGAAATTTCAACCATTTTCATTCAACTGCAAACTCCACCCCCACCACGCGTCTGTCTCTTGGACAAGTTATCTAAACTCTGTACCTCAGCTGGCCACATTGAAAAATGAAGGGGTTGGGGGAAGCTTGAGGGATCTGGGTGGGGGATGGGTGGGGCAGCCTTCCAAAAGAGATGCTTTTTCAACTACTTTTTAAGGTAATATGCTGAGAATACTATGGAAATGTGATAAAGGAAAGCCTTGAAGGAGCCTGCAAAGATGGTTACAGGGGGATTTTGCTCTATGTCTCAATTCCCCCTCCAACCTAGAGTGCTGGCCACTGCCCCACAGGTCCACCTGCCAGCCTTTTGGGATAGAATGCCAGCATGCAAGTTCTGTCATACTCTCAGCAGACGTTTTTTGAGCCCGTGCCATGAACCACGTGTGGTGATGGGAGCTGAGGACTGTCTACTTGTAGTTTGCCGAGTTTCTATTCAGCCACTGGAATTCTTAGCTGCAAATAAAAGATGCAGTGATAATTCACCTCCTCCCAGCTACATTTTGGGAATAGTTTGGAGTGTCTTTTAACATCATCTCTTTTAATTTATCCACTTTAATAAATAAAACCATGGCCCAGGAAGGGGGGGAAATTACTTGCCCCAAACCACATAGTTCTTTGTGCCAAAACTAGTTTTGGAATGCCGGACTCCTAATCCTTTGCTGTTTATTACACCGCCCTCTTTTTCCTAATTGGGCTCCCCAAGGAACTCAATTCACCCAAACATCCTGCTTCTCCAAAACACTCTGGCTAAGGTTTTACCACACACGTGTAGGAAGACAGAACTATCCTGCATTCGTAGTGCTCCTAGTAAAGGCAAAGTTAAACATTCCTATAGTCTTCTACCTGCAAATTAATTAAAAAGAAATACATTGTTTTTGTTTTTAAATCTTGCCCTTTCAACAAGCCCTGAAGTAATTTTAAATAGAAAAGTTTAAATGGCAATTAAAGCAGTATGATAATAGTGCTGCCCTTTGGCCTGGGCCCCTATTGTAGAAGCTCCATCCTTGTGAGTGGCAGGAGTAAGAATTGACTGGCTCTCACATAGGATGTAATAGATAAAGGCCCGCCTGTCGGGTTTCAAGACTCCAGGAAGCTACTGTTGCCCTTCTTCCTCCTTTCCCAATTCCTCACTCACCTTCTGGCAGCTACCTGAAACTTCACCACTGGAGCTTCATCTCCTCTGCTTACGTCTGGTCCGTGGTCAATGTTAAACAGTTATCCAGAATTCACACTTAGGTGTGAATGCTTTCAGAATTGGCTTTGAGAAATGGAATTGGAGAAGACGCCATGTTGGCCAAGGTTGGCCCAGGGGTTAGAGAGCCATGATGACAGGAGTGGCAGACACAGGGGACACACAAGTCCCTAGAAGATAAACTTTTGACTGCTTTGTGGTTTTGCCTATGATGGGGCTGGCATCCCCAAACTGGAGGAAGAGAGAGAACTGGAGAATTCCTGTGTGTCTTTCCCTGATACAGCACAAAGGACAAGACCAACTGTTTGCGGTTCCCTACACACCCCACATTGTGTAATTCAGCCTCTAGACCCATGCTTCTGTGGTCACATCTCCTCCCAGGTCCTTACCCATTGCTTTGCTTGAATAAATCCTCTTACCCTTAGGTCTCATATCAAAGATCATTGCTGCTCCAAAACTTTCCCAGAGCTCTTAGGTAGGCTCCTTCATGCTTCCACTCCACCCATGCTCTAGCATGATCACACTTCACTTACCTGCACATCATCTCTTTACCTTTTGCTGCCTCCACGTGGGCCAGTTTCTCAAAGAGATGGACCGGTCTCATTTATCACCGTACTTCCAGGCTCCAGCACTGAGCAGGCCCTCCGTGAAGATGCTGGTCCTGCTGTGTGGGCCCAAGCAGCCGGATAACCGCATATGGTGAGGGTGGAGGTAAAGCTTCTTAGTACTCCACACAATCAGAAAATAGGAACATTGGACTTTCTGGGGTCCCACATTGTAAAAGAAGCAAGGTGTCTAGCTATTACTGGTTAGAGGGTAAAGCCCAGGCAGAGGAAATGTGATTGAGCCCATATGACCATGTGAGATCTTGGGCTCAGTGGGTAGGATTTTTGGACCTGATCAGACTGCTCTATGTCACCTTCAGGAAGGACCCACTTACAGAGCTCTCAAGAGCTTCGTGTGGAGGTGCAACCCTAAAGACATCCGTTGGCAAGTGAGGCTCCTGGCATTGTTTGTGGATGTGTTGACTAGAGGTTCTCCACACATCTTTATCCAAATCATGCTCCCCATGCCCTGAATGACTCAAAATTGAACACTTCTTTCAGGGCCTAGGCAAGGACTGACTGCAGAAAGGAACATCGGTAGAAGTGGGTGGTAGATAGAAGGCGGCCATGGTCCAAAGGAGTTTCCAGTGCAGAGAGGAAAATAGGCACCAAAAAGAGCTAAGAGGGCACCGCAGATGTTTTCCTAAGATTCTGACTGTGTTTTGGGACTGGGCTCAGGGAGCATTTTCGTTACTTTTCTTTTTTAACACACTTCTTAGGTGATTCTATTGTACACCCCAATTGTGAGCACCACCAGGTTGCCAGGTCTGGTTCAACATTAGAATCCCCTTGAGAGTTTTCAGAAAAAAATAAAAAAGCCTACCTGAGCCCTACCCCAGATTAATTAAATGAGAATATCTGAGAGTGAGGCCTGGACATCTATTTGCTTTCTAAAAATTACTTATTGCTTTTCAGTTGCAGTTGACATTCAGTATTATTTTATATTAGTTTCACGTATACAGTATAATTGTTAGACATTTATATAATTTACGCAATGATACCCCCGATTAGTCTAGTACCGACCTCGCACTATACATAATTTTTGCAACATTATTGACTAGATTCTCTATGCTATACTCTACCAATTCCTACTTCTTCAGCCCTTCTTCCTTTTCACCCTGACTCCCAAACCCTTTCCCATCCAGAAATCATCAGTTCTCTGTATCTATGAGTCTGTTTCTGTTTTGTTTGTTCATTTATTTTTTTCTTTAATTTCACATGTAAGTGAAGTCATATGGTATTTGTTTTTCTCAGTCTGACTTATTTCACTTAGCATAACCTCTAGGTCCATCCACATTGTTGCAAATGGTAAGGTTTCATTCTTTGTAATGGTCAAGTCAATTCCATTGTATATATGTACCACCTCTTCTTTATCCAATCATCTACCGACGGGCACTTAGGTTGCTTCCATATTTTGGCTATTGTGAATAGTGCTGTAGTGAACATAAAGATACATATATCTTTTCAAATTAGTATTTTGAATATCTTTGGATAAATACCCAGCAGTTGAATTGCTGTGTCATAAGGTAATTCTATTTTAAGAGGAAACTACACCATTTTTCATAGGGGCTGCACCAATTTACAATCCCACCAACAGTTCCCTTTTCTCTGCATCCTAGCCAACGCCTGTTGTTTGTTGATTTATTGATGATAGCCATTCTGACAGGTATGAGGTAATATCTCATTGTGGTTTTAATTTGCATTTCTCTGATGATTAGTGATATTGAGCATCTTTTCAGATGTCTATTGGCCAGCAGTATGTTCTCTGGAGAAATGTCTATTCAGGTCCTCTGCCCATTTATTAATTGTTTGTTTTTTTGGTGTTGAGTTATATGAGTTCTTTAAATTTTGGATATTAAGCCCTAATCAGATGTATCATTGGTGAATATCTTCTCCCAATCTGTAGGTTGTCTTTTCATTTTGTTGATGGTTTCCTTTGCTGTGCAAGAACTTTGCAGTTTCATGTATTCCTATTTGTTTATTTTTTCTTTGGTTTCCCTTGCCTAAGGAGATATATCAGAAATAATATTACTAAGAGCAGTGTCAAAGAGTTTAATGCCTATGTTTTCTTCTAAGAATTTTATGGTTTCTGATCATGCATTTAAGTCTTTAATCCCTTTTGAGTTTATTCTTGTATATGGTGTATGAAGGTGGTTGTTTCTTTTTTTTTTTTGCATATATTTGTCCAGTTTCCCCAACTCCATTTATTAAACAGACTGTTTTTACCCCACTGTATATTCTTGCCTTCTTTGTCATAGATTAAATAGCCATGTAGGTGTGGGTTTATTTCTGGGCTCTCTGTTCTGTTCCATAGATGTATGTGTCTCTTTTTATCCCAGTACCATGCTTTTTTGATTACTACAGCCTGGTAGTACAGTTTGATATCAGGTAGTGTGATACCTCCAATTTTGTTCTCTCTCAAGATTGCTGTGAATATTTGGGACCTTTTGTGATTCCATATAAATTTTAGGATTATTTGTTCTAGTTCTGTGAAAAATGCCATTGGTATTTTGATATGGATTGCATTGGGTAGTATGGATATTTTAACAATGTTAATTCTTCCTATCCATGAGCATGGTATATGCTTCCATTTATTTGTATCTTCTTCAATTTCTTTCTTCAGTGTCTTATAGTTTTTTGAGTACAGGTCTTTTATTTCCATTTTGGTTAAATTTATCCCTAGGTATTTTTGATGCAATTATAAATGGGATTGTTTTCTTAATTTCTTTTTCTGATAGTTCATTGCTGGTGTATAAAAATGCAACCAACTTCTGAATATTAATTTTGTATCCTGCTACTTGACTGAATTCATTTGTCAGTTCTAATAATTTTTTTGGTGGAATCTTTAGAGTTCTCTATATATACTATCACATCATCTGCAAATAATAATGGTTTTATTTCTTCCTTTCCAATTTGGACGCCTTTCATTTCTTTTTCTTGCCTAATTGCTCTGGTGAGGACTTCCAATATTATGTTGAATAAAAGTGGTGACAGGGGGCATCCTCATCTTGTTCTTGATCTTAACCAGAATGCTTTTATAATAGCGTTTCTCCATGTGATGTTAGCTGTGGGTTTGTTGTATATGGCCTTTATTATGTTGAGGAATGTTCCCTCTATTCCCACTTTGGTGAGAGTTTTTATCATAAATGGATGCTAGATTTTGTCAAATGCTTTTTCTGCATCTATTGATTTGATCATACGGTTTTTATCTTTCATTTTGTTTATGTGGTGTATCACATTAATTGATTTATGTATATCGACCTAACCTTGCATCCCCGGATTAAATCACACTTGATCAAAATGTATGATCTTTTTAATGTATCGCTGAATTTGGTTTGCTAATATTTTGTTGAGGGTTTTTGCAATCATAGTCATCAGGGATATTGGCCTATAATTTATTTATTTATTTTTTTGTAATGTTTTTGTCTGGTTTTGGAATCAGGGTAGCCTAATAAAATGAGCTTGGGAGCCTTCCCTCCTCTTGAATTTTTTGGAATAGTTTGAGAATGATAAGTGTTCATTCTTCTTTGAATATTTGGTAAAATTTACCTGTGAAGTTATCTGGTCCAGGACTTGTGTTTGTTGGGAGAAGCAAGAAACCCAGTTGGGCTTAGACTTTAGCAGAAGTCTGCTAAAGCCCAAGACCCCACAGATACAAAGCAAAGGTGCACAGGGCTCACCTAAGATTAAGGTTGGACAAGAACAATTGAGAAAATTCCACCCTGTCTCCCCCACAATCCCCATATCCAGTAACAAGAAATAGCGGTCTACTGCTGGGGGAAAAGCAAGAACATGGAGAAAAGATTCCCTCCCTGTGGTACATTTTCTGAGATGGAAGAATTCCAGCTTTCTTGATCCAAGTATTGGGAATCATGATCAGACCTAAAGAATAGCATGACGATCCTGTAAATATCTGTGTCAACCGTTCCTGGATATAGAGAGAACATAAAGACTTCCAGTGGGCTTCAATAGAATAGTCACCAAGAATCTGTCACAAAACCTGACCCGAGCTTCACCCATCAAACTTCCTTGAGTTCCAGCCGTTCTTGTCTTTGGCTCCTGAACCACTAGAAAACAATATTTGGTTGGAGAATATTGTTCTGCCCAGAAACTCAGTGGCCTTGCAGAGAACAGACATGCCCACAAATATGTCCCTTCATGGTCCTAGTTTAGGAACACTCTTCTCTGGCCAGTGGAGAAGGGCCATGGTTCTTCTTATGTTTGCTCTCTCTAGTGAATGCATTGCTCCACACACACAACCTTGAGCACCAAGGGAGTGTTGAATTTTTGTGCCGTCAAGGAGAGCGCTACTGACTCTTTACTAAGGCATAACATTTCACAAACAGGAAGGTTTAATAAACTCTTCCTAAATGTTTGTCGTCTGGGTCATAATGGCAACAACTCTAAATGTATAAAGCAAACACTATGTGTTTTAAGCATATTACCATCCAGTTGTAAAATAACCCTGCAAGGTAGATGTTTCTGCCCCTAATTTGCAGATAAGGAACCTGAGGCTCTGTGTGTGTGTGTGAGTGTGTGTGTGTGTGTGTGTGTGTGTGTGTGTGTGTGATTTATCTGCTGGGTAACAAACCACTGCACAACTTAATGGCTTTAAACAATGACAACATTTAAGTTGCTCATAAACCTGAAGTTTGGCCAAGGCTTGGTGGGGATGGCTCATTTTACTTCACTGTCATTTGGGACAGCTCAAAGGTTGGGCACTGGAATCATTTGAAGTTTCATTCATTCGCATGTCTGGTGGTTGATGCCACCTGTCAGGTGAAACTTAGCTGAGACCGTCAGCCAGAACACTGCCCAATGCCTCTTCCCGTGCTTCCTCATAACATGGTGGCTGGGTTCCAAAGCAAGCATTTCAAAGGAAAGAGAGAGAGAGAGAGAGAGATAGATATCCAGGCAGAATCTGTATCACCTTTTGTGATTTGGTCTTAGAAGTCACACACTGTGACATTCTTCTACTCGTATAGGCAGCCATGAAGGCCCACCCAATTTTAAGAAGAAGGGAAATATAGACTCCACCTCTGGAGAGCATATGGGATTGGAAATGGTGTTTTAGCCACTTAGTGAAAATAAAATCTTCCACATACAGCTGGTTGATATCGGGGCTGAAATTTGAACCTAGCTCTGCCTACCTCTACATCTTGGCCTTTACGCTGTACCACCAAACCCTGTGAAGTCAAGGGTTCAAGCCTGCCTCTAGTGCAATGGCATTTAGTTGTTAGATAATATACCTGGAGCTAGTGCAACAGAAAGGCTCCAACTTACAGGCTGAGGGTTTGGGTTTGGGGATCTCCCAAGGCTTGGTGCAGCTTTATGATATGAGAACAATTCTGCGTCCTGAAGCATGATGGAGTCATTTTGAAGACATCAAACTTAAATTTCTTGAGCACCTACTGGGTTCCAAGGTTTCATTTAAAAAAAACTAAAATAAAACAAATCACCAAGTCATATCCGTGCTACTAGAAAACTTGCTTACCAACTAGATTATTAGGAGGACTTATCATTTGGTGTTAAGAAATAATAATAACAAGGAATATTCTCTGACTTTTACTAATAAAACCTCAGGTACCTAGTAACTGGAAACTATTTACTGAAATTGAAATGAGGCACATTCTAGAATAACATATAACATCAGAGTGAGATAGAATAGGAGATGGAAAAAACAAGGATGACCCGGACCAAGTAAGCCCCGCAACATTTCAATATTTTCCCCTTTCTGCTTTTACTCTCTGTCTTCCCTTTTCCTTTTCCTTTTCTTTTTGATTAGCTCGGGGTGTAAATAGCATGTTTATCTGCCTAATCGCCATAGTTATTGCTGACTTGAGGAGGATAATCAGGTTTTCAGGTGTAGATGAGTTACTGACAGGGCACCAAGCAGAGAAGGGGAAGAACAGTGAGCTAAGAGGGCAAAGGTCAGGAAGAAGACGATGTCAGCAAAGGAATAAGAAGGTCACTCACAGGCAGAACCAGCTGGCTAATTTGTGGGACCCATTGCAAAATGAAAATCAGGGGCCCTTTGTTCAAAAATGATTAAGAACTTTGAGACAGAAACAGCAGGACATCAAGCCAAGTCCAAAGCCTTTCTGAGGGCAGACCCTCATGCCACTGTACAGAATGCATGTCCCTGAAGCCAGCCCAGTGGGGCGAAAGGCACCAGGTGACAAGGGAGGCTACACAGGGCTGTGTCTTCAGAAGAAAGGATAATCAGAAGTTCCAACTATAAGAGAAAAGTCAACTAGGAGAGAAAGAGAGAGAGGAGGGAGGGAGAGAGGGAAGGAAAGATGGAAGGAAGGAAAGAAGGAAGGAAGAAAAAGAAAGAATTGCTTAGGCCCAGAAAGTGATTACAAATGACTCATTTTAGAAGAGGGTGTTAAGTGTAAGTAGGACTGTCAAAAGGTTTAAAACAGACCCATTCGTTTATTCAAGTAGTTTGGGCATGAAAGAATAGGGAAAAAGCCATGGAGGAGTGGGAAGAAGGGGCAGGGAGAAGGGGCATTGGTGTTGGGATGCAAAGGGCAGCTGTTTCTCAGAGAGCATGTGGAAGAACAGGACAGCTAATACAGACTCAGTGCAGATTGACATAACGCTCAAGGTAGGCCGAAGGACACTCCCAAGAGGCCTCAAGCACAGCAATATTACACAGCATATAAAGTTGTAGGTGGCCTTGGGCCCAAAGCCACTACCAGACCAGGTCAGTTACTCAGGGTCAAAGGCACCACTGGAACCCGCTCTCTTAGTCAGACACTTAAACAGTATGGAGCCTGTAATTGCTTTGGTAGGGGATATTTACATAACTATATTTTGTTGTTTATAACACCGTCTGGCAAGCTACAGTGTTGATGACAGATACTGGATTGATGGCTTACCTGTCTCAGGAGATATATATATATACAGAGAGAGAGAGAGAGAGAGAGAGAGAGAGAGAGAGAGAGAGAGAGAGAGAGAGAGAGAGAGAGAAATAGATAATTTTTTTTTCAGATCATATTTTTAAATTCACCTGGTGTGATGTTTAATTTTATGTGTCAATTTGGGAGGGCCACGGTGTCCAGATACTTTGTCAAACATTATTCTAGATGTTTCCATGCAGGTGTTTTGTTAAATGAGATTAACATTTAAATTAGCGGATTTTGAATAAAACAGATTACCCTCCATAACGTGTATGGGACTGTAATGACGAGCAGGGGAAAGAAAAGGGGGGGAACACACGCTAGAATAGGGCTAATTAATTAATTTATTTAATATCTAATCAATTTATTTAGCAATATGTAATAGCAAAAGACAAAGACAATTAATAGAATATGCTAATGACAGAAAGTAAAGGTGGTTAAGACTAAACTATATGCATTGATAACAATGTCACGTCAAAGGAGTGCACATACATATAAGTTTAAGAGATCCCAACATATGTTTACTATTGACCAAAAATCACGTGGCTAAATACACAAATGACATCAGTAAGGAGTATCCAACAGCAGTAGTAAGCTCTATAGGATAGTAACTACTACAGTAAATGTGAAAAGCTCACCAAACCGGGGGAGAACAGCACTGGAAAAGTCATAAATCAAAACCTTGCCAGGTCTGTAGCTGAGAGAAACTCAGGCGTCTCCCACACCGCTGCTTGTTAGTTCCCAAGAATGCTGCTGCTGTTGGTGTTGTTGTTGTTGTTAGAAGTCAAGGCGTCTTCTGATGCTATAAGCTGCAAGCTGCATATAAGTTTTCAAGGTGTTAATCTGAAGAATGTTGCTGTTGTTGTCATTATTGTTGTTAGAAGTTAGGACGTCTTCTGATGCTTAAGCTGCAAGCTGCGTACAAGTTTTCTAGATGCTAACAAGTTCTCAGGAAGGCTAACCTTGGGGAACAACACTGGAGAGGCCGGGAACCAGTCAGACCTCACCAGGTTCGCGGCTGGAAGTCAGGACATCCCCTGGTGTTGTAAGCTATATGTTGCAGGAAGTCTTCAAAAATGTGAGAATGATGAAAAATCACCAATGACAAATGACCAAATGATGAAATAATAATAATTACACTGTCAACTGAGGACTGTCTTATATATTTTCTCAGATGTACCTTAGAGCCAAGTTTTTTGTTCCTGCCTCCCCCTCCGGGAATGGCCAGTTCCAGGAGGGTCTGGCGGTTACTGATATGAATGCTGCCCATCCGGCTGAAGGGCCAATTCATCCGGATGAGCAACAAGGCCTGGTGATGTGTCTGTCACATCATCCTGATATAACTTAGCTACATCTTCACTTCACTCGCTGATGTGGGCGAAACAGACAGAACAAAGAGGGAATTCTCTCAACCCCTGATTAAGAATTTCTTTAAATAAGCTAACCATCACCTCAAAGCAAAGACAGACAAGCAACCTCATCTCATATCTCCTATGCTCGGGAGAATGAGACCAAAGAGGGACAGACAAGCAACCTCATCCCGTATCTCCCCTGCTCAGGAGAATGAGACCCAGAAAGTAACCTCATCTCATATCTCCCTGCTCGGGAGAATGAGACCAAAGGGGAATTTACTCAACCCCTGATCACAGCACAGAAATCACCTCACATGCAGGAGCAGATAAAAGCTAATAGACCAAAAGCTCACATCAACCAACGAAGGCAAATTTTCCTCAACATCTACCCTACAGGGGCTCATCCATTCAGTTTTTTTTTTTTTGTCCTTACTAGAACAAATGGAGGAAAAGGAAATTCTGCCAGCAGACAGCCTTGGACTCAAACTGCAATTGTTCCCTGAGTCTCTAAAATGGTAACCAACCCCATTAGGTTGTGTACTCACCAAGCCTCCACAATCCTGTGAGCCAGTGTCTCAAACTAAATCTCTCAATACATTAGATAGATAGATAGATAGATAGATAGATAGATAGATAGATAGAAAGAAATAGAACACACACACACACACACACACACACACACACACACACACCCTAACACACACACACCCTGTTGGTGCTATTTCTCTGGAGAATCCTGACTGATACACCTTGAGTTTCTCAGACTACATTGCACGTGCAGCTGTCTGCATAGAGCTGAGTTAGCCTTTATAGTCAACTTTAGGTAAATGCTGAGGATCTCTGAAGCCTCAAATGTATACCCGTTACCTGCTGCTTTCTGAATGAAAAATCCCTGAGTGACCCCATTGCTTTAAGCCTTTTGTGGCTGCTGAGAAAAAGAATGTTGTTTCTTCAAGTGGGTGACTCCCTCTTTCCAAGTGGGCCACAAACCACCAAGTCACATCCCCGCTAACGGGAGGTGTACCAATCAAATTATTGGAAGGACAGACCACTTAGTATTTTAAAAATCACAATAAGGAGTACTATCTGACATACACTAATAAGAAATCAGCATTGTTGTTATCAAGAAAAATTGTTATTGTAAAGAAAAATTCTTTCTCTTCCATGTGATATGAGTCGATTTAGTGCTATATAGATAAGTCATTTTTTAATCCAAGGAAATTTCTCTTCCTGTGGCTTTTGTCACTTTGGTACTCTTTTCTGTAGCATAGCAGAAAACTAGGACTCAGGCATGGTATCCCTGATTCTGCCGTGGGACCGGGCTGTGTAACCGTGGACAAGTCATCTAACCTTTCTGGGCCTATTTCCTTACCAGTAAAAAAGAAAGAGCTAGACCATATCATCCCTGAGGTCAGTGCCAGCCCCAGGGTTGTAGAATTTTTACCTGTAAACTTGAATATACTGTTTAATCCCTTGACTCTCTGGGGGTAGGGTTCATGGGTTAAAGCCCCAAAAAGTGGGAATGTGACATAAATCGTGACTTAATTAACGGCCTGGAGAAAACTGAGGCTTCTTCCTCCCAGTACCTCATTCAGGACTTAACCTCATCAGGTTTTTAAAGGAATCGAAGAGCCTCAAAATCTTGCCTTTGGAAATATCAGACATTTAAACACCTGGGTAGTTTGGACCCAACCAGGAGAGAGAAACCTCACTGCAATTTAAGCAGGAGACATTGAACAAAAAGAAGGGTGAACTATGAGAAAAGAGTAGCCATAACATATAAGGAGACTCTATATGATACCCTAGAGCAGAAGGAGAATAGCCAAGGACAAACTGGGAAGACATTATAATCTCACTGGAGAAAGTATGTTCAGCCCAGCAGAAAGCACAGATGTGCACTGGTTTGGCAAGGCTAGAGCTGGTTTGGAGTTGCTGGGCGAGCAAAAGACCACACACCCTCCAGAGTTCTGGTGGGGAGCCGGTGATCAGGCATGGTGGCATCGGCCTGCAGTGGGATCCGGTGTCAGTGGGAACAGGAGGTCTGCAGGGCTTGCAGAGTAAATGACCGATCTGTGTGGACACCCCGGCCGTGGGCAGGCTGTATGCGGGCTAGGGTTCTTTGACTTTTGTGACAAGAGGGCTGTGGAAAGGTTTTGCCAGGCCACGGCTGCAAGGTGCTAGAGGCTCACTCCCCGGGCCTGTAGCTGGGGCCGTCTCTCCTGGGTGTCATCACATGCTGCCAACCCTGAGCCCACGCCAGAGACAGGAGTGCGTCTTCCTCCTGCAGTGCGTCTTCCTCCTGCAGGGAACCTGCACTGCTCTCTCCTGAGGAAGGAAGCTACCTTCACGCTCACTTAGAAATGCGGAAACAAATTGTCTCCTATTCTCACAGAGCGTTTGCAATGGAGAGATAGTGCAATGATAAGTGACACAACTTCTGTCAAGCTTAATTGTCATCTGTCTGTGTCCTACTATTCCTTCTGGGATCTTCTCTAAATAATTCTTCCCTCTCTGGACCTTAGTGCCTTCAAGTGACTCTTGGATAATTATCAGCTTCCCCTCTTTGTCTGGGGTACCTGGTCTGTTCAGGGGACCTCTTAAACCAACAGTTCCCAAATACTCTTATGGACTCCTGGGGTCTCCGAGACCCTTTCAAGGGTTCTGGAAGGTCACAACTATTTTCAAAGTAATATCATTTCTCTCTGGGATTGACACTTCATGAGTAAACCTACTGGTGTGTTAGCACAAATCAAGGCAGTGGTATAAAGGTACTAGAAGTCATGCACGGGCAGAAAAGGAAGAGCCAGTGTCATTTATAAATGCCCCTAATGGAGCAGTGAAGATTATATAATGTAATTAAATCTCAACTCTCAAGTATGTGTCTCTTAAACATTCTAGCTGATGAAACAGGAAATACACATAAAGCTCTTTTGCTAAATCCCGAAGTACAGTAGTTGTTTAAGGAAAAACACGCGTGTGCTTGAGTTGTGAGCTGAGCCAGCCTCTTCCTTCACAGACAGTGACACGGTTTTACTTGAAAAAGAAACTGGCAGACGAAACTATGGGTTTTCAGACTTGGTATCTGACAGATATTCCCTGCAAGATCAGTGAAATGAGCTTGTCATTTCAAGGGTAACAACTGATTTATTGCCCACGATAAAATACAAGCTTTTAAGAGAAAGTGAGAATCTCGGAAAACATGTATCTGCCACCGTGAGCGTGGCAGCTTCTCTTTTCACAAACTTTTCTGCTGAGCGTGGTGGTGATACGACGGAATGAGATACTTTGATGCTGCATAATGAAATGGATCAGCATTTGGAAGATCTGCATACCTCAGTGAAACATTATTTTCCAATGACAAATTTGTGATGCTACAAAATCATTCCGGGGCAAAAAAAAAGATCCATTCAAAGTGCATGATAGATGAATGGGTTTTCGTGGGACTGAAGAACTTCATTAATAGAGTTTCAAATTCTACCTATCCAGGAACCTTTAAGAAACTTGTTGAGTTTGGGTGTGGTATTAAAGAAAAATACCCACTATTACTTGAAAAGGATATTAAACTATTCCTCCCTTTTCCAGCTGTGTCTCTGTGTAAGGCCAGAATTTCTTCATCTGCTTTAACTCATTTACTCACTAAATCACTACATTTCCTTGTTAAAAAAATATATAGTTCCATTATATTAAAATACGTCATTTATGTTAACATGTGTTTATTATTATTATAATATTTAAATAAGTAAAGATTTAAACTATTTTCTGCTTTAATTTGTAATATAGTAAATATCTATAGCTATGAGTATAACACACACACAAAAGCTCTTTAGGATTCTCAACAATCTTTAAAGGCATATAAGGAATCTGAGATGGAAATGTTTGAGAACGGGTATCTAAGTAAATCTCCATGAGCCACTTGAATTCACAGAATTGCAGGAAGTTATAAGTGCAGTGATTGCGGCCACGAGAGGGAGGTGACTGACTTACTCAAAGTCACATGCGAATTAGAGGCAGAGATGGGTCTCGAACCATGATCTCTTGCCTTTTCCTCAGGACACTCTTCAGAGTGCCAACATCAGAACGCTGAGATACTCAAGGCACAACAAGGGAGTGAGACCACCCTCCCCTCAACAGGCACTGTGTGTCAACTAAATTTCAGGCTGCTGTGCTTGTTGCAGCTGAAGGCAAAGTAAATAAAACATGGCCCATGTTTTGGGGGTAGACAAGCTCATTATATGAGGGAGAGGCTACGTGAAAGGCAGTATCTTACAGCCTATGACTAACCCAGCAAGTAACGTATAATATATAATCATATGGCCTATGTCATTACATTATGCTATTATTATTATCACATATAACATTATACACTGTATACTATTTTGTTTTATTTTACCTTACAGTGTGTATAGTACAGTATAACATAGTATATAATATAGTATGACATAGTGTAACTTATAGTAAGTACGTGTACTCTATATAGGGAATAGGAAGTACTTGAGGGTAGTAGCTGGCTGGCAATTGTGAGCATGTCCACTGTGCCATGGCAAAGCAGAGCTGTGAACTTGGGAATTTTGCTATTAGCTGTACATCATTCTCCTTTTGACACTGCCCTGCTTGCATTAGTTTCCTAGGGCTGCCACAACAAATCACCATAAACTGGGTGGCTTATCCCAGTTATGGAGGCTGGACGTTTGAAATTAAAGTGTCCGCGGGGCCATACTCTCTCCAAAATCTCCTGTAGCTTCTGCTATTTGCCAGCTATCTTGTGTTCCTTGGTTTGAAGACGCATCACTCCAATCACTGCCTCCGTCTTCCTGTGACTTTCTCCCGTGTTGTCTGTGTCCAAATTTCTGCCTTCTTTTAAGGACACCAGTCATATGTCGGGCCCACCCGAATTCAACACAACTTCGTTTTAACTTGATTTTCTCTGCAAAGACCCTATTTCCAAGTAAGGTCCCACTCACAGATTCTCGGTGGGCATGAAGTTGAAGGGTACATTATTCTACCTAGCATACCACTTTTGTGGCTGTCTGCAGCCCCCATTACTCACAGCCTCTTTTGACCAAAGTCCATCTGGATTTTCCTTCACACTTTTCAGTGCCTGGGGTCAAATTGATCCCCTCCTACTTCTTCTTGGTTGATGTGCCAAGTGGTTGTCACAAGCTTATTACATATAACCCGTAAGTTGAACAAATGGTTTATCCAGGCCACAGAATTGGTGAATTGTGAGGGAGGAAAAGAAGAAGCTGAGCAACTCAATAGTAAAAAAACTAACAACCCAGTTAAAAATGGGCTAAGGACTTGAACAGACATTTCTGCAAAGATGACACAAATGTCCAACAGGTATATGAAAAAAATGCTCAGCATCACTAAGTATCAGAGAAATGCAAATCAAAGCCGTAATGAAAAATCACCTCACACCTGTCAGGAGTGGCATTATCAAAAAAGCAAATGACAACAAGCGTTGATGAGGAAGTACAGGAATTGGAGCCCTGCCTGCTGTTGGTGGGAATACAAATTGGTGGAGCCACCATGGAAAACGGTGTGGAGGTTCCTCAAAACATTAAAAATGAAACTACCATATGGTCCATCCGTCTCACTTCTGGGTATTTATGCAAAAGAATTGAAATCAGGGTCTTGAATAGATAGCAGCACTCCCATGTGCTCTGCCGCTCTAGTCACAATAGCCAAGATGTGGAAACAGCCTAAATGCCGACTGATGGATGAATGGATAAAGAAAATGAGGTATATACACACAATAGAATACCACTGAACCTTAAAAAAAAAGGGGGGGCATTCTGAAAGATATGAAACATGGATGAACCTCGAGGACATTAGCCAAGTGAGATAAGTCAGTTACAGAAAGACAACTGCTGCTTGATCCCATTTATATGAAGTTCCTAAAAGAGTCAAGGTCATAGACTCCAGGAGTGGAATGGTGGTTGCTGGGGCAGGCGGAGAGGGAAGTAAGAAGTTACTAATCGATGGACATAAAGTTTCAATTAGAAACTTAGGGCACGATATATAAGCTCTGGAGATCTGCTCTACCACACTGTACCTCTGGTCAACAAAAACGTACTCTACACTTAAGCATTTGTTCGGAGGGTAGAGGCCATGGTAAATGATCTAACCGCAATAAAAGGGAAGCGGAAAAAAGAGGAAGCTGAAAGACGGCTGCAAAGACAATTAAGGGAAGGGACAAGATCCTCACATATTATTTCTGCTGGTGCTTTGGCAGTTCTTGCTTACTGGGCCTGGAGTCATAATTTATGACAATAATGGAAGTGCGGGAGCCATGAAAGCCACCACCTTCCCTACCCCTCTCATGGCTGTATTCACATGGACTAAAGGGTAGGCTGTATGCGTACCCTTGTAGCACCATCACCTCCCAGCTCTGTGACCTTGAATGGACGTATTACCTGTCTGGGTCCTCAGGTTAGACTCTGGTAGGTCATAGCTCTGGATCTGAGGCCAGATCACCTGAGTTCAATCCTGGGACCTTTAGTCCAGTTATATCTCCTCAGTTTCCACATTTGTAAAAGGGTGATAATAGCCCATTTCTCATAGGAATAAGTGAGTTAATAATATACATAAAGCCCCTAGAACAATGCCTGGCAATATAGACATTAATTATTATTATTAACACTATTATTACATGAATTTTTTGTCCAGCTAATAAGAATTCCAATATTTTACTAGTTCCTCCTTCAATTTCTTTATCACCCCTCTACCACCACTACCACCAGAGGTAAAACAGATTACCATCTGTGAATACGGCTTTTGGTCTTTAATTCTCTGCTTGTCACTTACATTATAACCGACTCTGGGGAAAAAGTTCTTTTGTCACGATGTCTTAAAGGGCCAAGAACCAGGTACCTGTTGAGTGAGTATTTAGGGAACTGACATCATCAACTCAAGTTAGTTCCAAGCTATTATTAAATTAATAGTTGCCTGTCTCAGTGTGGCTTTCTCGGTAACTTTAGCTCTGTGGGCAGGTGCGGCATCCACATTGTGCCCTCCCACCTTTCAGATTTTATATAATGGAGCCCACGGCGTCTCAGCTACTCAGGGGTGGGTCTGTTTCCAGCGCTGAGGAAAAGTGAGAACTGAATAGGGATGCGGCTCTTGGTGTAGTTAAGAGAGAGGTAAAATAACTGTAATTTCATAGCGATTACCTACAACCAACACTGTCAAAGGCTCCAGTTTTCCATTATAAACCTGAGCCTCTACTGGGAGTGATTTGCAAGACAGAAATAAGCACACAATTAGCCTCTCATGTATGAAAGAAGGCATCACTCCCTCTCTATTTAAAGGCCACGGCAAAATAAACCTCAAGGGGGAAATAATGTGTTGAGCTTTGGAATACATTTTTCCCCCTCTGTTTCTTTCCAAAAAAAAAAAAAAGAAAAGAAAATCTTAGTAAGCCCCCATTCCAGTATGTTGGTTGGATTGTTTGCAGCTTTGCAAGTAAGCAAGGCGGCCTCCCCTCCCAAAGCCTCCCTGTCAGTGCCCAGGCCACCAGATGGGTTCATGGTTTCTAGGGGAGCCAACAGCAAACTAGAATGACTGGGTGATTTCTCCTTGTAAGTACATTGCCGGGGGATAATAAACCATTCAAGTAGAAATAAATTATACAGGAATCACTTCCCCAACCTTTCTCTGTGTCGGTGTGTTTGCTGAAAATGAATTCTTATACAATTTATGTCTCTGCCACCCACTCAGAAGTAAAGACAGGCTTGCCGTTTGGATGTTAAAAAAAACAAAAACCTACAACATACCGTTGTGAGAAGGGTACTGAAAAGGGGAAAGGTAATGAGCAGAAGTAGGCAAATCCTTGGCAATGCTATCGGTTGTTGTTATTTATGGGTTCCTACCTATCTCCTGCCCACCTCACAGAAGGATAGAAACTCTGTGAGTAAATGCAGTTTTTTATCCCCTGTGCAATTTTCTCCAGGGCCTTGCACATAAATTGATAGTCAATATGTATTCGTTCTATAAAAGGATCATTTAAAACGACTGGTTTATCGACACTGAATGTCAACTACTAGGCAGAACTCAGTGGGGTATTGATTAGCCTTGAGGCTGCTGACTATGAGATATAGGGACATAGGGTCCAAGTCTGTGGTGTTTGGACTCATGGCAAGAGTACAAGAGCAAGGACCAAAGGGTGGAAGAGGGTAAACTCCAGAGGAACCTATTTGGGTTAGGTCTAACCAAAGAAAAGCATTTCTGATTGTTAGAACTGTCCTCAGAATGGACTGCTTTGGGAGCTATAAATTACTGATTAATGGAGATATTCAAGCACAGACTAGATAATTACTTGGGGGTACAGCAGTTGGTCCAATATCATTGGTGTTAGACCATGTGATATTGAAGGTCTCTTTTTACCCTGAGATGCTAGGGTTCTATGGTTTCTGAAAGTCGTGACTGTACATAATCTCCATGCTGGAAACTCAAATTCAGTTCAACGTCTATTTATTGAGCCCTTACCAGTGCCAGGCAATGCCCTGACAGACAGTAGGAAGACAAGGGCGAGTAGTATAGGGCAACTGTCCTTTGAAGTTAGGCTGGGACATGGTTTTAGTCGTTCTCTTCACACCATTGTTTGGGTGTTAGAATCCTATATTCCTTCCTGCTAACATGCACATGCAAACTCAGGACTCTGGTTCTCTTTTTTCTAGGCTGGAATCGATGGGGAAAGTATTGGCAACTGTCCCTTCTCCCAGCGTCTCTTTATGATCCTCTGGCTGAAAGGAGTCGTGTTCAATGTCACCACTGTGGATCTGAAAAGGTAAAGGACACGGTATGAATGTATGTTTAGCTGCGGGAACAGAGAACCTCCTGTGGGGGAGGGTGAAAGCCTTTCCGTGGCTCCCAGCAGCCTCCTCTCATACCACATTGGCAGACCCCTACGTACAAGAAAGGCTGCAAAACCCAGTAACTCACTTGGGGCTGAACACTTCGCTGCCCAGATAAAGAGGGTTCAATAGCAATGAAAAAGGGAATGGACATTGGATATGGTGTTGAGAGTATCTGTCACAGAAATGGGCACGGAATTCTTAAAATCTAGGAGTTAGCCACTGCAGTAGTTTTAGAGCCCCCGTCCTGGGAGACCCTTGTAGGACTTCAGGGGCAAGAGTCTGAGTTTCCAGGGAATTGGGATCTGACCATTTCCCCTGCTCTGTTCCTATGTTTACAATTCCTTAGTGTGAGAGCTCTGCATTACAGGCAGGATGGAGAGTTATTAATGTTCCTTTTTCAAAGTGCAATTTTAATGCTTGTTAAAAATACCAGGCATTGTTCACTATCAGGAGCCATACTCCTTTCAGTCTTGTTTTTTGAATCTTTTCTACCGCCTAGCCTTTAAATGTGGAATAGCTGGGCACTTACTCCCTGTCTGTTTATCTCCTTCCCTGGTGAGCTTAGCATGTTCTCCCGGTTCACTTTTATGTAAATTATCCTATACCAAGAAGCCTTCCATCTTCTAGATATTTCCACTTGCATATTCTATTATCACTTTAAAATCTGTATGTCAAAAACTGTATCTGTCATTTTTCCTTTGAGTTGGGCTCCCCTCCGGAGTCCCTTTGTTCTTCCATTTCTAAGCTCTGAAATGTTTCCAGCTCCCTGCTTTTGCCACCGATGCTGTCAGTCAGTCACCAGTCCAGGGCATTTTCCCGCTGCGCTGTCTCTTACCTCCAAATTCTCTTGTCCAGTCTCACAGCCCACACCTGGTTCAGGTCTCACTGCTGCCGGCTAGATGGTTTGTTTGTTTTTCCAACTGACCTTCATCCTTCCAGGTCCTTCCAGGCTCGCTGTCCCTCCCTCCCTCCTTCCCTCTTTCCCTCCCTCTGTCATCCATCCTTTATATTGTCATAAGGTTATTCTTCCTAAAATGCTCCTTTAGTTATGTAGCTCCCCCCCGCTCAGAACCCCTTCGGACCCTTCTCATTGCCTGTGGAATAACTTCATCTGCAGCCCTCCTTTGTCCTTTCCTCAGTCCTTCCCAACCTTCTCTCCCAACACTTGTCTGTGACTAATCGGCCTCTGTCAGGTTGGACTGCCTTCCGCTGTCGTTGTTCCCTCCAGCCGCCAGCCTGTGGCCAGGATGCTCCCTCTGTCTCACAGAGGCCGTCCCCAGCTTCATGAATGGACAGATTGTCCCACTGCCCCATCCACCTTCAGCCCCCTCCCCTGGGAAGCTGCCCCCTCCTGCCCCCCCACTCTCAGATGCATCTATCACTCCAAACTCACCCAGCACCTCTTGTCCATGTTGCTTGGCATCATCATTTAATATTTTACAAAGTTATGGTGTCTACAGTCCCAATGCTTTATGACTGGTGAGTGCTTTCCCATTAAAAAAAAAAAATTGCATAACATGTGACCCCATGAGGGAGGTCTTACTTTTTCATTTTATGCAAGGAAACTGAGACAGACACATTTAAATGACTCGCCCAAGATGCCCATCTAGAATGGGAGGGGCTGCTTCTAAAACACCCGGTTTTCTTGGTTCAAATTCCACGCTCTTCAGAACACATCAGTTATGGAGTTTGTTTTGTCTTTTGAATGAGACCTTAAGTCCCTCAGGGAGAGACCCGGGTCATGTTTTAAGTTTCCTTGTCTCTGCCCTCGCAGCTGATTTCTGCAGGCCCTCAGCTAATATCTGTCAAACATGCATCTGCTCTGAAATTATTGTCTGTGACAACTAAAGAGAGCAGGCAACTTGCATACAGTTTGGGAGAATAGCTTCCTTCGATGGAGAAGGGGAGGCCTTTGGATCATCGTCAGCACGTGGCCTTGCGTGTTGCGGGAGCTCAGACGAGAAGAGGGAGCCAGCCCAGCATTCCTCCGATGCTTACAGTGCCCTGTCACTACCTGTTATCACGTCCGATCCTGCCAAACACCTTGTGTGGTAGCACAGCCAAGTATCACCACTTCAGTTTTATAAATGAGGAAACGTTCTTCCTGAAGAAGAGAAAATATATATGTTAAAGAGTTAAAGAATATTTGTTTACAATGCAACTTTGATAGCTTCTGAGAAAACTGATTTCTTATCCCGGCACCGCCATTTATAGGCTGAGTGACCTTGAACACGTCACTTCACTTTTCTGAGCCTCAGTTTCCTCATCTGTACAATGTAGGGCCTTGTTGGTAGGGTTATGGTGAGGCGTTAGCGAGCAGGCCATGTGAGGCCTTTGCGTGCAGTACTGGGCCTGGCTCACAGCTCGAGTGCCATCCATGCTGGCTATTCTCAGCATCATTCCTGCCCTCACGGAGCTAGCAATCGGTCAGGGAAGGAGGACTGATACACATTAAATTATCCATAAATTCGACTTGTGGAATATGTAGTTAAATGCTAAGTACATCGTTTCAACCATACTTGCTGAAGAGGACCAACAAAGAGGGAGGGCCACGACGGACCAGCCTCCCGCCGGCAGGGTCCAGCAGAGCTTCAGCAGCCGTGGGCAGTACTTCCTAAGGGGGCCAGACTCCAGAGGCGTCTGTTCTCTCAGGCCACAGAAAAAAATAATCATTTCTGTATCTTTAAGCCACCCAGAGGTAGTTGCTGAAAAATAAAAGCAGTATAGATTTCCCCTCCCAAGCGTTGCTGCCTTGTGTCAGCTCTAAGAAATGGGAAAAGGGAAAAGAATGTTCTTTCACTGTCTGAAAGGAGGGACACACACACAAAGTAAACAAAAGGGACTAAGTCAATTAGATTTTTAAAATACTTTCGGTCTCAATTGTCTAAGGAGTTCCAAGTGCCCCAGAATGCTGCTGGACAGTGTGTGTTGGAAGGAATGACATGGGAGTACCACCGTAATTGAAATTCTTCTCTTCCCCTCCCAAACGGATTACTCCAGGAATTTGTTTCATTACAGATTCCTCCTGTGGTTTACTTTTTTTCAGTTCCTCCATGGAGTGTTTGCCACTCCTGACTCCCACAAGAAGCCTTGCATTCTGAGAGAGAGAGAGAGAGAGAGAGAGAGAGAGAGAGAGAGAGAGAGAGGCCATTTGGGGTGAATCTGATGGCCCAGCCCTGCTCATAAGTCTCCACCACTATTCCTCCTCTTCCTCACTCTTTTCTCAGTGCGACCCTCTCCCTCCCTGTTTCCCTCAGCCTGCCCAGCCTTCTTCCCCTCACTTGGCTCCATCTTTGCTCGTGCATTCTGACCTGCTAGTGGGAGCATGAGCAGGCCCCATGTCAAACACAAGGTCTCTTTCCTTCCTGCTGCACCTACCCTTAACAACACAGAACATATCCCTTAGTGTAAAAGTACCATGATGGAATTCAATAATTGGCAAAGTTTGGAACTCTGTGTAGTGCATTTTTGTTCAGCTAATGGGTGAAGGAACTTTTGAAAGCGAAGTCCAATTTCTGTTCTCGGTATTGAAAAGTCGGCACGAATTTCGTCACCTGTCATCACTCTCCTTTTTTTAATGGTACTTAACTCTTTCTTCTTGAGTTGCTCCTCTCTTGCGGGCTTCCCCTAGAAGGACTTCCTGTGTCTCACCACATCCCTTCAGAACCTTCTCCAACCTCCCCTACCCTACACCCCACACCGTAAGTCTGGTTTTGCTGACAGGCACGTTGGACAGCTTGGGAGTCTCATTTACAGTAAGTCTCATTTACAGTAAGTCCCAGGTTCGCCTGAATAAGAAGTGCCCTGGTGTAAGCTACCGTCTGAATCTTGCTCTCTCTACAGGAAGCCAGCAGACCTACACAACCTAGCGCCTGGCACCCACCCGCCCTTCCTGACCTTCAACGGGGAGGTGAAGACGGATGTCAACAAGATCGAGGAGTTCCTGGAGGAGACGTTGACCCCTCAGAAGTAATGAGCTGCTATTTCCAGAGATAACACGTCAGGGTGGGGTCCATGTTGAAACTGAAAAAGCAGCGTGTTAACTTTGAGGAGGCAGATCTGCAAAGGAGCCTTGTTGCTTCAGAGCGTAAGACCCTCTTTTCAAAGAGAGAGTCTGGGACGTCCCTCCCTATCCCCAAAGGGCTGACAATCTCCAAACTGCTTCCCTAAGTCTAACTCCACGAGCAGGTACCCCTGTCATGGGAGCAGCAGATCACTCCCTCCTAAGCGGACTGACCTTAGGAGCACTGGGAAGGTCGCCACCTCTCCATGCCCCTGAAGAAGTCCTCTCTGTAGTTCACTTGGCCTGGAAGACACTCAAGTGAGGCCAAAGGCGCCCTCACTTCTTAACAAGAGCTGTAAGGCTGATGAAACAAAAATAAGCCAGGAGGGAGAGAACCACGTGACTTAACACCACACCAAGGTGTGAATGAAAGTCGTGAATCTGACCAGTCCTGATCTGAGCTCATAATTAAACATGAAGAAACTGACTGAAAACAACTCCTCTTCTAAAAATGAGCACAGGGAGGGGACAGACCAGAGGGATATAGTTTCATGTCAGATAAATAAGCTGCTCCTGATGGAGAATAGGAGTCCAGAGAGGCAGATGAGTTCCAAAAGTAGCTGGAAACTAGACTTGTGCACTGTACTATATTATTGAAATCGTGGATTAAACAATCACAAAAGTTGTTTTAAAAAGGAGAGAAATAATGTCACATACAGAGTAAGACATGAACAGACTTGATCCTGGAGAGTAGTTATAGGAAAGTTCTAAGCCAAGGTGCCGGAGAGTCAGTTTTCAGGCTTATTTCGGGGCTTGGGGAAGATGAGGAAGGCAGAGGATGGAAGAGCTGGAGGTAGAGAAGCGATTAGAAGGAGCCAAAAGTTCCGGGCAAGACAGACAGGAGAGCTGAGGCAGTGATGGTGACATAGGAGGACAGACTGGAGACTAAGGCAGTGATGGTTTCATCAGATTCTAAAGGGTCCATGACTCAGAGGCGAGAAGTGTTAGGTGCAGATGCTCCCTTCTTGCCAACCCATGTGCCCGCGTTACCTGCCTTGAGCTCGGCTTCCTCTAGTCTGGGTCCTTTTCTGGACTACAGTTGTGTGTAGGAAGTTTTGCTAAGTGCACTCCTGCCACATCAGTGGCCCAACAATCCACCACACCCAGGTAACAGAACCTTGGAACTGTTAAAATGCACAAATTCAGAAGGCCTTTAAAATGGGGGCCCTAGTGATGAGACCACCCACCACTCCAGAGCCCCCAGCCGTGTCCCTTAGATGCCTTCTTGTGGATCAGACTGGGGCAGGTGCCACAGTTACCTCCCGGTAAATATCACCAAGCCAGAGCCTCAGTACCACAAAGAGAGACCCACTGTTCTTTCCAAAACAAGCCACCAGCCTCTGCTGGCTTCCCACTGACTCAGGATGAAAGGTTGGGTGGCCTGAGTCCTGAGGTCCCTGGAGGAGCACAGCCTGACCTTCTTGTTCTCTAGGGGGCAGCAAAACCCCCATCACTGTTCACTGAGCTGGTCAGCCATGTGTTTCTCATCACACCACTGTTTGTAAAAGCTGCCAGAGAGCCAAGAAATTGTGGGAGCCTTTTTCTCCTTTAGCTTTATTTTTTAAAGGAAAAAACCACATACAAACACTCCAACAATTTTCTTTAAAAAATCACATTTGGTCCCACAAAGCATTTGGTGTCAAAATGAGGAATCCAGGAAGTCTCAAGTAGTCTCTAAAGGAGACTAACTTCCATCCCTTCCCTTAGACTGACCCAGCTAACGCTCAGCAGGGACGCATCGGGATTAGTGTTGAGACATGCTGGCCCTTACCTTTCATCTCCGTGGAATGGCCAGAGTTAATAGGATTCAGAACTCAGAGTCAGAATACCTAATCCTGGCCACCTTTCTTCAGCGTTTGTCTATGATCTTGGGCAAGCCTGTCTCCCGCTCAGATACTCCTCATTTCCTCATCTCTAACATGGGGCGGGATTCTGCATGGTTTCTAAGCTGCCTTTCAGCAGAAGTTCTGCAATTCCGCAAGTTTTTCAAAGTGCTTTTGCAGAGCTGTGTGTTATTTAAAATAATCCCAGTGGATAAATGCTGTGATAAAAATTCAGTGAGAAGTGGGTGAACTGATAAAGTTTACTCACGTGGCATGTCATTTAGTCAGTCAACTAGCAGTCAATGACCCCAACCGGAGAGGGAGACACTGGGAAATGCAGAGAATCACATGGATATTTGGTGAGTGGGAATGGTCTCTGCTGCAGCTAAGTTAAAACCTCTCTAACCTTTAATCCTCACATCTATAAAATGATGACCATAACGTTGATCTCAAGGGACTATTGTAGAAGATAATACTACTTGGCCTAGTGCCTGACATAGAGTAAGCTCGTTAAATGGCAGCTTGAAGAGTCAGAAAAAGAGATCAGTGCCTCTTTTGTGCCTGCTCCCCATTGCAATCATAAGGACAGTGGGTGAGCTTAGGTCTTACAACCACAGATCCCAATGGGTGTCTTTTATTGAATAAACGAGACCCCACCCACTTCTAAGGATCCTTTGCGTAAATAGCAGAGACAGGACAAGGCCACACACAGTCAAGGATCAGAAGAGTCAGAAGCAGGAAACCGCTTCTTGAGTGAGGGTTTGGTGAGATGAGGAAGCAGGAATAATGGAGAGAGGACAATGGGGAAGTCCTTCCACTTTTCAGCTCATGAGAAAAAGGAAGCTGCCAGGAGAGTCCCCAGCATCAGCCAAGAGCACTCCATGAGGACAGGAGGTGTATCTTTTCCCTCCAGGGTATCCCCAGTGTATCCAGGAAAAGGGTGTAGCCTCTGGCAGGTACTTACTGCATGTTCATTTAATTGCATGGGGTCTTTTGTTCAGTAGTGTGGTAGTCTATGGATTGTCAATGAGAAGCCAATTGGGACTCTAAGCCAATCAGAGCACTTCCACATGCAATCATATATATATATATATATACACATATATATGTATATATATGTGTATATATGTGATTTTATATATATGACATATATGATATATATGATACATGTGATATATATTATATATCATATATGTATATTTTGATACTATATATCAAAAATTCTTCTTTGATGAGAGGGCAACTGTTTTACTTCCCAAAATAAAGCTTTGGTGCATGTCTAAGATGAATGCATTTGAAATAATATCTTAAAAACAGAGTGGAGAGAAATTTTCATTAGTTACAGCAGAGATTGGCAAACTTTTCTTTAAAGAGTCGGGTACTATGTTTGTCTTTGTGGGCCATGGAGTCTCTGTCACAGCTCCACTTTTGCAGAGTGAAAGCAACCATAGACAATATGTAAATGAACGGACATGGCTGTGTTCCAATAGCATTTTATTTATGAATGCTGAAATTTAAATTTCATGTTATTTTCACACATCGCAAGGTAGTATGCCTCTTTAGATTTTGTTCCAATCATTGAAAAGTATAAAAACTGTTCTTAGCTCCTGGGAAGTACATAAACAGATGTCAGGCTGAATTTGGCCCAAGGCCCTAGATTGATAACCTCTGAGTTAGAGAAATTCACCATTTCCTTGACCGTCACCAGATCACATCACAGTGTTACTTCACAGATATTTCTATGACTGCAACACTATTTGCTAGCCTTTTGGAGAAAGAGAACGTACTCTGTAGCCCACGTATTGCATGTTTAAAATATAGTGTAAATATGGACCTAAAATAAATGCACTTAACGTCCTGTACAGTAACCTTCCCAAATCCAGTTAACAAAACCTATGAGATTAATATTTGAAGACCTGCTTCCCACAAGGACGAACTTCAAATGGGACATTATGCTACATAGTAAAGTGCTTAGAAAACAGGATGGTACCACCATGGTTTCCCCAAACAGTCAGCCCTTCGTCATCCATCTTGGATTTCGTACCACCTATTCATGTTTGGCCCACGGTG
The DNA here is from genome assembly GCF_004115265.2 of Rhinolophus ferrumequinum. Lineage (NCBI taxonomy): Eukaryota > Metazoa > Chordata > Mammalia > Chiroptera > Rhinolophidae > Rhinolophus > Rhinolophus ferrumequinum. Next base: position 14,952,075 of record NC_046286.1, on the reverse strand, counting down.
ACCATGAAGAAATGGTCAGATTACCGGAAGTCTGTTCAAAAGATGGCATAAAGCAAAACAGAAACAAACAAAGAAACAAAAAAACTGACAAACCCAAATTAAAATGCATTTTCTGGGCCCTTCTCTCTTTACATTGCTGCCTTCTCAAACAAAAATAAAGAACAATTGCTTTATATATTAATGATAATTTAAGGCAATCAGTTCTAAGAGCATGCCAGATTCTTTGTGAGAAGGCCAAAATAGGGAAGGATGATCCTAAATTCCCAGCTCTTGGAAGATGACCTAGCATCTTGCAGGCAACCCTGCTTTGTGTCCCCAGTCAGAGCAGGTGAATTTGATAATTCCCAGTACACTCAGGACGACACGTATGCAGAAGCTGTGCAGGACATCCTCCCTGCTGCTGGATGGGGGGCGTTTATCCATGGTGCTCAGCCAACCTCCAGCAAGGCTTTGGGAGCTTTGAGGGTAAAACAGCAGAGTCGGCGAGAGGCCACGCAACATGACACTTAAGAACGGAGCTTCAAAGTGAAACTGCCTGTTGGAATTCTGGCTCTGCTACCTAGTCATGTGACTTTAGACGAACTGCTTAACTTCTCTATGCCTCATTTTCTCGTGTGGAAAATGAGGCTAATAACAGTAGATGAACAGATTTGGGAGGAGTAAAGAATGAGTACATGCAAAGGGGTTAGAAGAGTGCCTGGAACACTCTATTGAAGGGTAAGCATTCAACACCAGTTAGCCTTTGCTGCTGTCAGAGAAGTGGTGTGATGGAGTGGGAAGAACACGGCTCCAGTGGCGGGAAAACGGGTTCTCGTGGTCCCTCCCCTATTTATTATCCGTGGGCTTTTAAGTAGTCCTTTAACTTCTCTGGTCCACAGTTGCTTTCCCTGTAAAACGAGGGCGATAATGTCTACTGTATCTGCCTGATCGCAGGGGGCTGGACCCAGTAACTTTCTGAGGCCTCGTCCAGTGGCAATATCTGAAATTAAACAGCCACCTGACGTGGCCCAAGAGTGGAGAGTCCTAGCTAATGCGCCAGTTGAGGAGCAAAAAAAATGAAAGCACAACAAATAAGTGTTAAAGGCTTTTCGGTTCAAATTATTTAAAACATTAAATAAGACAAAAAAGCATTTTGCTTTTTAAGCATAAAGCAACCAAACAGCTCACGGTTGACAGCCATTCACCCTGCGATCACAAAGGTCCACATAATTGATAATAATGATAACCAAGCAGTGGTTCTCCATCTCCTCCCACCCCTGCCTGACCACACCCATACAATGTTTATGAAATAATATTTTTTTAAAATGAGAAATGCTCATCTGGATGGTGCTCATGGGGTCAAAACCATGGATTCCCACACAAGCAAATTTACCTCATTCAGGGTCAAGGAGTATCATCTCGGCGCTAAGCAGTTCTAACCCCAGTTCTCCTTTTTCTATTGTTCTGGCTTCAGAATGAAAGAATGTGCAAGGGAGTGGGGCTGGGTCTGCACACAAACGAGGAGTGTGCAAAGGGTTTTTCAGAAGAGGACCATGGCTACCATTCCTTTCGAGCAATGGTTCTGAGCCCTCAGTGCCAAGGTGCCTAGTATCTCTTTGCTCCATGAATTAGTTCCATGCAGCCAGGATACAATCACAGGCCTGGCAGCGGGTAGTTATTTTAATGTGGGTTGGGGAAATGTCACCTGATCCAGAGGCAAGCCTGTTCAGAATTTGGGTTAGGGCCTTTTCATTGGATCATCACTGTTGGTGGTCCCAGGAAGGGGACACATCCTGGGCCCTCTGAATTGTGTCCTGGTTCCCTGTCCACAGACTGGGTCCCCCAGGTAGCTCTCCTCACCTCACTGGCCTCTGTTTTCCTCTATCAGTGAACAAGGGCTGAGAGCTCACCTCCTTCTCTATAAGATGGGGTGTAAAAACCCCAAAAGAGGTGTAGATCCAGCTAGAAACAGGAGTGCTGCTTGTCGTGATGGGAATAGACTCTCCTTCAAAGAAACCCCAAGTTCTTGCAGATCTCACACCGCATCATCCATTCCAGGTACCCCAGACTGGCTGCGAAACACCGGGAATCTAACACAGCAGGCATTGACATCTTCTCCAAGTTCTCCGCCTACATCAAAAACACGAAGCAGCAGAACAATGCTGGTGAGTGACTCCCTGTCACCAAGAGCCCCCAGAAGTGCTATCCCCTGTCCAGGGCATCTCAGATACTGAGGGCAGAGAAGCACCTGGAAGCAATGCGGCTTGTTGTTCGCCCACCCACATCCCCTTTGACTGCATTTTGGTTGTGCAGGAGTAAAGGCCAACAGGCCTTTTCTCTGAATTGGAGGGTGAGATGTGGTGTGTGTTCTGAGCCTGCTTCAGTGCACAGCATACTGCCCTGCACAAAAGGGTCCCACCTGTGTGTCCTACAGTCCATTTGTCCCCAGTTCTCAACCCTGCCCATGTTCTCAGGAACTCCTCATTGGAACAACACATTCCAGCTTCCTTCTGGTCCCTGACAGACTTCTCAGGGGGTCATCCAGAGGTCATGGTGGGACAGTGCAGTCACCAAGGTGATGAATGCTGAGGGCGGAGCCTGGCCCTCTGTGTTCTCCCTACTACAAGTACAGAGGGTGCTGGGGAAGCCACTTCTCAAAGCCTGTCTCTTCCTCCACGTGGCTTTGGCTACAGAGATCAGGAATTGGTTCTCTTGGGGCATCTTCTCAGAGGGCTTTGAGTGCCTCGTTTAAGCTCACAGCACTTTTAGTCCCACATATGGCATCGTCGTTTAAGAATTAGCTACAGAGATTTGAGTAGAACCACCACACTGAGCATGTACAACACTGGAAGCACTGTTAGGCGCTAGTGAAGAAAAGGAAGAAGGACGCGAAAGTTTGCTTGCCCTCTAAGTGGGAGAATGAGACAGCCGTACAGGGAGCCTGGAGCCCAGCCCAGAGCCACACAGCTTAGCACCTCATGAATCTTTGTGAATGAATGAATGAATGAATGACCAACAGATAAACATACAATGGGCCGAAATAAGATGGTATATGCTAGATGTTCCAGGATTCCGGAAGAGAAAGGCGTCTCTTCAGCCCACGGTGATCAGGAAAGGCTGCCATGCATGAAGTGAAAGAGAAGAATTGTGCAGGCACAGAGTTGGTGGAGTGGGAAGTAAATAATTCAGTGACAGTTACGGAGGACCTGGATTGTGCCAGGCACAGAGCTAAATTCTAGAAAAAGAACCAGAAAATGACATTCCCATTCTTCGAGGCCTGGCTGATGCAGGAAACAAAGGCTTAAATTCACACGCAGAGAATATCAAACGAGAGATAAATGATGGCTTAATCAAAGGGAGTCCGAAGACCTGATTAGCTGCCATGAGAAAGGGTAAAATAGATTCTGCTGAAGTTGTTCAGAGCAGGAAGAGGTCACCTTCAGGGCCTCTGAGAAAGCCTCTTGAAGGAGTTCCAGCTAGGTCATAAAGACTAAAGGGGATTCAGCTGGCTGGAAACAGAGGGTGGATGCTGCAAGGAGAGTGGGAAAAGGCTAGCAGCAGAGACCAGCAGCAGTGACCAAAGCCTGCAGTGCCAGCCTGGGAGACTGGATTTTATCCTGGCAGCCATCACAGTTGTGCGCGAAGGCACTGGAAGGAAAGCGGAGTTTTAGGGACCAGAAGAAGAAGGATGAGGAAAATATTGTTAAACTATCCAGTGACCTTGCTTCATTGCATTTGGGATCCTGCGGTGGGTTGAGTAGGGTCCATCACAAATCCATGTCCACCCAGGACCTCAGAACGTGGCCTTAGTTGAAAATAGGGTCTTTACAGATGTCATTAGTTAAGGGTCTTGAGATGAAATCACCCTGGGTTTACTGTGGTGTCTAAATCCAATGACCAGTGTCCTTCTAAGAAGAGGAGAAGACACAGAGACATAGGGGAGATGGCTTGTGGCAACAGCATAGAGATTGGAGGGATGCAGCTAAGGACCCCTCGGGGTTTCCAGAAGCTGAAAGAGGCCAGAAAGGCTTCCCCTCTAGAGACCGGGGAGGGAACGTGGGCCTGCTGACACTTTGATTTTGGATTTCTGGACTCTAAAACTGTGAGAGAATGGATTTCCGTTGTTTTCAGCCACCCAGTCTGTGGTACTTTGTTGTGGCAACCCCTCATAGCCAGCAAGTGAAAGGGCAATTACTGCCACTTTCCTGGCTGAGGGCTGGGAAGCAATTGAGAGGACTGGGGACATGTCCTCACCTCCCCCCAGTCCCCATAGAGCTGTCTCTCAACTCTAATTTTCAGATTCCGTATCCAGTGTCCTTTCCTCTCAGCCACAAATATCTTCCTTCGGATTTGTCAAAGCACCCTCAGAAAGTTTATCTCATCTGAGTCTTCCAGATTTTTCAAGTTATAAATGGTATTTACATATTATCCATACTTAACAGTTCTCCTATCCCCAAAACCGAAGCTACAGTTTCCACTGAATGTTGCATATCGATTTCTTATAAACTCAGCGCGCTCCAACTTTCATTGTTTCCGCTTCTTCTGTTTCACCCTGTTTTTCTCCATGATGAGTTTTGCCCCCCTGACTCATTTGCACATTTCAAAGCTCCCACGTTTCTGCTTTCCCCAAACCTATCCTCCGGATCACAGACCTTGAAGCTTCTCCTCTCCTGCCTTTTAACAAGACAACATGCGTTCTTCCTTCGTTCTACCTCTAGCTTGCCCACTTCCCTCCCTTCCCCTTCCCTTTTCTTTCCCCCAACCCCATATCCCCCAGTTATGGTCAACAGGGTCCAAATGCTCTTAGATTCAGCAACTAGAGGCCAAGGCTATGGGGGCCTCTGCACAGAGCACCGCCATGGCCCACCCCACTCAGCCACTTCCCCACTTCCCCCTGAGACAATCCACGGCCTCTGTGCTCTGTTGGAGCTTTCTAGTGGGGGGTCGCGGGCAGCCTCTCACAGGTCTCTGCAAAGGCAACGCATTCGCATTCGAACCCAGACTTCCTTTGGCATTCCTTCCTGCACGACCCTCCCATTTTTCCCTCGGATCTTTAGCTTTGCATCTATTTCTCCAGTGCCCTTTCCTCAGATTGTCCCTTTTGTGTTTTCAGTTTTGTTTTGTTTTTTTCTCTTGAGCAGAGTCCTCCCTCCCTCTCCACCATCTCACCACCTAATGTCCCCCACCCCATACATACACTGGCCGTCGTCATGGACTTTAACTGCCCTCTCAACATCAGAGCATGAAAAACCCAGCACCGTGGTTCTGCAGGGTGGATCGTCTCTCCACTCCCATGGTGGGTACAGGAGCCACCATTTAAAATCTCCCTGCCGTTCCACAAAAACCTCAAAAGTCCTCAGCCCCCCCACACCCAGACCCTATCCAGGGGAACCGTCCACACTTACCACACAAGAGTGTTGTCCGTTAGTGTGTCCATTCAGTCATTTTTTTATTCATTCAACAAACACAGATTGTGTGGAGGTGGCTACAAGTCTGAGCTAATGTTTAAATTGGGGCATTTCTTGTGTGCTAGGCTCTGTGTTAGGTTCTTTCTAGTGATGTCAAGACAAACGACACAAGGCCATTGTCTGCGATGAACTGACTGTGGCAGTAAAGCATCTAAACAGGCCTGGCAGGATTCCAGACCTGCCACTTCTAGCTGTACAACTTTGCCCGAGAGACTTAATTCTCTCCGAGCCTCTGTTTTAGTATCTGTAAAATATATTTCATAATACCTTCAATTTCTTCCCCTGACACATAAGGCAATTCGTAGCCTACTCAAGGTCTGTAATGCAAATTCATTCATTTTATAAGTCAATGCTTGTAAATCCTTTAGCACAGAGCCTGACACATAGTATAACAAAGGCTCGTTAAATGCTCGCTTCAATTATTGTTACTATTGTACAAATGAGACAAACACAAATATTGGCATCAGGAGCTGCTCTTACTCCCCCCGCTCAACCAGCACTTTCAAATCTCCCACCCATTTAATCTCTTTTCTGCTTGTTTCACTTTGTTTCCCACTTTATTGGTGCCTTTTCCTCCTCTCGGATGTTTCAGAGAGAGTCAGTGGCCTGGCCCTGGCTGTTAGACCTCAGTATTGCTGCGTTTGAAACCCAGGTAATGGCTGTTCTATTGTCGGTCACTGCACTGCCTCCATCTTCTGTAACTGCCAGAGCTGGGTCCCCTTGGTCTGCCATGACTGGATTCCACCCCCACACCCCTCATGCTTCCTGTTCGAACTTGTTTTTCGCTTCACTTAAACATAGCATGGATTTTTTTTTTCTTGGCCAAGTCTCAAGACTCCACATTTAGTAAGATGCTACATGGTCTCACTTTCTTGTCACTTGAGATTCCCCCACCACTCCCTCTGGTGTGGCAGAAAAACAGGACTTTGTTTGTGGACATGCTGAGTATCCGTGGCAGAGGCAGGCAGTTGTGTGGTGATTCAACTCACAGACTCTGAAGCCCACTGCTAGGTTCAGACCTCAAATTAACCTCTTGTTGGCCTTGTGACACTAGGCCAGTTATATCAACTCTGTGTGCCTCGATTTCTCTGTCTGTGAAATGGGGTAATAACTGTACACATCGAATAAGTATGCTTGGAGCAGTGCCCACCGCTGTGTTCAAATGTCAGCTGTTGCTCGGAGCTGTTATGTAGGGGCACACAGTTATACCTCAGCAGAGAGTTCTGGGATAAAAGTGTAGTTTGAGGATATACTGGGGGGTGCCAAAAAAGGTATACACATTTTAAGAAAGGAAAAAACTTCTATACTTGTAATATTCAATAGCCACTGAGGAGGAAGGCAGGGGGTTGGGGAGGATGGAGAGGATCATGAAGATGAGGAAGCAAAGCTTTAAAAAAAGGAAGGGAGGAAGGAAGGAACGAACGAACAAAGGAAAGAGTGATCTGCTGTATAAAACACGGCACAGAAGGCCATGGGAGACATTTTCTGTTGTGTCCTCTTACTCACCAGAAGGTGGGTGTGTGCCCCCAAGCAGAAGGATTGGGGGGAGGGGGCAAGCTTTGTCCATCCCACCTTCGGCACATCTGGTTACGCGCCTGTCTAAACCGGGATCAGCTCTGTTCTCACTCTGTGTCCTGCCTCTGCCCACGCGGCTCGGCCACACAGCAGAGTACAACGGTGGTCTGGTGGCCTCGATGTCCCACATCCTCCCATCTCTCTCTGCAAGTATCCCAGTTAAAAACCCTCACCTCCTGGCACTGCTCCTTTCACCTTCCTCTGAGATGTCACCATGGCACAGAGACCCCAAGTGACCCCAGACCGGGCAGCCGGCACCCAGACTCAGCAGTTCTGCGTCTCCTCCCTCCTGTACCACACACTCGCTTTGTCAGTCTGCCACGGGGACATCAGTGTGGCTCTTCGGATTTATCCCTTCCCTTGAGGGGTTTATTTTACACCCAACTTTGACATGTCACCCCCACTGTCTGTCATATCGTAAAACGATCTGGGTGTCTCTCTCTGAATATCCATCTTATGTTTTGTATGTCTTACCCTCCAACTGCGATTTGAACAGACTCTAAAAATCTCTGCCAAACCCTTTGGCTTTCAAGAAATTGATTTTAGCGACTTACCCTAATCCGGGCATACAATATTATATTTCACTTTGTTTGTCGCAGTCTCTCTTTTTCCTTATACCTCAGTCCGATGAACTCTACTGGTTTATTTCACATTTTGTACATACTGCAGATTCCAGGCAATTAACAAGTAGACCTAATGTGCGTCTTTAGTTCTCTGCCCTTTCTTAGTCACTATTTTTAAAGTCCTTTTTAAATTTCTTCTAGCCCTATCACATTTCCTCAACGCACTTAATATTCCTACCCAGTATTACCGTCTCAGTTTTGGCACAAGTATCATACTCTTATGTGCTTTTCCCCATTTTCTTTTTGGTTGGAGAAAACGTGGAGATGTCTATGCCTGTAGACTAAGAGAAGAATCCCATGTTTCTCCTACTCTGTTCACATGCACAGCTTCCATCCATCATCCTGTGTACATGCTGTCTTTCCCCTACTCAAGGGTCTAAAAAGTCCCAAACCCAATCTCGTTGATCTAATCCATATATCCTATGTAGCCTTATGTCTTTTTCTCACTACATTTGCATATTCGTTTTTTTAACACATCTCACACACATACATGTCAGGCTGCTGGTACCACGTATTTCTGTGCTACGTGGCGTTTTTCCCAATTTGGATGATTTTGCTCTTTCAGGGTTTCCTTGGAATTCCCTCATCTCTTCGCTCTTCAAGTCTAGCTTCTGCTCTCATTTCCGCCTCTGTATTCTTCTGCCTTGTGGGACTTCTTTCTATTTTAAAATTTATACTCCACTTGCTCTAGAAAGACTTTACAGCCACTCACAGGGATACATAAAGCACAGCAAAACAACATACACTAGAAAGAAGTGAGAAAGGAAAACAAGGGGGGACCATAAAACGGAGCTCCGGTGCACTAAAACAGTAAAAGCAGCTCCCAGAGCCTCAATGCTTGACACAAATGGCAGACCACAAATCTGGCTCTAAACCTAGCAGATAAAACCAAAAGGGACCCCTAGTCAGCTACAGTTTGGTTCTCCCAGAAGAGAAAAACAAACCAACCTCCTAGGAGAATAACACATATTCCTGATTTGGGGGTTTCCGTCGTAGGCACGGAAAAGCTGTTATTTTCATTTTCTTTGGCCTTTCCCTCTGTGACTTCCCTTTCTGTTGGTGGTAGACTCCAAGCGCGCTGGCTTCCTGCTGATATAACTTCTGTCTGTCTTTCCCCTGTAGGCACCGCCTTCACCCTGCACCCCTCCCCTCCTTTCTGGTCTTCACCTGTGCCCTCTCTACACTGGAAATCCATTGTCTTCTTTTTTTCCTCCCCATCTTCTCTTAAAGACCCATGAGACCTCCCTGTAGCCTCAGGCTTATGTCACCAACTTCCCTGCTCTTCTTTGTCATTTCCAAGATTCAGGGCGGCCTGCCTACTTTGCCCATCTCATTTCATCATGACTCACTGGCCGCCATGCTGTGTTGGCAAAGATGTGCCCCTTTCCACTTACGGAAGACACTGGGATGTCCTAACCTACTCCTCCTAACGGGTTTGCCCCAGTAAGTTAGTTCTAATTTTCCAAATAAAGTCCTCTAAATAAACCAATGTTGCTTGGGTACCTGTGATGCTATGTGTTTGGAGGACAAGTCACATACTCAGATTGAGTTGTCTTTGCCTTTCATTAGTTATACGTGCAGTGGCCATGTTTTCCATACTGAAAATCAGATGTCTAACAAATTGCCTTCATTGAAAGTAATCAAATTATAAGAAATTGGTACCGTCCCAGAAAATCCAGGACACATGTCCCCAAATGAAAAGCACCTGGTTGGCACTTAGCCCTCTGCTCCTCCTTCCTCCCCAGTCCAAGGCCAAACCTGGCTGCCACTTCGGAAGGAAGGGGAATGTATCACAGTTCCTACCATCTTCCAGCCCCAGATCCTTTGCTGGAACAGATGGGTTGCCCTTAGCCACAAAGTTCTCTGAGCAGTCGTGGTTCTGTTTCTGAATAAGGGCCAAGATTTCCTCTTCCCTAAGGCTCACATAGGCAGCTTCACTTCCTGGGACCTGGAAGCCAGCAGTGTGCTACTTGGGTTTATTCTGAGAAAACTGATAATCACAGCCATGTACCCCGAAGGAGATTCTCGGGGTATTCAAGAAACCTCAGTAGGCTCATCTGATCATTGGGTTGATCATGCCTGCCTGATGGAAACGCGGCTGAAGGATTATAATGCGGTTACTATCACAATACCAGTTACTCTCCTGCTGCCTTTCTCTGTTCCCTTCATCCCCTCCCAGAGCCCGCACGAAAGGCAGCACGGGCAAACCAGCTACAGCTGGCATTCCTTGCTCCTTTCTTGTCTTCTTCCTCCATTCATGCCCAAATCTCCACATTGCTCCTGTTGTCTCTCTTCGAAGAGGGCACCCCCCGCTGCTGTGCGCCATGCTCCTGGATGATACTGATGGAAAATGAATCCATCTGTGGTGCTGGCAATCTTTCCTTCCCTGCCATGTCCTTGGTGGTTTGTGTCCACGCAAGCTCATTCCTGTTCTTCCACCTCGCAGCCTGCCTGGCTGAACCACACCAACACACCGACTGCCCCTGCAGCCTGCTCTGCTCTTCCTACCCCACTGGGCAAAGTGCCTTCCTCCCAGCATACAGCTCTCACTCCCTGGTAATAAAATCCGTATGACCCTTTAGGTAAAGATGTTAAACAAGACCATCCCCATTTGATGTACAGGAAATTGAGGCTTATAGACTTCAGCTCATTAGTAAGAAGTTTACAATGAAATCTGTAGAATGGGCCGCCAACTAAAGGAGTGAGTGTCCCATCAATGGGAGGGGGGAAAAAGAGGCTGACCCTTTGGAGGTAGGAACTGCCTCATCTAAGGTGTCATCTATTGGAAGACACTATTAGTTTAAGTACCACTAAGAAACAAAAACTGCTTTCAGGTAAACAAAGTTCTTTCACATAAACTACAGTAGTTTGACTGTAGGATACAGTCTGATTACAAAGATGTCTAGTGCGGGGGGTGGGGGGGAAGTACATCTTAGTCTCCATGTAATACGGTAGGCGATTCCCAGAGCCCTTTCTAAATTGGTCATTCTGTTACTTCCTGAGAGGCTATGCAGTGAAATGTCAGACCCTCCCTTCTGCTTGACCTTGAGCCACCCTGTTGGAAAGAAAGTGAATCTAGGTCAATATTGCTTCCAGATCCTTTTGGGATAGCCGTCCTAAGTCCATGTCCAGTAAAGTGTCAGCTCTGCCCTCTGTCTCGCATGCCTGGAGACAGGTAGCACTTACCTCTTAGGTCAGGGATTGGCAAACTTTTTCTATACAGGGCCAGATAGTAAATATTTTGGATTTGGCGGGCTATACAGGCTCTCACAACGGCTCACCCCTTCTGGAACGATAAAGCAGCCACTGACAGTACGTAAGCAAGTGAACGTGGCTGTGTGCCAAGAAAACTTCATTTGTGGACCACTGTCCTTAAATTTGAATTTCCCATCATTTTGAGGTGTCAGGAAATATTATTCTTCTTTTGACTTCTCTCCAACTGTCCAAACACGTAGAAACCATCGTTAGCTTGAGGGCAGTGCAAAAATAGGCAGTGGGCTGGATTGGATCCCTGTACTTTGCTGAGCTCTGTTGTAGGCAGTCCCAGGTTATAATAGCAAGTTCTCCTAATTTCTATACCTCCTTATCTCTAAGGTGGAGGTTATAACAGGGCTCTTTCTTGTAGCATTGTCATGTTAATTACATGAATGACTGCATTAAAGCACTTAGGACAGTCCTTGGCACACAGGAGGCACCAATGTGTTGTAGCTATTGCTGCTGCTGGTGTTAATTTCATGAATCCTCCTCAAATTCTCCGGTGTCCACCCTTTGGACCCAGCCACCCAGCTTTTAGTGTATTATAGAGGCATGTGCTGCCCTCTTCTGGCAGGTGGCGGAATCAGCGCTAGTGACAGCTAATCATGTTCAGCACAAGGAGGCCTGTGGGTTTTCAAGTGTCTTCTTCTGTGTACAGGGACAGTTTTGCCCAAGCTTTGGCTGGGGGTTCCAGAAGAGGAGAGGTCTCCTTCAGGGGCTCCAAGCCACCTTCCATCATCTGCTCCCCAACACCCACGGTAGGGCGTGTCCTCCAGGTCCAATGGATCCTGCAGAGGTCGCTGAATGCCTGATGACACGCTGTCCCCCAACTGCTGTTTTTTTCTCCCTTGCCTTTCCCCCTTCTACCACCTCCAGTCTTTACTTTTATGAACTTCCTTGACCTAAACTAGAAAACTGTTTGCAAGGATTCAAAGCGGCCTGGGAGGGCTGTTAGCCCAGAACTAACAAGCCCCTTCCTATGAAAGGCCCGGTGCTTTCTCTCAGGGCGTCATGAAAGCCAACTGCTGTTGAGGGGTGAGGGTGGGAGGAGGGCATTGGGGCGGCGAGGTGGAGCGTTTTTCCAGATTCTCCAGGATGTGGCGAGCCATGTTTAAAAGAGAGTGTGTGTATTTATTATTTCAAGCCACTTCAATCACAAGGCGCTTATTTCCTTCTCGTCTTCCTCCCTCCCAGCCCTCAGCCCCCATGTCACATGGTGGCCCCAGCCTGGCGGCCCAACCTTTGCAAGGCGATGGGCACGGCCCCCACTTCTCATGTAGCCTCCTGCTCTGAGGTGAAAGCTAACGCGACACGCAAAAAGAGTAGGAATATGAGTTATAATTCCTCGGCTCAGAAACAGAAGTTCCTGAGGTGGCAGTTGGGCTGTGTGTCTATTCAGTTGGGAACACAGGCCCGTTCTTTTGGAGGGAGACAGGTGTGACCCAGCTCAGGACAACTGGTGCCCTGGAAGAAGACCTCCGTCCAAGCTGTTATCATGATGGAGGCTCGCGGGTGGTCCCTGGACCACCACAGTGGTGAGGATAACAAGGTGACTGTGTTGCCACTTCCTCATAAAGCAGCCATTGCTGTCTCCTTTCAAAAATCACCTCTGGTCATAAAGGAACCCTTCAGGCTGCCTTCCTGGGCCACCCCATGTGCAAATAGCCAACTGGGGGGGTATTTTGTTTGTTTGTTTGTTGGGTTGAAGTTTTGCTTTGATTAGCATTCTTACAAGGAAAAACAAATAACCCAGGTTCGGAGGGACCCACCTCTGAGGTTTGGCGAGCCCTGCCTAGATGCACACCCTCACACAGGAAGGGTCCTGGGGGCTACGAGCCAGAGGGAGGGGGAGGGGTGAGTGTTTCCTTCTGGCACCTCCTAGGAGTTGCCCAGGGGATTCCTCCAGAGGGTCATTGATTTCGTTCATTATTGAGGCAGATGCTGGCAATTTATAATTTAACAAATTTCGCTCCTGAAATGAATCCTTGGGCGGTCATAAGGAAGGCAGTTGGTGGCCACGTGGCTTGTGGAAGGGGGCAGCATGGGGAGGGAGGGGGAGAAAAGGAAATGGGGAGGGCAGGAGGGTCCTGCGTGGGTGGGCGCATTCATTAGTGGGAGGAGTGGGTGTTAGCTGTGTGGGCTCCCCAGCTGCAGTGGAGCGGGGACCACCAACACCCTTCCATGCGGTGGGGTTTCCCGCCGTCTGACCAGAGTGAGTTCTCCTGGCCTGGCCTGGCCTCACATCAAGGCCTGGGGAATAAAGGAAGTTTAAACGACTAATTTGAATGCAAGTTAAATGTTCTTTCACCTCTGGCTACTGTTACCTCATCCTGTGCAACCGACACCTCGTCTTTGTGCAGTCTATACATGGGAGTTAAATAGCTAAATATGTTTCTCTCTCTCTCTCTCTCTCTCTCTCTCTCTCTCTATATATATATATATATATATATATATATATATATATATATATATATACACACACACACACATACAGCTTATGTGTGTGTTCTGCAATTTCTATGCATCAGCAGAGGCCATGACGTATTTACTTAAATATATAGGGTCATGATATATCAATTAATCTGAAACAAAGGTGCTTTCATGTAAAGTGGTATTAATGACAGGACATGATATGGGTCTCACAGCTTCACCTTCAAGCACAGTGATGTACGTGGGTGTGTGTGTCTGCAGTTCACCATTGTAGTTGGTTTATATGAAGATTGCACTCATAATCCCTCATCCGTGATTGGATTATAGCTTTGAGCAAAACTCTCCTTCCTCTCTGTTGACTGTCAGTGCAGAGGGGCTCCGGGTAAGTTCGCATGTAGAATGGGTTCTCCCATTTTTGGTAGAGCTGGGGCTGACAATGACAAGACGTGAAATCCAGGGGGTAGGCTGAAGCTTCTAACGAAAACTTCAGACACCCCAGTTCTAAACTCCGCTTGTCAAATTTGTCACTGTCTTGTCCAGGCAGGATGGGCAGTGTTCTTTCCATTCACAAAAGAAAACCTGAAGCTTGGAAAAATTGTTCAGAAGATATATATGATGGAGTCAGTGACAGACATAGGACACACCAGGCATTTCTCAGCTTTTAAACCCTTTTTCTACAAACTAAATAAGACTAAAACATAAGAATTGAAACCAGGGGTTAAATGTAGTCTGGTATTCTGAATTTATCAGCTGCTTAGAGAGGATAAGTCGTTGGGGGAAAAGAAGTTGCTACACAGAGCTTTGACTTTAAAACCCCTAGTCCTCTTTAAAAATCTGCTCTAGAGCTGTCTTTCAGGAAGGCTCCCCAACCCACCTCAAGCCTGTTCATGAATTTAGCCTGAGTAGCCTCATTAGCTAAAGAGACGCATATGTTTAGAAGTTGCGTGTCAAGTAACACTTCATTTTCCTTTCCTTGTTATCCAGACCATTTTCCAACTTGAGTGTACATTTGAGTCCCCTGGGGGTCTTGTTAAAATGCAGATATTGATGCAGTGTGTCTGGGGTGGGCCTGAGAGGTCCCAGGTGATTCTGCCGCTGCTGGTCCAGGAGAGTGCTTTGGGAAGCAGGGTTCTAGGCAGCGGTCTCCACGAGGGGACATGCTGCATATGTCTCATTCATCATTATTATCCCAAGAGCCCAGCTTAGCATCTGGCCCAGAGCAGGTGCTCAATAAACATTGGTTAAATGAATGAATGAACCATATCCCCAACACCTCAAGACACCCCTACCCTGTCTGCTCATTTACCTGCGAGATGTTGAAAGGGCCTAATCTGACTCATCCGTGTCAGGGGCATTTCTTCCAAGCCACTTCCTGTTCCGGCCTGTCTAGCCCTTACTTTTAAAGCCTGTGGCCCCATTTCAGACATTTGCATTTCCTTGATTATCTCTGACACGTCCCAGTCTTTCTTTAAAGTTTCTGACGTTCTATGACTAGAACGATCTCTCGGCTAAGAACACAGAATGCTTTAATAACCTCTGTTATAGTAAATCAAGTTTCGTAGTGGGAAAACAACAGCAATAAAATAGCGTCATTTAGAACTAGTCAATAAAAGAGTGTAATAATCCGAACACGCTTCCTCCTGAAAAACATCAGGATAGTGCTGGTGTTTGCTTAAACGGTATTTTTCTTGTTACGCTCATTTTTATCATTATATTCAAGGAACGTTATATTTGGTGTTCAAGGTGAAACTTAACCAAGAATCAGAAGAGAAAACACAGACGACTCAATTCTAGTATTCTTCCAGCCAGAAGCCAGAGGTCAAATTAATTTTCTAGGAACCCCTGGTCGAAGAAGCATTTAACGATCCGGATCATAGTAAGAAATATGTTTCTCTGTGCTCACATCCAGAACCTTTTCCATTCTTGCATATTCCAGAGAAGGACGTCAAACCACATGATTGCTCTGGTGCTCTACATCCAGCTCTAACTTTGAAGGTCACGTCTGTTGACACGTGCACTGACAGTTACCCATGTTTTGCTTCTATTGTGGGAACCACAAAGACAAGTTTTACTCAACACTTTGCCCAGGCCTGGGCCTGACCTCGGTTCTACCGGTGTCACTTGGCAGAGAGGTGCAGGCTGGTGGTGGCCTGTGCTCCTCGTTTGGCTCTGGTGACCCTGCAAGAGTGCATGCCAGGCCAAACAGATGGAATCCTTTCATCCATCCCCAAGAGACCAAGCGCTATCACTACACAAAGAAAGGGAGCCATTGTAGGTCCTTTAGTGAGACGAGCATATAGACATATAGAGTCGCATTTTAGGGTCTCTTACTTTCCTCAAACCCCTCTGAAGAGCTCATTCTTTCATAAAACACTTATTTAGTACCAGCCACTACACAAGGTGCTAGAATAATAACGTAATGATGAAATATTGGCAATATCTTTGTGTATTGGCAAAGGCTGCATTTGGCTGTACATAATAGAAACCTGATTACAGCGGCTAAAGCAAATATTTATTTTATTTTACTTAGCAAAAGCCTCTATAGCATTTTACTATGTGCCATGCCCTGCTCTAGTCACTCTGTGTAAATGTTTACTTCTTAATAGGAGTTTGCTTTTCTCATATAACAGAAGTCCAAAGATAGAGAGTTCCCGGCAGTTTTAGTGGCTTAAAGAAGTCATGGACCCAACTCCTTAGAGCACCTGATTCTCCATCTTTAGTATGACTTTTATCCTTAGGTCACAAGATGGTTGCTCTACTTCCAGACATTACATCTGAGTTCCAGGCAGTGCTAGCTGTGTCTTGTCTTTTCTTTCCCAGAGCCTATTCAAAAATTTCCACTTACACCTCATTGGCCAGAACTTGGTCACTTGGCCTCCTTTAGCTGAAAGTCTGGGAATCTGGGAAGATAAGTATAATTAACCGGGCACATTGTTACTCCGAAAAAAATCTGTGTTCTATTAGTAACAAAGAAAGTAGGAGTGAATTGTTGTATATAATTCACTTTCAACTTAAGGTGATTTTTTAAAAATTGTGGTGAAAATATCTGATTTAGTCATGCCAGAAAAAAGACACACTATTTCAAATTCTCCTTTGGGGTTGACAAAATCTGAATCATTATCCCACCTAGATTTGGGGAGACAGAAGTATAAAATTGCACACTTAGTCTGCTATAGTCTTACTTCAAACTTTGGAAGATTCAAGACTGTGTAGTAAAAAATGTGCAACTAAAACACTCAGTGAAAAGCTTCTCCCCCTCCACCCCCAGACTAATCCATGTGGGGGTAAGTGAGGGCACCCAGAGAACTGTTCTGAGCGGGGTGGGGGAGGGACAGGTGGTGGTGATGGTGGGTATATTTGTAGCATAGCTGGGAAATTCTGCAAAAGTATACGCCACCCCCAACCCCTGCTGGACTTCCCCTCTAAGATTGCCTATTGCACGACTGTTAGGAAGAAGGCTCACTCTGGTGGGACTGTGGTTACAGTGGTAGAGTCAGAGTGAAAGGACCAGCTGAGTACGTAAGACAAGACTGCATAATTCATCTGGATGACTTCCTCAGGGCAGAGGACCAGTCAAGCACAATATTTATCAAGCAGACTGTTTTCTTGCAACTCTTAGAACGAACTAGCTATTTTGTATGCTTTGATTGTTATATATCAGCATCATCACAAATTGCACAGAAGAACCACTCTCTGCATTCCAGGTACCGTTCTCAGCCCTCTGCAGGCATTACTGATTGCAGCCCTACATGTGTGCCATGTTATGACTTTGCAGATGAGGAAACTCCATTTGCAGAGGAGGAAACCGAGGCATAAGAGGTTAAGCAGCTTGCCCAAGAGAGTATGTGGCAGAGCCAGGATCCCAACCCAAGCTGCTGGTCCCATGGTCTGTGCTCCTGACCTATGCCCATGATACAGTTAACATAATCCGTTCTTTAAAACGTATGGGGTGCTGAGTTTTTAAACAAGCGTAAGTAGGTCGTTTAGGAAAATGCTATTGAATCAGTTCATAAACCAACAGATACTGATGGAACGACAACCATGTGTGTGTTTCCCTCTATATATTCAACAACCCAGCTTCACCATTGGAGTCCTAACTCAGCAGTCCCTGAGGGATCAGGGTTGCCAAAGTTGGCCCACAGTGGGCACTCCAGAGATGCCCGTTTAACAAATGAAAGACTGGGAAACTGGAAGAGAATGTAGGCTAGTCACAGAATGACAAAGCCAGCAATTAGGTAAATTTAGAATTGTGGTGGCAGTTACTAAAGTTGTTAATGGTTCTTATATAAAAGATGTGGGCATTTGAGGATGAAGCAAGACAGAATGTAGTTAAATCCCTTCAGCCTGAATGTTCGGAAGGAGGGAGAGCTGAGAAAGAAAGTCCCTAGGCCTAAACGCTGGACCAGATGACCCCTGAGAAAGTTAGAATCTCCCTTGACCAGCTCCTTCCAAATGTTTGAACACTAACCCTAATCTATGGCCTGATACTTAAAAATAACCTGTTATAAAGTAGCCATAAAAAACTCACAGTTTTTCAGCCTGATTCAGTCTGCTACATAAACTATAACCAGCATTAATAGCTTCAGTCAGCATTTATGTCGTTCCTTCTATTAGCACAATGGGTTTTACAACCATTTATGAGTTTCTGGATAGCGTAATAGAAAACACACGGACGTATGTGTTCCCTGTGAAAGATGCAGAAAAGTTTTCTTTGCATAAGGATAGGCCAGAAGGGGTCGCCACCGCCCCATTACTAAAGCCTGGGCCGGCCTCCCTGATAGGAACACGTTCTCCCCTGGGGCTCCAGCTAGCAAACCCTCCCCGTGAATTTCTGCAGTTTCCTCTTCAACCGGCTCTATTCAGAGTCAATCTCTGTCTGTCTCTTTCTCCTCCTGTTGATAAATAAACATGTGAGGTGCTTATATGGTGCAGGCTGTATACGCAAAAGGAAACCTAGATGTGAAGACCTAAGTAATAATCTTTGTCTTCAAATCTACTGTGGCTTTTAGGAGACTCAGGAAAATTATCTGAATCTGGAATTGTCTATACTATCCATATTTCCCTTCATACTAGAAAAAAACAAAAAACGACTTATGAACAGTGTGCAGAAGTTGTCTTATATTCTTTACCGTGCTGATGTTTTAAACACAGCCACAGACTTGTCTTTAAAAAAAATATATTTTGTTTTTGTTGTTGTTGTTGGGAATAATACTTCTGAACATAGAGCAAATACCAGGTTGATTTGAGGAGCTGTATAAAAAGATGATTCTTCTTCACAATGATTCCCTGTAGGAATCAGGGAGGAAGCTATTCAGAGGATCTGTTTCTTCCTCAAGGAAAAGTCCCTGAATTCATCAGAAATGGATCAGCGTGCCCCATCGCTCCATGATTCTTTCCACCAAATATGGAGTGGGTGGCTGCATCCCATAGTGTCCTCTATACCATTTCACCATAGTTATAAGACTTGAATCCTACTTTGGGAGTAAAGAATCATTTACTGGCCTCTTACTGGAAATAACTATTGGCGTTTGTCATTTAATTCACCCTCCTATTCAAGGCCAAAATCCTTTCTAGAACAAACAAATAATATCTCCCCACCCCCCGGCCCCGTGAGCTGCAGACTCTTCTCTAGCCCAGCTGACGCAGCACGAGGGAACAGCAGGGAATCTTTTGAAGCTACCATTGCATTTTGCTTTCTCATAAACCGCTATTTGTCTTTCCACCTTTCCTGTTTTCACCAGTGCCTAGAAACAGCGCCCCGGGAATTGCTTCCCACATATGAGCGCCTGAGTCTTTCACAGCCAGAGGCCATCTGACAACATCCTTCTTTCTGGTTGTGAGGCCAAGTCCAGTGTACTTGGTCTGATGCCAAAGGTGGACATGAATTCTGCAAGCTTTCAGACCAAGAAAAGTTGACACACCCACATGGCCTGGAGAGAACAATGCCAAACTCAACGAGATGATTCCAGGCGACTTGGGATCCTGAACATGTTGGGAAAGGCAAGAGGGAGCTTCATCCACTGAGCTCTCCAGGGTTTTCCTCATACTTGGGAAGTTCTAGGATGCTCAGTGTCGTGCAGGGGATCCTGCCGACTTCGCCATGTGTCATGCAGGGAGTCATGCGGGGGTCTCTGGTCCCGCTCCCCACATAAGAATACAGGACATAGTGAGGCCAAAAAGGAACACCCACGGAGCCATAGGTAGGGGAGTCATATCTCTATGCTCTTGCTGGCGGCTGGGTTGGAGACATAGGAAACAGGAGCAACACAATTCTCAACCCTCACTGTGCCGCTTGCAGACTCAGCCACCACCTTCTTGCTAGCCCCCATTTCCTGCTAGCGTAGCCACGGCGGTTATATTAGTGCCCAATGGCTCACTGGTTACAGCTGATGGCCAACTAGCCACAGCTGATGGCCATTTGATCACAGTCGATGGCCATTTACTACCTGAGCCAGCACCTTTCTCTGTGAGGCCGAGAGCCTGGAAACTGCTTTTTGGGGCTCTGTCCCCACACTCAGATAAGCTTCAGTTCAGACGACGTCTGCCTTGAGTTGATCTCTTGCTCTTAATCTTTCACTCAGTCTCTCCTTCCCTCCCATTCTCTCATAAACTTAAGTTCTACAGCCGGAACACTAAGAGCTGTCTTTGGTTAAGTCCCACTATGCTGTGGAAGATGCTTTAACAGCAGGCTGTGAACAGCCATAGCCAGGGCAGAATTCAAACCCAGGTCTCTTGGACACCAGAGTAGATGCCCCCTCTGCTATCATGTCTGTTATCACAAGACCTCTCAGGGGAGCCTGGTTCAGGGCTACCTGACACCCCCAACCCTGTTGCTCTCGGTCCCTTCCGTGCTGATACCGGGACATGCTACCATAGCCCGAGGGCCCAGGCAGAAGAGAAGAGGGCCCACCAAACCTGAAAGAAAGCCCGGTTACCATTATCTACAGCCCTGCTGCTATTTCTGCCTCAGTGTGTTCTAGAGACCCAGCATAGATACAGTTTTAAGAGACAAAGGGACCGTGGGGATCAGCCACCCCTTATCTGCTATGTGTGTTCTACAAGGGTCACTATGGATCAGAGGGTGTGACCCCCAGTTTCCACCTGCTTGCTAATTTTGCCTCTGTGTGGTCATTCATACTCACGTAACCCAGCTATCACTGGGCCACTTTTCTCTCTCTTTGAGGACTTTTCCAAGGAAGAAAAGCTACATGACTTTAATTCTCCAAACTGGAAAGGTGAATGTAAATCTTTACAGAAGGTTTCTTGCGGGGAGGGAATTATAAAGCCACATGTCCTAAACATTTCTTCAGAACGTCTATGTCTCACCTCAAAATCATAGCCTTTCTAGCATCTTTTCTGCCCACCTGGCCCGCGCCTCTTCTGCTCCCACCCCTCATAAGTCTCTGGGCCTTCCTGCTACTCCAGCCCCCTGCTCTCTCCTGGGTCTATGACCCTGGGCATCTTGTGTAGAGCGATGTGACCTCTCTGTTTCTAAGAAAAGGCTTCTTCCTCCAAAAGGTGAGGGAAAGGTGATATTTAATTCTTATTATTTGATTTTTTGTTCCCATGACATTATCATGCATGTTTAAAACTGTCAAATATCATCAAGGTGTGGCCAGCTTTGTATTTTCTCTCCAAGAATATGTGATGGCCAGAGAAATTTACGCTGTGGCCTCCCTTGAACCACAGCTGTGCTTTTGGGTTTTGTTTGTTTGTTTTTGGTGTTTTTGTTTTTGTTTGTTTTTGTTTTGTTTTGTTTTGCATTCTTTGGTTATATCGACATGGCTCTTAAATGAGAAGATGAAAAGTAAAAACTTCATTCCTGCCTCCACTAGTATCTAGATATTTCTTTCTTCATAGACAAAACCCAAGTTCACCCAGATGTTTTGCTGTCACACAGGCAATGTGACAGCACTGGTCCGAGTACAGGCAGAGTTGGTATTTGTTGCTGAGAAATGATGGGAAGTGTCCTGGAAGGATCTCTCTTCATGGATAACTCCTTCTGGACCCAATCAGGGTCACTGAGAGCAACATGAATTACAGCTAAAATCAAGCCATGAACAGCAGAACACAAACATGTTCTCAAGGGAGCTGAAAGGCAGGGCATGAGGAGTGATATTCTGATAACCACACTCTCGTCTGGGGGATGAGCGTGTGTGAGAAAGTTCTGCAGTGTGAAAGGAAGATGGCAGGCTGGGTGGATCCCGGGGAGCCATGGGCAAATTCTTGGTACCAAAAGACACCTTGCAGAGTGGAAGAATGATAAATTTTGGAATCCACCAGCCCTGTGTTTAAATCCTGGTTTTTCTTTTAACTTGTATAATAGGGCTACTATATTGAAAATATGTTTCTTTTTGCCTTTCTGAGGAAGTGATTCTAATCTATCTCAGGCCTCCACAGGCCCCATGAGAGATGAGGATCTCCATAGTGGAATTCCCAGAAAGACAAAAGCATTCAGGATTTAACTTCTGATACTCAAAACAGCATTTTCAACAAGACAGTAGCCTTGCAAGCCAGCTATTGTCTAAAAATGTTCTAAATTCCTTTATTTCTCAATTTTCGCACACGAAGAACCAGGCGTGGAGGACTCAGCTCACAGAGGGGCTTGCTGCTCTGTGTTTGATGGACTATTTGACATAGGAAAATGACAAGGAAAGCCTGCTCCTTCCTGCCTAGGGGATTTGGGGTTGAAGGAGAAGAGAGAGGCCGGGGTGGGGGGATGGAGGGGGAAGTGGGGGGACCTAGAGATGTCTGGGAAGCCCTGTGTGGCCCTTTGCTCGGGTATCCTTCCAGGGCCTTGGAGGGAGGCCAACAGCCCACCTCTGACCATTCTAAAGTCAAAACCCCCATGGTTACTCTGGAAGGAAGTGGGGATTCGATGTAATTGGGAAGAGACTCAGGACTTGCGTGAGCTTCCCCAAGCCTTCTACCCCATGGACCCCAGGACTCCCATCTCCCACGTACCATGAGGTGACAGAAGCCTCCTCCCCTACCACCCCCATTTACTCAGGGCAGAGGAGAAGGAGGCTGTCTTAGAAACTGAGCATTTTGTTATGCAAAAGCAATTGAGAATTCTCTAGAGGGACTATTTAGATGATTGCATCAGACTAGGTTATAGTCCAGAATGGACTAACTTGAAGTTGTTTTCCCACTACTCAGGGGTTGGGAGCTTGTGAGGAATCCACAGCCGTTAAAAACAAAAGCAGGTACATTTTCTTTGTACATCCAGGAATAGTTTGAGCAGTTTGCTCGCACATGAGTTTGTGCCTTGGATAAGTCCAAGACTCAATTTCTTTATCTGTTAAGTGGGGATCAATAATTATTCCATCTCAATAGCTTCATTGTGTATTAAATGATATTTGGCATACACATCCCGATCCACTTCAGAAATCCAGTAAGACATTTCTTGTTGGTGCTGGGCAGCAGGATGAGAGCAGAGAGGAACCCAGTGGGATAGAAAGTGCTCGGCCTGGAACCAGCCCCCATAGCCACGATCTCCTTCTCCCTAGAGAGTCAAACAGACCTCTGGTCAGGTGGCAGACATTGGTCAGAAGTGGACCCCTGGTTCTTATCTCTCTGCAAGTTCACATGCCAGAGCAAAACCATGCATGAGCAGCCTAGTACATTCCCCTGGGCCCCCAGAGCTGCGCCTGTCCTTTCAAAGACCAGCTTTGACATCTGCTCCACTCCAAGGGAATTTTGGGCCCCAAGGGGTTCTGCATGGTTGCTTGCCGATCAATACCCCTGGTGTACGAAGCAAACCAGAGCTGAGCTGTGCTTGCAAGAGCTTGTTGGACGCTAAACTAGAGTCTTGGCTCCCTGGTCCCCGTTCAGCCTCCATGCCCTGGTAAGAGTATATTATTTTCTCAGCTCAAATTGCCGTTTCCAAGTCATTATTTCTCTATGACAAGAAAACAATATTGGGTCTTATGTAACATCAACCTCAATGAATCTGGAAGTGATCATGGAATGGGTGGATTTTTTTCCTCCTTAAAAAAGAGAAAAATAAATTTGAGATTGTTTGCATATGGCTGAGAATATTTATGAACTATTCCCCCTTGTTTCCTCATCACATATTTTATCCAGTGCATTTGTGTGTGGTACAGAATAAATCTTTATGGGGAGGGTGCGGTGGAGAGGAGAAGAGAGCAATTAAAGGACTGGGTATCCATCAAGTGGGATGTTAGTGGTCCTGGGTCTCGGGGTCCCCGGGCCTCAGGCTTGCTTGCTGTGGTCTGAGGGTAACCCGTCCTACTACCCAGAGGAAGTCTTTTGGAGGGAGGGTTTCAAGTTCAAACACTGAAGGATTTAACATCTTCTCATCACTCTGTCTTCTTTCATATCCCCCTCACTCTCACCAGAGCAAAAGCTTCAGCACCAACATTTTCATAACCTGGGTGCCGTCAGCCGAAAGAGATAATTAAATTCTATAGATGCCAGATTGAGTCAGGATCAGAGGAATGCGTTGGCAGGTAGGAGGGAAAAGAACTGGCAGAGAATGTATTGGTGCTGGCATCTGTTATTCGATAATATGGCAGTGCATTAGTACACGGGCCTGTGGCATCCATTTCCCTCTGGCCATGCCTCTCAACATGGCCTGTCACTGAGAAGGATTCCCAAGGGAGCATAAAGGACAGGGCTGTGGCTGTATATTAAGTCAGTAAGAGAAACAAGGCTCTGGGCTGTTGATTTTCTCCTCCAGGAACTGGGCCTTAGAATTGAGGCTTCATAGAATCTCTCATTCCCTGCCACACCTTGGATTTTTCAGGAACGTACTGACCAAGAAGATGGGTGAGGGACCCAGAGCGGGATGACTGCCACATTTGCTGACGCAATAGCAATAGCTGTCATTAACTGGTACCCTAGTGTGGACCAGGCACTGTATGAGGCGCTTTCCCTGCATAATCTGAGTGAATCCTCACAATGGCTTAGGGTTTATGAGGTTTAGGGATGTTTAGTCCCATAGTTAAGATGAGAAAACCAAAGCTCAGTGGAGTTCCTGAACTCCCAGGGTCACACTTAGTAAGCCAAGATGAGGGATGTTTCCAGGACTTGTGGGGTCTGAAGCCAATACAATATGTCCTAAGGAGGAATTTTAAAAGTCAACGTCAAGGCCTTGGAAGGGGCCCATGTAATTAAGGGACCTTGAAGCCTGAGCCGCAGCAGCATCGCATTAAATCCACCCTGGGCAGAGTCAAAATTTAAATACAGCACTAGCTGCAGACCATATGGTCCCGTTCCTGCTGCCTCGTCTCCTCTTTTCTCTACCACGATTATAATCAACTGAGCTTTCATATTCTTGATCCAAAATACAAAAATGCAAGTGATGAAACGAACACACGGAGGACATTCTCAGAACGTGGCTACTTGGTATGTTACATGGTGTATCACATAAGGTAACAACCGTACTTTATTGCCGAATTTTATCCTTCCATCTCAAGAGAGCACTGGAGAGAGAGCTTAAATTTATCCAGAACTATCCTCCCAAGGAGTTTCAGTTGCTGTTCTAGGTCTCTTTTACCAAATGTCATAATAGTTATCAGGCCAGGCGACTAGGGCACAGACTTGAGCAGTAGCCTACTCAGGTCTCCCAGGGGCATTTGGAATCAGAATCTTCAATGTCTCATTTCCCATAATATGTCTCTTTCCCTTGGATATCAGTTGGTCAAGTGACAACAAACACTCTGTTTTTTCCTTTCTCCATCATAATCAAGATTTTGTCATAATTTTTCATAACTGAAAGGGAGTTGAAGAAGAAAACAACCCCAATATAAATCACAAGCTCTTGGGGGTGAGGAGGGCATATAATAAGGGTTGTTGGGTGCCCAGCCTCTGCTATTGCTCTTGAATAGGCTTGCAATCCCATCCCAGTCTAGATAATTACTAGGGGGAATAAAAGCATTTTTCCCAGCCCTGCTCACTCTATTCTCCCAAACTGGAAACACAAGCAGATGATGAAGTACAAGTTCAAATGCTACACCAGGGAGAAGGAAGTATTGAGAAACTATGTCCAACCTCCAGCCTGTTTTCAAACATTCCAGTAAGCATTCGGTTGATTCATCTTGGGCTGGTGTCATTTCATTGTCTCAAACAAAAGGCCTTCTATGAGAAGACAAACGCGGTTACGTGAGGAGTAGCTAACAGAAGGCACATTTGGGAGAATCTGAACAAGAGCATAGAGTCCACTGGGCTCTTCCTGCAGGGGCAGCATCCCACTTTCATCTGCTGGAATTCGTATCAAGACTGATTCCTGTAATCTCACAGAGGACTTGTTTACACGCTGTAAACCAGGAGATGGGGCTAGTGACACAGGTGTAGTGGCTACTGAATGACACAGCCAGTCATCTCCTCCACCTGTCTTCTGAGCCCAGGTGGACAGTTCCCGGGGTAGTGTTCTATGATTGGACTGGTCTATGAGATTCTGGGTGGAATGACTCAGTGATAATAACTTCCTGCATTGTCCTTTTAAGTATGTTGTCCTGCTCAACGAATTATTGGAGAGATAATTATTGGGGCAAGACTATGAAAGTCTTTAGCCACATTATCTTCCTTTGGATGTTTATTCTTTGAGCTGTATCCATTGCAGATTTCTGTGCAGTTGTGATCGCACATTTCCAGTAGAGCCCACTGCCTGGTGCATTGGCCCTTCCATTTTTGGACAACACTGATTTTTAGAACACTTTTCTCTGGATTAATCTCAAGTATGCCTCCCTGATACCCACTGATTCTCTGGGGGCAGTACCAAACCTGGCCTCTCACTTTCCCATGTCATGTCCGTCTGGAAGACTTATTCCCTCCCTTCTCAGGTTGGGTTAGCCATAGTGAATACTTCCACAAAATCCGGTGCATATCTGTGTCCAAGGACTGCTATACAGTTGTCGTTCACTTGTGGAATAGCCCTTTCTTTATACAAAATTATTATGTGGGTTAATTGTGGATTATTGGAAAAATATACATAAGCAAAAAAGAAAAAGTTGACTACTGTTACTGCATCTTCTGGAGATAAGCACTAAGCTTTGATATATATCCTAATGGTTGCATATATATATATATATATATATACACACACACACATACATATACATATATGTTTGTACTTATATATATTTATATATGTATATATTTATATATTTACATATGTAAATATTTATATATATATATTATTTTTCAAAAAATAAACGATTAGCTAGTGCCTATTGTTTGGTTAAGTCCTGCTTTTGCAGGCCATTTAATACTCTTCTACTGCATCATGATTAATGGCTGTCAGGTATTCTGTAGTGTGTGGGGCGCTGGCGGTGTGACGAGGGGTTTGGGATAAGCTACTTTACTCTGAAGTCGATGGCTGTACCCAGTGGCAAGGTAGACTAAAGACACTTCTTTTGCTGTTCCATGCCAGCCCTTGAGAGAGGCCTGACCAAGGCGCTAAAGAAACTGGATGACTACCTGAACACCCCTCTGCCAGAGGAGATTGACGCCAACTCTACCGGGGAGGACGACAAGGGGTCCCGGCGCAAGTTCCTGGATGGGGATGAGCTGACCCTGGCTGACTGCAACCTGTTGCCCAAGCTCCATGTGGTCAAGGTAAGAGACTTCTACCCACAAGTGCTTGCCAGGGCCAACTCCATCTTAGGCTGGGGTCACCTGTGTGGTTTAACTCAAGGGCAGTGCCACCTGCTGGTCGAGAGCCTATGCCCTGAAGTCACATGAATAGGAACCCAAAGTCAGCCTCCACTGTGTGCTGGCTGTATAGCCTCTCTGAGGTTCAATTTTCACCTGTAAAATAGGCATATATTGCTTATTTCCAGGGTCATTGGGAGAGTAATGTGGCATGAAAGTGCCTGGCATATTATAAGGGCTCAATATATAATAGTTGCTCTTGTCATATCCTATATAGTTAATATATAGTCCTAGCACTCCATAGGTTTTCACTGGTACACCCTCACATCTCTATTAAATGTGCCCTCATAGGCACGTTTTCTCTGGGCACAGACCCACCTTCTCATTCCGTCTAGCAACAACCTAGGGCGGGCAGGCATCAACTTCCTCATCTATCAGTTGACAAGATAGAGGCTGCAAGAAGTGACATCATTTTTATTTACTGTTGTTGCACTTATTGACCTTCAACAGGCACTGTAATCCTTGCCTGTACGAATCTTAGGATCTGCACTTTGGAAAGAAGGGAATTCAGAGGTTATGCAAAACAATCTCTCATTCCCAACAGGGCCACTTTCTGTTTAGGACAGGCTCCCATGCAGCTGTGACTGCACATTTCTGATGATGAAGAGCCTCTGCCTCACAAGTCAGCCCTACCATTTTGGAAGGCTCTGACTATTGAAACAGCATTCCAAATGGCCTCGCTGCTACCGTCTGTTCTCTGGACCATCACGTGACAGGGCTGCTTGTTCTCTTTCATCTCATTGGAAGACAGCAGTTGTGTCCCCCAACGTTCTCTAAACTAACACTTCTTCTTACATCCTTTCCTGACCCTCACCAGCTTAGAGAAAAATACAGTGCGATTGTAGAGTTGCACTGTTCTCTACTTGCACATGTATTTATGTCCTATTGTCTCAGACAATAAGCTCTGAGAAGATAGGACCTGCTATAAGCATGATGGTGGGTATACGGTGGCCCTTTAGTAAAAACTCATTGATTGGTCATTTTATCACCTAGTTCTGTCTTTATGATACCCAGTTTCTTTATACCCTTCACTGACAAGAATCGGTTGCAATCATTTATCAGCTGGATATCCAGCTGTTGTTTTTCTCAGCTGAAGTCTGGGCTAGAAATGCAGGCTTCCTTCCAATCACAGCACACACAAGCTTGAGTTGAAGTCACTTAGCTGGGTGTGCACTGGTGTTCCCATGGGCTCGGTCTTAGCTGGAAACTGGGAGGGAATCATGCATGCCAGTGCTGGTTGCCTGGGCAAATACAACCTATTAACATGAAGACACTTTGGGTTTGGGGCCAAGCCAATGGTCAATTGTAGGTCCAGCCAAGTTACACCTCTTTGAAGTTATTCATCAGTGCATACCCTACTCCACCCCCAAAACATCTTCATTCTCTTTTCCTGAGGAACAATGGGCGCCAGCAGGGAAGATATGATTCCAGTTCAGTCACACTGTGTCAGAGTGATGTAATGGAAAGATACCCATTCTAGAAGTCAGGGGATCCAAGTTTTAGTCCTATACCTGCTACCAATTGGCAGCATGAGCTGAGGCAGATCATTTACTTTCTTTAGTATTCTTTTTTCTCATGCCTCAAAGAAGAGATGTGGATTATATTCCTCCTTGCTTCTTTTTCCTCTCTGCCTTCCCTCCTTCTTTCTTCTCTCTTACTCAAACATGTATGGACTACCCACTCAAGAATCGCTTGTCGAATAAGGTAAACAAATGGATCTCCCAGACCAGGTACTTCATCATCCTACGATTTCTCCAGTTCCTTCCAGCCCTTAAATGACTAAATTACGCCTTTGTCCTTGGATGAAGTTCAGTGAGTTGTTCATTGGGAGAAGCTGGGAAACAGAGGGAGGATGGCCTGTAAGGGGACAAAGGCTGGGCCTCGCCTCCTGTCTCCTTGGATTTCTGCTGATGCAGCTTATCAGATCCCAGAGACCTGGCAAACCTCTGATGTGCAGAAAGAGTGAAGGGGGAGCCAAGTCAGGCCTACAGTTTGGCTTCCAATGCCAAAACTTAATCTGGGCTGTGAGAACTAACTGCTTTCATATGAAAGAGCAAATTCAGCACATGAGCATGGAAGTTCTTGCAAACATCAGAGCTTCCTGTGTGAATCCTCACCTTCTCACTGTTGTGCATGTTCTTTTTTCTCTCTCTCTCTCTCTGTCTCTGTCTCTGTCTCTCTCTGTCTCTCTGTCTCTCTGTCTCTCTGTCTCTCTCTCTCTCTCCCTCCCTCCCTCCCTTCCTTCCTCTTTCCCTCCCTCTCTCTCCCTCTCCCTTTCACTCCCTCTCTCCCTCTCTCTCTCCCTCTCCCTGGCAGTCTTTCAGGTTCATCTTCATCCGCGGAACCTGAGTTGTTTTGGCCCAGGCTCCTCTAACTAAGTGCCTGGTTTGAACTTTCATTGTCTGGCTCCCTTCTATTTCTCATCTCCCCAAGTCAAGCCAACACACGAGAAAACAGCCAGTTTTGCGACTAAGGCGGGTGCACAGATCCAGGCAAGGTGGACAGTACTAGCGTTCTGTAGCATCCAGTGGGATCCTCACCTGGCACAGTGATCTGTTCAGCCCCTGCAGCAAACAGGAAGGGACATAGAAATATAAACACAAATATGTATTCATAAATTGAAGTTCTGCTGTTTTCAAGCTCATATGAGGTCTTTTAAAAACTTGCAAATAAATTCCAGCATGGAGGGACTTGAGGCTGCGGTATCGATCAGTCTGTAATCCACCACTGCTGCATGGATTTGCTCCTTGCCCAAGACAGCCTCTTCTAAAGGCTCCTGGGCAAACCCAAGGGGCCTCATCTTGCAGTGAACATACAGAGACCAAAGAGAACTGGCAGGGGATGTTGGCCCCAGCATATACTCTTGGCGAGTGCTCTGTAAAAGCACTCTGATTCCAGCACCTTTGCTTATTAGTCACCCCTAAGCTGGATAGAACATTGAGGGGGTGCCTTCTTTGGTGACCACACCAAATTTAGTATAAAGAAGTACTAAGTACTAAAGAACTACTAGAAATGCAAAACATATCACGAGGTTCCACCTTCAGGACACAGCTACTCCCCAGGGTGGGGGCGGGGGGAGGTCAAAAGGAAGAGGTTGGAATTATTAAAACTTGGATGGGGGTCCCTGCAGAGCTGAACCTTGGACCTCTGAGGTGGGGCACTACTCAGCTGCTGCTGGAGGCTGAGTTCAGAGGATGGCCCGTGGGACTAGGACCCAACTTCAGCAGTGAGGTCACTGTTGCATGCTGGCGTTTCTGAGCTGGTGTGATGACATTGGATTTGCAAGTGTTGGCAGAACAGCAAACTGGATTCAGCTGCTGCTACTGGAGAAGAAAAGACTGAGAGGAACAGGAAGCCAACAAGAAGGGTCATGTCCCGTCTCCCTCCTCCAGTCTGCAGCATCTCTCTAGCGCCCCCTTTTGGTAGAGCCTGACAGGGAGTTGCTGTGATTTGCAGCCTGAATCGCAGCATCACAAAGAAGCGAATATAGGATAGGTTTGAAGATAAGCAACAATAGCTGATAAACTGGCACAGGAGATTCTAAGTAAAACGCAGAATCTTTATCATTTGCATAGGGCTGAGTGCCACGGTGGAGAGAACTGGGATTAGAAAGCAGGGACAATACTAAATATTAGTGATTACTCAATAATATTGGTTGAATTAATTATTTTCCTGTGTAACATTCTGTAAGCCCCTAAATCTTTTGTGGCTTCAGCTTGTTCATTGCTAAGGATCTTCAGTCTTTAAAATTAAGTGACTGCATTACATTTGATACTAAATGCACTTCATCTGATGTTGGATAACTGAGCATGGTAAAGATTAAATACAATTTGAAACTCTACTTATTTAACCGCTCTTTACTTTTCTCATCTGTAAAATGGGAATATAATATACTCTTCCCTATAGTTATTTAGAGAGTTAAGTAGCTTGCAAAGTGCTTAAAGCAGTGCGTGGAGCAGAGCATGTAGTATATACGTGTTTGTGATTGTGGTTACTCTTCTTATCAAGAGCATTATTGAGATTATCACGAAATGAAGAAGCTGTGGTTCCTGTCCTCATGCTGCCTACAGCTAGGAAAGTGAGAGAGGACACTAAAACAGTAACTGTGATTCAGAATAGAATAGTTCTTAGTGTTGTAAAGAAACTCAAAATTGATGTAGGAGAATGGAGGGGGGAAATGCAACCTCTTTGGAAATGTGACCCTATGTATGAGACTGAGCTTTTCATGCTTTAGGTCGTCATTGCCCTTCACTCAGCACAACTTTCCAGGGAACCCCGTAAAAAGTACTCAGGATTTCCAGACATTGACAGCAGAACAGTAAACCAAAAGCAGGGCCCTTCTGAGAGTGAAGCCCATATGACTGCATAGGTTACATGTCTGTGAATCCCTCCCTGGCTAGTGAGACCTTATGAAAGAGACCACTGTCATGCCAGGTGTCCTGCAGGGTCTCTGGTCCCGCTCCCTGCACAAGAACGCAGGACATGGTGAGGCCAAAAGGGAACACTCACGGAGCCATAGATAGGGGAGTCATACCACTATAGTCTCACTTATGGCTGGGTTAGAGACACAGGAAGCAGGAGCCACACTGTCTGCAACCTGCCGTCTACTTCTCTGCCAACCAACCTCACTTGCTCTGCAATCCACCGTGCTAACTGCAATCCGCGCTTGCTAGCTCAGCCACCATCTTCTTGCTAGCCCCCATTTGCTGCTAGCCTAGCCACAGCAGTTATATTAGTGACCAATGGCTCACTGGTTACAGCTGACGGCCAGCTAGCCACAGCTGATGGCCATCCAATCACAGTTGATGGCCATTTACTACCTGAGCCAGCACCTTTCCACGTGAGGCCGAGAGCCTGGAAACTGCACTCCTGGCTCTGTCCCTACAGTTCACTAATTTATTATTCCAAGTTAAGTCCTGTTATTACCTCCATTTTAGAGATCAAGAAATCGAGGCTCAGAGGAGTTAAATAACTAATCCGAGGTCATACAGCTGCTAAGTAGTGGAGTCAGAATTGTAGATCCAGTCAGTTGGGATCAGAGTTCATCTTTTTAACCACTATGCTGCTCTTTCTCTCAACACAAACACCACTTCCCCAGAATGCCCAAGTCCACAGCCCCCCAGTGTGGCGATCTAGGGAGAGAACAGAAAGCACTATTTGTTCACTTCCACTTCATACCCGGAACCTAGATATACATTTCAACATCTAACTAAGTTTTTATGTTTTTATTCCTTCCTATAAATAAAGATGCTTATGTAACACAAAGTGAATAAGGGAAAATAGAAAAAAATTGTCTATAATTTATCACTTAGAAATAACCACTGGTAATATATTGGTATAGTCGTATATACTTGTAGCCATCATACATCTTTCTCCAAATGTGTGATATTGCACTTTAAACTTAGCGATCTGTCTTGAAGAGTCTTTCAGATCACTGGGATTTCCTCTGCAGCGTCATTTTTAATGGCTTACCAGAACACCATTGTATTTATATATGATGATATAGTTATCCATTCATGTATTGCTGGACATTTGTGTTATGTACCCCTTTTTGCTGTTTTAAATAGTCCTCCGATCATATACATGTAGCTAAATCTTTGCGTACATCCATGATAATTTCCTAAGGAAAACTCCCTAGAAATAGGCTCACTAGGTCCAAGGGCAAATTATATTTACTGAAGGAATACAAAATAAAATAATACAACACAAAATAAAAATAAAGCAGCACAGCCGCCTTCTCTGGCACACACTCTGCTTGCTGCTGGACCATTGTGATGCGTGGAAGTTTTTCCTGCGGTGCAGACACACGGGGTCACACCACTAACATCTTCTCAGTGATCTGTTTCATGCCTTTCACGCCATCTCTGTCCTACCATCTCTGTTACAGATTGTGGCCAAGAAATACCGCAACTACGATATCCCAGTTGAGATGTCGGGCCTGAGGCGGTACCTCAGGAACGCCTACGCCAGAGACGAGTTCACCAACACCTGTGCAGCCGACTCGGAGATTGAGCTGGCCTACGCAGACGTCGCCAAGCGCCTCAGCCGATCCTGAGCACGGGCCACCTTGCCCCATCGCTGCAGCAGAAGGACTCAGCGTCTCCCAAAGGACTCCAGCTTCCCAGACTCCCCTTCCGCATTGCCTCCGGGAAACTTTTTTTTTTTTTTTTTTTTTAAATCAGGTCGCATCTTGCTGGTATCATCAGAACTTCAGCCTGCTGTCTTTTGTGAAGGTCAGCGCCAACCCCCTCTGATCACACAGGAATCTGCAAGCAGAAATGCTAGAAACAGTCAAGCGCTCAGCCTTTGAGCCTTGTCTGGGTTCAGTGGATGTGGGGTCAGTGTTGGAGAACCCACGTGTGGGACTGTCACTGGCCCCTTCTGCCAATCTCAAAATATCTCTTAGATGCATTGGAAACATGCAATACATCTTCCACCCTCCTCTTCCACTCTCCTCCTTGTCAGTAACTCCAAGGCCAAGGACAAATGCCATCTTAGTTTTTATTAGAAAGAAATCACTGATCTTTGGGGAGACAGAGAGTGAATGGAGAAGGACAGAGCGGGCTTGGATTTTGGCATCTGGCAGACACACCGTGAGTCACTCAGTACTTTGACAGTCCTGTCACATTGGGCACTGAAGGCCAGATTGGAAAACCACTTTAGACACAGTCTCAGTTTGCTTCAGTGCTGTGAATGTCGTGACGCTATTGTGCAGTTGACAGGTGCTGACCTTCATTTCTGTGTTGTCCGGGCCTTGCCAGGAAAGGAAATTGGCATGCAATTTCAAACAGGGGTGACTGGGAGAGGGTGGGGGAAGGGAGCAGTGTCGATGCCAAAAGGCCCACAGGGGTCTACCAGCCATGGGGTTTGCTTGCTTAAGGGTAGTTGTTTTGTTGGAGATTATATACCTGGGTCTGACTATGTGTATCCACGAGTGAATTTTGGTCTGTGAGAAAGCAGGTGGGCGTGGGAGATGGAGGGATGGGCGAAGATGAAGTTCTTTACGATGCTCGATGTTCCCTGGGAATTTTTTAGACAGGTCTTCTCTCTCATGATCTAACTAAGTCTTGAACTGGTGATGTCACATAACTACCAACCCGTGAGCAAACACCCAAGAATTGGCCAAAAATGACTTTCCAGTCTCTTCAAGTTGTTCCTGGATGCAGGTCTGCTAGTTGGGTGCTCTCAGGCAGCTGCTTCAGGCTGATTCAGCTGCAGCCTCTCTGATGGATGAGAGATAGAGTTCGGAGAGGGCATGATCACGGAACCTTAGAAAGAAAGTCCATGAGCCTTTCAGACTGGGAAACCATGTGGTTTGAACTTGAAGAAAAATATATGCCCATTTGGGTTAATGTTCCTACCCTATGAATCAACTACCAGATGAAAAACAGGAATCTTTTTTTTTTTTTTAGCTAATTTTGTGCTCCTTAGTCTCCTTGAGTGTTACCTACCTGCTTGAGCGTGGGGACCTGTGCAGAGGAAACTAAGAGAAATGAACTAACCATCAGCTCCCTCCCCCAGTGCACGCCTTATGAGGAAACGCACCCGTCATAGACCTCACCTTCAACCATCCTCCCTTCCATGTTGCCTGCTGGTGAAGGGTGAGCTTCCAAGTGCTGGAAAGCACCAGGACTTGGCTTTTGCTCAGGGAGGGCAGGGAGGGCATGGGGCCTTTCCATAGAAACATCAACACATTCTAACACAAGCAATCCCCGGACCTACCTGCCTCCAGG
Organism: Rhinolophus ferrumequinum; assembly: GCF_004115265.2. Taxonomy (NCBI): domain Eukaryota; kingdom Metazoa; phylum Chordata; class Mammalia; order Chiroptera; family Rhinolophidae; genus Rhinolophus; species Rhinolophus ferrumequinum. The sequence continues at coordinate 14,917,335 of NC_046286.1, read as the reverse complement.
GATCTCTGGAGAATAACAAAAGTGATCCATTGATCAGAGCAGAGGGGAGGAAGCAGGGGGTCTCCTTTAGCCCACTGAGGAATAGGAAATTTCTCAGTAGGACATTTTATAAGCTCGAGAGCTCTTTTTTTGTTGTTGATTTTTCCCCCCAGCTGAATGAGTTGATTTATTTCCACCTCTAAAGGAGCCTTTCCAGAGCTCCCTGGAAACTTTGTTTAAAAAGACCTGGTGAGGAAATAGTCCTTTTTACTGCAGGGAAAAGCCCCAAACTGGCCTCCTGGGGTATGAAAGCTTGAATGATCCCAAAGGCCTTTTAATTATGGTGAAATCCTGTTGCCCTGCGAAATCCTTCCCTGACCTTCACAGCACAGGCACGATGACCTAAGAGGCAATTTACTTTCCTGAGACCCATGGCGGCACTGTTCTTGAAGCACATCCATGTAACACAGCCAGCACAACAGAGAAACAGAAGGACGCCCAGGTGGACTAGCTCCCCCAGAGGAGCTGGCAAATACTAAGGACCCTGATTTGATACTCAGAATTCAACAGGAGGCGAGTCTTTAAAAGCAGTCTTTAAAAACAAACAAGCCAAACCAAATCAATATTGTAGTTTCTAGATGTTCCTTCTGTGGTTGACTTAGTTTTACATAAATAACAATATTAACGGGCACTGAGTTGGGGGGGGCAGTTATATGATCACTTGTAACCATTTAAAAGGGGGGGAGGAGTTAGAGCAAGAAGACACTTCTGAATACTAATTCAGGAATATCTTTTTATTTCAATAGCAGCTTATCATTATCATATAATACAACTATTGACATAGAGCTTTAATGTCTTATGACCAGATTAATCAGAGTATTTTAAAATAATATTCCCTTCAGATTATTTTTTTCCCAAAGAGATGTTTTGTCCAGATCCTTCAGCCTCCTGGGGTTTTGGCCATATCCTTGTCATACACACAGGATATCATCTCCCAGCCACAGTGTGGTAAGGTTCTTAGGTGTCCCCAGAACCAATCTCAGGGAGTATCTAAGGTGTGCAGTTTGACCCCACACTAGAGTTTTAAGACCGGATGTAACTCTTGTGATGGGTCTTGAATGAATATTGATCCCTCAGAAAGCATTTCAGTGGCTCAGAAAGGAGACTAACTTGGATTGAGATCCTATTTTATTTTGGATTTATTTCTCTCCTTGACTTTCACATCACAATTTTTTTTTTTTTTTTTTTTTTTTTGGTGAGGTAGCATAATGGGAGGCAGAAGTAGAAAAAAGGGTCAAACTCAATGACTGAGCTGAATTAACCCATCTACTCAGTACTGCCTACCTCTCAGGTTGGCCCCGAAGATATTGGATAAGATTTTAATAACTAGAAAAGATGAGCTGGGAAAGTAAAATCTCGATTGATCCAGGGTGTAATCCCTTCTGTTGTGTGCTTTCATCTCCTGACAAAGGAAATCAAATGCTTGACAATTCAGAATCACAGGCGTGAGTATGAAGATCTTGTTTTAAACAAGGGATACAGCTACCTGGCACCAAACTCATAAGTTGAAAAGTGAAAAACACACTCAGTTTCTTTGGCTACAGGATCTCACACACGTTTCAGTTTCCCAGGGAATCGCACTGTCCTTAGTGTTCACTTCTGCTGGTGGGGCCAGTGAGGATCTTGACCTTTTCATTAGAAAAAGGCCACATTTTCTAGCATTTGTCAAATGGAGCAACAGAAGCTCTTCACAGGCCCTGGGCCCATTGGCCACTGTGCAGACAGGCAACACCAAGACCCTAAAGATGTAAGAGTCAGCACAGTCCAGACAAATAGAATTAAAGGGGAGGCGGAGTCAGGAAGGTGTAGGCCTATCTAGTAAATTTTTTCATCACGAGAAACCAGTGAGAGTCTGTGTCTAAAACTAAATTGGTCCAGAGGCAACAGATTGATATCCAGTAGGTACTTGTGTGTCTCAGCCTTATGCCCACTGGCCTGGAGCCATTTCTATAGCAGAGTGATCAAGATGGTGGTGCCTCTCTCCTGGGAAAGATGAAGCTTAGGGTTAAAATTAAGGCAGTGATTCCGGAGGGATCATATTTTATTTTTATATATGTTGTTCAAAAACTCTGAAGCATTAGAGGAAGAAATGTATGTGTAAAGCATCTGGTTCTGATGTCAGGAGAATTGACCTGGTCAGATCGCTGGCTTGGGGCCTCTTTGCACACGAGGCCTACTGTCGCCTCTTCATCGCTCTCTAGCCTTCAAACCAGATAACACGTGCCCTCCTCACAAATGCACATTCCTCTCCCTTGGTCCATAGTCTTCTCCCAGCTTAGTTTCAGGATACTTTCACTTCATATTTGGGTATGATCCAAAATGTGCATAATTGTATTTAAGATTACTTAAGGAAATTCGATTCAATGTTCCCCTCCCCACCCAAACATAAAATAAAAGCTTGCCTTATTGTAGGGTTTGTGCTAATGTGTTGCTATAAAAGCAATCTGTTTTATTTCAAAACATAGTTTTAAAGATCCAATTATCTAAGGTATTTTATGTATAGGTAGAGATGTCACTATATTGACTATATATATATTTAAAATACAAAATATCCAGCTGATGTTTGAACTTGTCTTACTTTCCTGACCACCCGGTTGTCCCATTTAATAAGCTGGGGAGTTAACTAATTTAGCAAAAGATGCCTAGCTTTTATACAAGAACAAACATTTCATTATACAAAGACACTCCAAATGATGGTTACTTGATTTTCTTAAGACCTTTAACTGTGGTGATAAAATAACAGGACTGGCTTTCAAGCCTTAATAAATGTAAAATGCCTTTTAATGAAGATATTGCTGAGTGTTTTCCTCATGAATCTCAACCAGTTATAAATTTGTTTCCCAGTCTTGATTGGTATTGACTGATTCAAATAAAGTTGGTTTATTTTCAAATATTATAAAAGCCATCAACAGACTTCTTATTTGAGGTGGGGATTTCCTACGCTGTTTTAAAGGACGATATGAAATACCTCTTTTTTCCAAAGAAAGGTTATCGTATTTCCCATTATAAAAGAAAATACAAACTTCCAATTCTAAAATAAGTTTTTAAAAAGAAAATGTGTTAATTCTCCTTAAAATTAAAAGCCAATAAAAAGAAAAGGTGGAAGAAGACAAGGAGAAGCAAAAGGTGGGTGACCCAGCCATCCAAAAATTGATTTTTACTTTAACAAGATTTTTACTTTAACTAGAACAAAATTCTATGATAGTACATGAGCTAGGTTAATATATATATATATATATATATATATATATATATATATATATATATATATATTCCTTGATGTTTCTTATTTCAATTTCCTATCTGTACTGTAGCACCTGGGGGCAGGCCAACAGTGACAGTCCAGGTGTGACTGAAGGAATGCCTTAAAACACTTCTCTACCTGCAACCAAAGCTTGGCCCTCAGTGGCCAAGCCTTCTCAACTTTCCTAGCCCGAGATTTCCACCCTTAGCACCACATCCCTGACTCTGGATTAAGGTCCTCAGAGTCCTCAGTAAGTTTACCTGAAGGCAACACCTGATAAGGACCTCTGTGAGCATTCACATTGCTAAAATGTGCAAAGGTGCCGGCAGTCCCCTGTATCCTCTGTGCTCCGTCACAACCTAGCTTCTCATGACCTCGGAAGGCAGGAAACACCTGACCTAGGGACCAAGTCCTGGTAAAAGAGGCAGCCTCGGAGCAGGTGTGGCCGGTGCTGTTGGTGGTCATCTCTCCATCCTGACCCCTCACTGTCTTCCTCTGGCAGAGCTCTGATTAGGTCAGGAACCTCCCTTCCACTCCTCCTCCCTTCCCTCCAACCCCTCTCTTCCTTCTCTCAAGCGACTCAGGTGACAGTGATGCCAAGCCCAGTTCCAGGGGTGAATCATGACGGCTCTGAGCCCATCTTCCTGGCTGTGGTTGATTTCAGAGTGGGCTCTGGACCAGGTTCCACCCAGTATTGTGAGGGGATATGTGTTCAGGAACTTCTGAGAAAGAGCTCCTTGTTCTTACAAAAGTGACTCCTTACGTCACCACCTTTGGTGCTGCCTCTAGATGCAGGTGTGAGGCATAGATCTGCTGCCACCCTTTAGAGGCCATGATGGGCAAGGCTCTTGCTGCAAAATGCAGCCAGAATGGAGAGATTTGGGTCATTGATGGGACCATTGAACTGCTGAATTGGCAAACTCTGAAACTGGTTTAAACTCTGTATTTCCAGTTCTGTAACATATCTCACATCGTTTGAGGGTAGCGTTGTCTGTTTGCTGATTATTATGAATGGCCAAAGGCATCCTTTGTGGCACATTTTTGTTACTGTTGTTAATATTCCATTAGATCATCACATAGCTCTCCCGGGATGTGTTCGATGTTTCCATTGTCTGAATGAAGATGGTGGGCTCTACAGGCCGACCCAGGGCTGGAAGCATGGGAGACTTCATCTCCCTGCATCTGTGCTGTGGTGACACCTAGGGGCATGTGCGTGGCAATGACTGTGCCTTGCATTGAGAACTGAGTCCTGTTCCAGAGAAGCTTCCAAAAAGCGAACTTAGAAATGAGACTATGGCAAATGTGCCGTGAACTGTGTTTCCTTTATTTTATGTCTAGCAGCTAACATCCCCAGAATCCCCTCGGAAAGGCATAGGGAACCAGGCATAGGGAAAGGTAGGAAGCGAAGGATTGAAAATAAAGACATTAGAATTCTAATCGTAGGCCCATCACTAAGTTACTATGTGACCTTGAGCAAGGCCTCCATTTCCCCAAGGGGGTTATTAAGGTCCTTGCCTCTGAGATGGTGAGATCCCTGGTGAAGAGTACTTACTGGTAACAAAGGGTTATTTTGAGAGGAATGACATTTCAAGCAATTGGAATTTCACTCTATTGGAAGGTTTCACTCTGATCTTCTTTAATAGAAACAAGGTGATCACCAAAAAATACATGGATACTAAAAATGTGGGTATTTTTTTCTTTTAACGTAAATGTTGGGCTGTCTAGTGGTCAATTCACACTCCAGTCAGTTTCTTATCTTTCTAGTCTCCAGCTAATGAAATCTACATCTATCTACATGCAATAAAAATAACCCTGGGGCCCTGCAGTTAGGCTTATTAAGCTGTAGTTATTTATGAGGAAAGTAAAGCAGACTGAAATTTTGGAAAGATTGTCAATAAAGAGTACAAAAAAATTTTAATTTGAGTTTAACCCTTCTTTAACTAGAATATCTCAATGCCCCAAACTTTCATATCTCTGAATGTATGTAGGACTTGGCGTCTAAAGCACACGAGATGCATAATACACATATGGTAATACAGACCAGCATAGGTAGGATCAAGTACGATTCTACCTGTGGAACAGTGCCTGGTTGCATGCCATTTCCTATCTACCTAGAATTGTTGCTGTGTGTTAGTAACTCCTCACTGCCCTCTCCCGAACTAAAACACTAAGCTCCTTTAAAGAGACGGAGTGTAGGTTATCCAATGTTTGTGCCCCGTCTCACCTTGTCTAACATCCAGCAAATATGAGATGCTCGAAAATATTTCTTAATGGTTGGCTGAAGAGTTCATGAGACAGTGTTCGAAACTTTTGGGTTCACCTTGGAGCTCACTCTTTATTTCCCTGAAGTCCCTGACACCCACTATACTGTAATGCTGAAAATGGAGTGATAACAGAGAGCTGAGGAGAGAAACGGTATGTGTGTTAGTTAAATGTGTTTCCAATATAACTTCTGAAGAATGGATCCTTCTAAAACAGTCCATACAGCATTTCTCTGTCTGTCGATGAAAAACTGCCTCGTGCTTATTGAATCACATGGTTGTGATTAGGTAATGATTTAGTCCGTTCCCCTAGTTGGCCACAACATTTTGCCTCGATTGGGTGTTACATTTAGAAGCTTTGAGATGAAGGGACTCTGTAGTCCTAGAATTCTCTGGTTAAAAAACAGTTAAACAAATTCATCGTTTTTGTCTGAAGGTATCTTCATTTTCTAAACTTCTAGAAAGAGTTTAGAAAATACAGAGAAGAAATTAAAGAACATCTATAATCCTTACCTCCAGAGATACCTACTGTTAACTTGTAAATAATTATCTTTCTAGGCTTTTTTCTAGTGAGATAGAAATATAAATATGAATAACTTTTTCACAAAAAAAGAGCTATTATTGAGAACCAAAACCAATGTTCTCCTCTGTCTTTGTGATACACATTTATGGGCAAAGCATAGTTTCCTATTTCTGTGCCAAACAATACTGGGACCAGACAAAAATAACTTGCTACTTGCTCCAGAAAATATTTGCTTATTTATCAAGACCAACAGCTTGCTCAACACTATTTGCTTCAAGACCTTACCTGACTGTGCCCACCACTCCAAAGCTACTACGTCATAAACTGCCCAATCCCAACCAGTTCCCAACCTGGTAAGACCCACCTTATACACACTCAGCTCTGGCACTAAAACTCTGTAAATATACCACCACCACCCCCAATATTCCCCCTCTGAAATACTACCAAGACTCTGTCAAGAAGGTGTTCTTTATTGAAATAAGTCTAATAAACTTAACTTTTCTTGATCAATAAGCTTTACTAGTGTTTTCTTGTTGCTGTTTGTTTTTGGTTTTGTTATTAATTATGAGCTCACATAATTTTCACTCAGATATCATAAACATCTTTCCCTGCCCCTTTTCATCGATGACATTATTTTTATGTATCATAATTCATTTAACCAATTCCCTATTATTTGATCTTTAGGGTATTTCTAATTTTTTACTCTTATAATCAATGTTATAATGAAGTTCCAGTAAGTTAGATCTTCATTATCTCTATTTTCCCTCCAGAATAGATTTCTGGAGGTGAAATTGCTAAATCAGAAGGCATGTATATTTTCAGGCTCCTGATGTATATTGCTAAATTTGCCTTCAAATTGTTCCAATTTACTTTTTTTACCAGAAAAATATGAGTGCTTATTTTCTTGTATCTTTGCCAGTATTCAGTTTTATCACTTTTCAATTCTTTTTAATTTGATAAGCGAAATACACCTGATGGCTATTTATTTATACACTTGTTGAATATCTCTTTTAAGTGCACAATTCCACTTTCTTTACTGTCTTGAGGTTTCCTCTCTCTTGAAAGTGTGCTAGCTTCTTCCTCTGCAATTTAGCTACAACATATTTATGAGGTTGCCACATCATGGAATGAGTTGAGTATAAACTGGTTCTTATGGCCCTGTAGTTCCCCTTTGGACTTTTTGGTATATTTTTAAATAGAAGAACAAATGTAGAATTTCTTCTGTAACTAAAACATGAGAAAATTTAAAAAGACAAAAATCTTTACTTTAGACGACATAAGAATTTCCATCTTAGATCAAACCCAGTCTATATCCTGCCAGTAGAGTCTCAAGGGAATATATATTATGGGAAGGTGTGTGTGTGTATGGATGTGTGTGTCTGGGGTGAAGTTAGGAGTACTTTCTGACTTACAGTTTTGGAAACATTAGTACCAGACTTCTGAAGAGCTATTTTTTACCAGAAATTTCTACCAGAAACTCTCACAATTCACTGAATATTTGGCCTTCAGAGTAATGTCAGGGAAGATGAGTGTGCATGAAGTGAGGAGGAAAAAATAATATATATGGCAAGCTGGTGTGTCCTGCACTGGAATTTGTGGAAGTGTTTAGGAAAGTGAAGCAAGAGAACCTAAAATGCTAAATCTGTATTTCTAGGGCACTGTGATCTCCTAAGTACTATGGCCTCTAAAATAAGACCCAAGAGATAGGCAAATCTTCAGTCTTATATCCTAGTTTAATTAATGGGGAAAGGAAACTTTACATTAACTTGGAACCAAAGGACTTCTGGGAAATGGTGATCTTCAGTCTTCCGTTTTGCTCCCTCCACATCCCCATGTGTCACACGTCTCCTTGAGTACCATTTCTTATCACCATGTCAGTCCTTCTCAGAGGGATTCTCAAAAATCAAACCAAGATGGCACCAACTATCTGGACCTTATTTTATGAAGATGCCGTATAACCTGAAAACAAAAGCTAGGAGAAATGTGATGAATATGAAAAAGCATGAGACTCTAACGGAACCACTACATAATAAAGACCACAACAGGGCCAAGTTCAACATCCAAAAGAGACATGGAGCCCAAAAGCTATCATGTGGTTATTTAATTCTAGAAAAGGGAACTATATGAGGGTATCCATGGGGGTAATGAAAGGAGCAGTTAAAATGTAAATTGCCCACAAGAGACTATTTTAAAATGCTTTTTTGGAGTACCTTGCAAGGAGCTCCAAAGTCAATAATAAAAGACCCTATAAATGCATCAAGGCAGAAAGCCAAGTAGATAATCAGTGCGACCACTTGACCCAGAACTACACTGAGAGAGGCGGTTCTTTTCCCTTTTCTACTCTGTAAAAATGAAGAAAGACAACAAGGACTTCTTCATTTCCACTTTTGATAAACATCTTCATAAATATGGTTTCAAACACAAACATGTCTAATGGACTGAGGGCAACAGATGCCAACAAGAGCCATCCTGAGGGGAAAGCCACTGGGTTAAAATTCATGGCAAAAGATGGGGATAAGCTTCCCCGGGAATGCTCCATACAGGTAAGAACACAGCCCCCGTTTCATCCACAGAATAGCGTTGCTCTGAGATACTGGTCCAAGGCTACCATGGCCAAAAAGACCAGCCAAATGCTGGGCTTCCTCTGGAAAGGTCTTGGCATGACATATAAAGCTTTGCTTTTCCTGGTGCAAAACCAAGGTGTGGTCATTCCTGTCTGATTGCCATATGCCAAAGAATATCAATCATGATGACAGTCACCATGCTGAATGCCTAGCCTTGGGTCCTCATGTGCTAAATGGTATGTATTTGCATTATCTGAGATTCTACTTTTTAATTAAAAAAAAATTCAGCTACAGTGGACATTCAATATTATATTAAAGGTAAAGGGATTAAGAAGGTTAAACTGGCATGATCTCAAATTTTTAAAACACTCCCATAATATATACCAGTTTTCATTTATAGAATAGGAATCGGAGGCCCACAGCAGTTAAGCAAATTGCTCATGTTCACAAGCCAGTAGGAGCTAAGATTTCAAACAAAAGACTTACATCAAATCATAAAGAAGACAGACTGAAACAAAAAGTAGTCTTCTTCCATCTTAAAGGCAGAGCTGTAATATGATCAAACTCAAAGTAATGTAAAGTGTTGTGAGTTGATCACCAGGTAGAAATATGAACCATGTAAGAACACATAGTATGGAAAATCCTGAAACAGTTAAAATTAAAAATACAAATTGCTTAACAATGTATCTTTTAGACTGTTCTGTGTAAGTGCATACAGGAGTTTCTAAGGTGTTTGTTTTGTGTTCGCACTGTTTTCATTATATGAATGTAGCATTATTTACTGATTTATTTGTAAATATTTTTAATTGAAAAGAAAACATGCACATACAAAAAAGAAAACTCATGCAGTTCAAGAAGCATTACAATGAAAAGTAGGTGACCTTCATACAGCAAACACACTCACCTATGTCCCAAAGGCCACCGCTGTTAACAACTTCTTGTTTTTACTTACAGAAAATTTCCACATGTACATACACACACACATGCACACACACCTCACATTGCACATATATGTTCTTTTTAATAAAAATATAGGATATGTGGGTGTATATGCAGGCATTCTATGTATTTTATCAAAAATGGGAGAACAATGTTTTTATCTTGCATTTGTTACTGACTATATCTTGGAGAACTTTCCATATGAATATATGTTTCACATTCTTTATAACATCAGCATAGTGTTCCACTGTATAAATGTAACTTTATTCACTCAACCCGTCTACATTTAATTGACATTTAGGTCATTTTCAGTCTTTTGCTATTGAAATAATGCTGTAGGGAACATCTTTGCAGGTATTTTTGAATGTGTGTGAGAAAAATATTTGTAGGGTGAGTTCCTGATGGTATACTTATCAAATCCTGGGATGTGCATTTAATTAATTAATTAATTTTAATTTTAAATAGGAAATTTACTTGCATGGTTCAAAAATTAAAATAGCAAGATATGCCGGATTTTTTTCTGGTCAAGATGGCAGAGTAGGTGAACACTGTGGTTGAATCCTCTCATGACCACATCAAAATTACAACTGAACTATAGAACAACCATCTTTGAGAATCACCTGAAATCTAGCTAAACTGATGTTCTACAACTAAGGACATACAGAGGAAGCCACATGAGACTGGTGGGAGGGGTGGAGATATTGAATGGGCTGGTCTCACACCTATGTGTGGCAGTTAAAATTTGGAAGGAATATCTCAGCTGCAGGGGTTTCCTTTGAGGAGTGAAAGGTCCCAGCCTCACACCAGGCTCCCTAGCCCAAGTTTCCAGTGATGGGAAGAGAAGTCCCAATAACTTGTGGTTGTGAAAACCAGCGGAGAGTATGTCTGAGTGAGACGGAGGGTGACTGGAGACCCAGACATTCCTCTTAAAGGGTCCATGCACAGACATACTCATTGACAGACTCACTCGCTCTGAGCTCTAGCTCTGGGGCACCAGCGCTAAAGGTGCCAGGGACATATATGGAGGAACTGAATTGTCTGGCTGCAGGCTGAGGTCTGGAGGGGCAGCCCTCCCCTCCAGTCTTTCTCCCAGACAGAAGTGCTGGCAAAAGCCATTGTTCCTTTGTTGAGCTTTTCTCCCTCCCAGCATGCAAATGCAGGCAGCCACCATATCTGGGTCGCCATCAACCTGACTGAAACCATTTACCCTGCCCTGGTGATTCCCTGAGACCCTGCCCCACCCAACTTGCAGACTCACCAAAACTGCTTCCAGTGGCATTTCCACACAAACGACCTCTTTTGGCTTATGCAGCATACTTTCCTAAAACCTCTTAAAGGTTCAGAATCCACAAACCAGCAGCATCCGGTCTTGGTGTGCCCCATACATTTTGCTAAGCAGTCCCAAGATTGGCACAAGGAGCAGCCAACCTCAGTTCACAGCTTAGCCTTTCTCAGGCATCTCCAAGTCCAGTGTGGGTGGAAGACATCTAAGGATCACTCATGCCACTTGGCCCTGGGCAGGGCACATGTGACAGCTGGACTTGGCCTATGGAAGTGCCCCTTCCAGTTGGCTCTGGGGCCAGCACACCTGGTGGCCAGCTTCAGATCATGCCTGAGCAACACCAGAGCACATTCACAGTTGACACACCCAAAGGGCAGACTGGGAAGGCACCAGAGACCTGCTAAAGTGAATCCTGCTCTATAGATTCAGCACCTTCACAACAACTCCTACATTTTAGTCGTGACCAGTCCTAAAAACAAATCATTATGAGATTCTAGCCCTCTCATTGACATGCCAATAGCAACCAAGTAACAACTACAACAGGAGGGCAAACACAACCCACACAAGGGACATACCTGGAGCACCTGGTTCTGGTGACCAGAGAGATTGCACCACTGGGCCCCACCGGATACCTACTTCATAAAGCCACTCTACTAAGACCAGGAGAAATTGCAGCTCTACCTAATACAGAGAAACAAACACAGGGAGACAGTCAAAATGGGGAGACAAGGAAACATGTCCCAAATGAAAGAACAGAACAAAACTCCAGAAAAAGAACTAAACAAAACAGAGACATGCAATCTACCAGATGCAGAGTTCCAAACACTGGTTATAAGGATGCTCAGTGATCTCAGTGAGAACTTCAACAAAAAGATAGAAACCTAAAAATGGAGGTAGAAAACATTAAAAAGAACCAGTCAGAAATGAAATATACAACACATTTCAATACATAAATGAATATATACAATATTATATATTCATATATAATATGTAATATACAATACATAAATGAAATAACTAAATATAGAATACATTAGAGGTAATCAACAGTAGATAAGAAGAAGCAGAGGAGTGAACCAGCAATTTGGAAGATAAGGTAGCAGAAAACACCCAATCAAAATAGCAAAAATAAAAAGAAAAAAGAATTCCTCTCCCTCCTTCCCCCAAAAATGAGGATAGTTTAAGAGGCCTCTGGGACAACATCAAGCATACCAACATTCACATCACTGGGGTATCAGAAGGAGAAGAGAGAGAGAGATCAAGGAATTGAAAACCTATTTGAAGAAATAAGGACAGAAAATTTCCCTAATCTGGTGAAGGAAATAGACATACAAGGCCAGGAGCATAGTGCATCCGAAATAAGATGAATCCAAAGAAACCCGCACCAAGACACATCATAATTAAAATGCCAAAGCTTAAAGACAAAGAGAGAATCTTAAAATCAACAAGAGAAATGCGGTTAATTACCTACAAGGGAGCTCCCATAAGACTGTCAGTTGGTTTCTCAACCGAAACTTTGTACTCCAGAAGGGATTGGCAGGAAATATTCAAAGTGATGAAAAGTAAGGATCTACAACCAAGATTACTCTACACAGCAAAGCTAACATTTAGAATTGAAGGAGATACGTACATAGGACTCATCCCCATTTTTCTAGCTGCATGTTACTCCACAGTGTAAATATCTCATAGTTTAATTAGTTCCCTTTCGATAGACACTAAAGTTGTTTCTAAATATTTGCTACTGCAAACAATAGTATAATGAATAAATGTGTACATACGTGTACCTCATTTTATACTCATGAATAGATATAGGAAAATGAATATAGCATGTTACCATTTGTGTAAAGTTAAGGGAAAGAAGAATTATATATCTGTGTTGGCTGGCAAATTTTTAATAATTCCTTGGAAGGATAAACAAAAGCTAATAATAATGTTTCTTGCTGGGAAGGGAACAAGGTAGGAACAAGATTTTTCTCTGTACATCTTTTTATGTTTTATTATTTGAATCGTGGATATATGCTACTGGGCTACATAAGTATTTTGAAAATTATGTCATGTGTCTAAATTTGTCCATGACAGGTTCAGATGAACTCATAGAGTTTATTTTTTAAAATAGGCCATTTGGGGCTCTCAGGCTCTTGAAGCAAAGTTACCAATGGCCATAGTGTTTCTCTTCCAAATTCATCCCGTGGTTCTCTACCTGGCTTGTAGCATAACCATCACCATCAATTTTTCATGAATTTTCTTCCCCAGGTGGTTAATTTAATATTGCTAGCATTATCCCCTTTTCCTGGAACCTTAGGAACATTGGAAATACCAGTAACAGACCCTTCCTACAGAATCAAATTAAGGAATGTGATATATATATATATATATATATATATACACACATAGATCCAACATCAAGTGAAGAGACATGTAGCTGTGGAGAATCTCTGGGCAGTCTTGGTTTGAAAATTCATTCAAGAACCCACATGTGAAATCGAACTATACACTGCTTTGTGCTTCAAACCCCAGGGGTCCCTCAAGGGTGAAACCTCTGAAGCTGCTCTCACATCAGTCATTTTCTCTGAACTGCTACTTCTGTGAACACCCAATAGTCTCCCACCACTTGGATCTTCCAGGAACTTTAGGACCAAACAGTGTATGCTGGTGCTGCCTTGGTAGTTTTTCTTTAACCATGCTTCTTCAACAAGTCAGGCTATAGCCAGAGTGAGGTAATGGAGGAATTCAATCTATTAAGCTCTATCAATCATTTTTCCTGCTACTTCCAACTCTTTCCCTCCTCCTCTCTTTGTTCTAAGAGCCCTTTCTATGACAATTACGTATCCAGTGGCTTCCCTGCCGTTCCTTCAGGCTTACAACCTCCTACTATATTTGTATTATAATTCTATTACATGTGAGTCTGTTACACTGTGTTGCATTATATCAGGTTGTATCTTTTTAGAATTAGAGCAAAAATTTAAAAAGCCATTCACACTTTCAGAGGGTGAACTCAAAGTTGAAGTGACAATGGATCTAAGATTCCACAGTATTCCAGGTATTCATAGGATAAATCATATGAATAGTAACTTTGCTTTTTCACATATCTATGTGTAATAGTTTGATTTATAATCCCCCCAAAGATTTGTTGGAGTCCTAAGCCCTGGTACCTGAGAGTGGGACCTTATTTGGAAATAGGGTCGTTGCAGATATAATCAGGTTAAGATGAAGTCACAGTGGATTAGAGTCGGCCTTAATCCAATAGGACTGCCATCCTTATAAGATGAGAATTTGAACACAAACACAGAGAAAACATGACCATGTGAAGACAGAGGCAGAGGTTGGGATCATGCTACCATAAGCCAAAGAACACCTGGAGCCACCAGAAGCTGGAAGAGACAAGGAAGGATTTGCCTAGAGGCTTTGGAAAAGTATAGCTCTGCCAACACTTTGATTTGGGACTTCTGGCCTCCAGAACTGTGAGAGAATACATTACTGTTGTTTTAAGCCACCCAGATTGTGGTACTTCTTATGGAAGCCCTGAGAAACTAATGTACCGTGTATTTGTTTTATTTCTAAATACGTCCTGCACATGCCTCTTCCTTGTTCTGTTTCCACATATTCCCAGCCAAGATGGAAGGTCACTCAAGCATCTTCAAAGAAGCTGTCTGTTGCATCGAAACCAAGATTTCAACATCCCATGCCATGGCATCTGAGACCAAGTGGCCAGCTCATGCCACCTCCCTGGCCTCCCCTGTAAGCATTCCAGGGCTACTGCACTGAACCGGGCATAGGTAATGTCGCAGGAATGTTCTGAAGATCAGAGGTTTGGCTCCATGTCATTACTTTGCACATCATCCCACATCCAAAGGGTTTCCCATCAGTCTTGCCCTGGCTCCAGGCATTTGAAAAACATGTCTTCTTTTGCTTTCCTCCACCTCATCATGCAAGGAGGTACTCATCAGTGTTGTCCATTCGAAATGCCTTTGAGCTCTGCAGTGACTGAGAAAGGGACAGAAAAGGCCCATTTTCAAAGCTGTTTGCCTGAAGAGCACCTGGAGGACTTATTTGGCAGGTTTTTCCTTCAGATTTCCTTTCAGGTGATCACGGATTTGGCAGTGGGGCACTTGGCTAATCCTCAAAGAACACAAATCAAAACACCCCGTTCTCCTGCCCCATAATTATGTTATCCAGTTACTCCCCTCAAGCCGGTGATAAAAGGAAATATACCAAGTGGGTGCTCGACAGGTGGCCTTAAAAGGTTTAAATTGCCACTTGAAGCTGGGCTGATGAAAGGGGTCTGTGCAGGTGTGACTTAAGCGGACGAGGACAGGACACATTTGTTCAGGGTGGGGCTGCTCAGAGTACACCCAACTGGTAGAGGGTTAGGCAAGTGTCTTCTCTGTGGTTCACCTTTCGTTACTGACCCAGATGCTGAGGCACAAGCCTGAGCAGTGTCAGGACTGAGGGCTGCACCTGAACAGGTGTTGAGGATTCTGCCTCCTCATGCCACATGGTACCATCTATGACATCTCAGGACCCATCTCAG